>NC_044557.1:129802709-130164228 GCF_007565055.1 Rhinopithecus roxellana | reverse complement strand
AAATTTCTGGAAACATAAAACCTCCCAAGATTGAACCAGGAAGAAACAGAAAGCTAAACAGACTGATGATGAGTTGTGAGATTAAATTAGTAACAAAAAAATCTCAAAAAGAAAAGACCATGACCAGTCAGATTCACCGCTGAATTCTATCAAATGTGCAGGGAAGAGCTGATACCATGGCTCTTGAAACCTTTCCAAAAGTCGAGGAGGAGGACATTTTGCCTTACTCATTCTATGAGACCAGTGTCACCCTGATAACAGAATCAGACAAAGACACAACAACAGTAAAACAAAACTACAGATCAATACTCCTGATTAATATGTAAAAATTCTCAACAAAGTACTAACAAATTGAATTCACCAGCACATCAAAAAGATAAAGCACTGAGACAAAGTGGGTTTTATACGAGAGATACAAGGATGGTTCAACATATGGAAGTCAATAAATGTGATAAATCACATTTATATCATTTCAATAGACATGGAAAAAACATTTGACAAATTACAGTCTCTTTCTGACAAAAACCCTCAACAAACTAGGCATAGAAGGTACAGATCTAAAAATAATAAAGCCCGTATATGACAAACCCATTGCCAATATCATACTGAAGAAAGAAATGGGGAAAGTTTCCTCTAAGAACTGGACAAGACAAGGATGCCTGTTTTCACCACTCTTGTTCAACATTGCTAGTACTGGAAGTCCTAGCCAGACAATCAGGCAAGAGAAAGAAATAAGAGGCATCCAAAATGGGAAAGAATAAGTTAAATTATTCCTCTTCACTGATGATACAATCTTATGTCTAGAAAACCCTAATGACTCCACAAAAATATTATCTTTAATAAATGAATTCAGTAAAGTTTCAGTATATAAAATCAGTGTTCAAAAGTCTGTGACATTTCCATACATCAATAATAATCCAGTAGAGAATCAAATCAAGAAGGCAATACTATTTACAATAGCTACAAAAAATAAAATACCTTGTAATGTATTTATGTAGATAAAAGATCTCTGTAAGGAAAAGTATAAAACACTGATGAATGAAATTGTAGATGACACAAACAAATGGAAAAACATTCCATACTCATGGATCAGAAGAATTTTTTTACATTGTATTTATTTATTTTTAATTTTTTTAACTTTTATTTTAAGTTCAGGGTACATGTACAGGTTTGTTATATAGGTAGACTTGTGTCATGGGGGTTTGTTGTACAGATTATTTCATCACCAAGGTATTAAGCCTAGTACTTATTAGTTGTTTTTTCTGATCCTCTCCCTGCTCCCATACTCCACCCTCCAATAGCCCCTGTGTGCGTTATTCCCCTCTACATGTCCATGTGTTCTAATCATTTAGCTCCCACTTACAAGTGAGAACATGTGGTATTTGGTTTTTCTGTTCCTGCATTAGTTTGCTAAGGATAATGGCCTCCATCCATTGTCACTGCAAAGTACTTGATCTCATTCTTTTATTTTATTTATTTATTTCTTTTTTGAGATGGAGTCTCCCTCTGTCACCCAAACTGGAGTGCAGTGGCGCGATCTCGGCTCACTGCAAGCTCCGCCTCCTTGGGTTCATGCCATTCTCCTGCCTCAGCCTCCGGAGTAGCTGGGACTACAGGCACCCGCCACCATGCCTGGCTAATTTTTTTGCATGTTTAGTAGCGTCAGGGTTTCACCGTGTTAACCAGGATGGTCTCAATCACCTAACCTTGTGATCTGCCCATCCCGGCCTCCCAGAGTGCTGGGATTACACACGTGAGCTACCACGCCCCACCCTCACTCTTTTTTATATTTTTTTATTTTATGGTATATGTGCACCACATTTTCTTTATCCAGCCTATCATTGATGGGCATTTAAGTTGATTCCATGTCTTTGCCATTACCAATAGTGCTGCAATATGCATACACGTGCATGTGTCTTTATTGTTTTATTTTTTGAGACGGAGTCTCGCTCTGTCGCCCGGGCTGGAGTGCAGTGGCCGGATCTCAGCTCACTGCAAGCTCCGCCTCCCGGGTTTACGCCGTTCTCCTGCCTCAGCCTCCCGAGTAGCTGGGACTACAGGCGCCCGCCACCTCGCCCGGCTAGTTTTTTGTATTTTTTAGTAGAGACGGGGTTTCACCATGTTAGCCAGGATTGTCTCAATCTCATGACTTCGTGATCCGCCCATCTCGGGCTCCCAAAGTGCTGGGATTACAGGCTTGAGCCACCGCGCCCGGCCTACATGTGTCTTTATAATAGAATAATTTATATTTCTTTGGGTATATACCCAGTAATGGGATTGCTGGATAGAATGGTATTCTACCTGGGAGGCAGAAGTTGCCATGAGCCGAGATTGTGCCATTGCATTCCAGCCTGGGCAACAAGAGTGAAACTCTATCTAAACAAACAAACAAATAAAAATAAAACAGACACATAGATAAATGGAGAAGAATAGAGAACCCAGAAATAAAGCCACATATTTTCACCCAACTAATCTTTGACAAAATCAGCAAGCACATACACGGTTGAAAGGAAAACCTTTTCAATAAATGGTGCTGGGAAAACTGGACAGTGGGTGGGAAGTTAAATTAGTACAATCTTTATGGAAAACAGTATGGAGATTTCTGAAGGAACTAAAAATAGAAATATCATTTGATCCAGCAATCCCATAGCTATCTGCCCAAAGGAAATGAAATTATTATATGAAAAATATATCTGGTTCCGTATGTTTATAGCAGCACGATTCTCAATAACAAAGATACAGAGTCAACCTAAGTGTTCATCAATGGAAGATTGACTAAAGAAAATGTGGTATTACTGTGAGATACTATATAAAACAAACATCACCAAGGCATATAGTCACCAGACAATCCAAAGTCAATGCTAAAGAAAAAATTCTTAAAGGCAGCTAGAGGAAAAGGCCAAATCATATACAAAGTGAAGCCCATTAAGTTAACAGTGGATTTCTCAACAGAATCCTTACAAGCCTAAACAGATTGGGCTAGATGCAAAAATTCTCATCATAATATTAGCAAACCAAACCTGTCAGCACATCAAAAAGTTAGTTCACCATGATTGAATAGGCTTCATTCCTGGGATGCAAGGTTGGTTCAAAATGTGCAAATCAATAATTGTGATTCACCACAAAAACAGAATTAAAAACAACATCCATATGATCATCTCAATATATGCAGAAAAAGCTTTTAATAAAATCCAACATTCTTTAATGATAAAAACTGTCAACTAACTGGGCATTGAAGGAACATATCTCACAATAATAAGAGGCATCTATGACAGCCCAAAGCCAACATCAAGAGAAAGAGAAGAGAATGATATGATTTTATATCTAGAAAACCCTAAAGACTCCACAAAAAGTCTTATCTTTGATAAATGAATTTGTTAGCATAGTACTGGAAGTTCTAGCCAGAACAACCAGGTAAGGAAAAGAAATAAAAGGCATACTCATAGGAAAAGAAGTCAAATTATCTCTTTGCTGACGGTGTGATTCTATATGTATAAAATGTAAAAATTTCACCAAAAGCCTCCTAGAACTGATAAATGACTTCAGTAAAGTTCCAAGATACAAAATGAATGCATAACAATTAGTAACATTTCTATGTACCAATAATGTTCAAGTTGAGTGCCAAATCAAGAATGTAATTCTATTTACAATAGTCACACAAAGAAATAAAATACCCAGGAATACATCTAACCAGGAAGTTCAAATATCTCTACAAGGAGAACTACAAAACACTGCTGGAAGAAATTACGGATAATACAAACAAATGGAAAACCATTTCACGCTCATGGATTGGAAGAATCAATATCATTAAAATGACCCTACTACCCAAAGCAATCTATAGATTCAACACTGTTTCTATCAAACTACCAATGTCATTTTTTCACAGAATTGGAAAAAAGAATTCTAAAATTCATATGGACCCCCAAAAAAGCCCCAATAGCCAAAACAGTCCTAAGCAAAAAGAACAAAGCTGGAGGTATCACATTACCAGATTTCAAATGATACTACAGTGTACAGTATGCTACTGGTTAAAAAACAGTTATCTAGACCAATAGAACAGAAAAGAGAACCCAAAAATAAATCTATACACCTATAACCACCTGATCTCTGACAAAGTTGACAAAAATAAGCAATAGGGAAAACACTCCATATTCAATAATCGGTGCTGTTATAACTGGCTAGCCATAAGCAGAAGAATGACACTGGACTTGTATCTTTCACCATATACAAAAATTAACTCAAGATGGCTTAAAGGTTTAGATGTAAAACCTCAAACTATAAGCATTCTAGAAGAAAACCTATGAAATACCATTCTGGACATCAGCCTGGGCTAAGGATTTATGACAGTCCTCAAGAGTAACTGCAGCAAGAACAAATTTGACAATGGTACATAGTTAAACTGAAGGGCTTCTGTACAGCAAAGGAAACTATCAAAAGAGTGTGTGTTTTTTTTTTAAGTTTCCACGTGATTATCTCTTTTATCATTCTTGAAGTTTCAGGTTAAATTCTTATAAAGTTCTTCCCTGGTCATCCCATCTAATTATCATTCACCACCCAGGCAGTCTTATTTCCCATTACAGTGCTTTATTTTTTTATTTATCTCCTGCAGCACTTCTCTTAGCTTATACTTACATTTGATATTTACTTATTTACCTGTTTATTGACTATCTTTTGCTTAGATTCTAAGCTTTGTGAGTGTAAGTATTATGACTTTTATTTATTATAATATAACTAACACTTAAACTATGACTGTTTACCACCAAATAACTAGTGCCTGGCATTATTTGTTAAATGAATGAGTAAATGAATACATCTGAGCGTCCTTAGGGATTCTTGATAAATCTATGAAATCCGGGGGCGGGTGGACACATGTATTCTTAGTATAGTATTGTACATTATTTTTGCTGGGTTGTGCAGAATACATTTGATGGTTTGGGAATTTTGTTTGTGTTAAATTGCTATAGAGAAATGTAACTAGGGGTTGAGTAGTCTTAGAGACTGTGCCATTTTTACATACCTCTGCTAAGTCATTATTAGGGAATTGGGTTACACACTGGCCTATTTACAGTGTGGTTGCAGTTTGGCAAGACCAAGTCCGTGGCTAGTCATCTGGATCTCAGGTCTTTCTTTAGCTCTGGAACGGTGAGACAAAAGCACTCCTGTCTTTCTAAAGCTGATGAAGAACAGACTTCTTCCCTGGAAAAGGGCCGAATAGTAATGTGCCTCTAAGGACTGCACTGAGTAAACCTTTAGAGCAAGGTGCAGTCAAAGCTGGTTAAAATCACACCATTTCATAACACTGTTTACAGGCAAAGACATACACCAGGAAGCTGCAAAGAAAGAGAGCTGGCTGCACAAGGAACAGCAGCTTGGATCTGTTCTTTCACCCCCTTGAGCTGTTTGTTTAGCACTGCATGGAAACAGATTTCCTGGTTTGTCTGTTAGTCCTTCAGCTTCCCCTTTGTGTCTAACTTATTGATAAGATGCCTGCATATTTCTTTCAGTTTTCCACCTTGAGCTTTAAAGTTGAAATGACACTCCTGTTTCTCTACTGCTTCCTTGAAAGAAAAGATTTAGTGATATTTCAGGAAAATGTAGTAAAAGAGAATCATACCTCTTAGAAGTTTCCAGCATGTTACTAACATATAAAAATTTCCATTCTCTCCTTGAGGGATGAGACTGTGTTTCCATCAATGTGTCCACTAGTGTTTCAGTATTCAGTCTTTTCTGAGTGGTGATGAAAAGACTGTTGTTCTTGGAATTTAAAGCAGGATTAAAATTATGACTCTATCACTTAACAATTTGAGGACTTCAGACAAATCACTTAATATCTCTGAGCCTCAATTTCCTTATATAAAATAGAAATAACAGCTGTTTTGACCTATAGGGTTATTTTGAGAATCAAGTAGAAGAATGGATGTGAAGATACTTTGTATTCTGGAAAGCTCTTTGCAAATGTAAAGTAACATTGTCCTTGCCAAGGGTTTTCTCTCCCTTTCTGTAAATAAAAGGTTGACATTTTCAAACCATTAGTTAATCATTCCTCTAGGGCCACACCTGTTTGCAGACAGAACAGGTGTGAGGCTCTATGTTGAGATTTGGACCAAAGACGAGAAGAAACTCTAGAGTCTTTTAAGTGAATTTTAAGCATGACAGCCTTCAAAAAGAGGAAAGCTGGCTCATATAAAACATTTTTCCTTGTCATGGCTCTTCTAGCAAGGCCCCTTTGGAAGTACAAACTTCGATGGAAAGCACTGATATAGTTCAGAGCATGCTACTCCAAAATGCCATATTGGCATTTGAGAAAACAACAAAAGCAGGAAGGTCATTCTCTGACCTCCTGTCCCTCACTCCTGAAGCAGGTCATAAGACCCTCATTCTAGAAGTATCCTTCCTATACCCAGAGAAAAAGAACATCCTTACCTCTAAGGATGGTAAGAAACACAGAGAAGAATCTGAACCCATAGGGCTTGCTAAGTTCCTCTCAGTTTATTAATATTAGATTATACCCTTTTGTCCGATCATACTTCTTGTGTTAGTCTGTTTTGCATTGCTATAAAGGAATACCTGAAGATAGGTAATTTATAAAGAAAAGAGGTTTATTTGGATCATCATTCTGCAAACTGTACAAGAAACCTGGAGCCAGCATCTGCTTCTGGTGAGGGTCTGGGGAAGCTTACAACCATGTTGAAAGGCAAAGAGATAGCAGACATGTTATATAATGATAGAGCAAGAGAGGAAGAGGTGCCAGGCTCTTTTTAATAACCAGCTTGTATTAGTTCATTTTCATACTGCTATAAAGACTGCTCGAGGCTGGGTAATTTATGTATGGCAAGGGAAGAGGTTTAATTGACTCACAGTTCAACATGGCTGGGGAGGCCTTAGGAAACTTAAAATCATGGCAGAAAGCAAAGGGAAGCAAGGCAACTTTTTCACAAGGTGCAGGAAAGAAAAGTGTTAAGAGTTAAGGGGGATGAGCCCCTTATAAAATCATCATATCTCATGAGAACTCGCTCATTATCACATGAAGAGCATGGGGGAAACCCGATCTCTTTCTTGACATGTGGGGATTATGGGGATTATAATTCATGATGATATTTGGGTGGGGACACAAAGCCTAACCACATCATTTTGCCTCTCTTCCCTCCCAAATCTCATGTCCCTTTCACATTTTAAAACCAATCATGCATTCCCAACAGTCCCCCTAAGTCTTAGTTAATTCCAGCATTACCCCAAAAAGTCCAAGTGCAAAGTCTCATTTGAGACAAAGCAAGTCCCTTCTGTCTATGAACCTGTAAAATCAAAAGCAAGTTTTTTACTTCCTAGATACAATAAAGGTACAGGCATTGGGTAAATATAACCATTACAAATGGGAGAAATTGACCAAAACAAAGGGGCTACAGGTCCCATGCAAGTCTGAAATCCAATAGGGCAGTCCAATCTTAAAGCTCCGAAATGATCTCCTTTGACTCTATGTCTCACATCCAGGTCACACTGATGTAAGAGGTAGGCTGCCATGGTCTTGAGCAGCTCCACCCTTGTGACTTTGCAGGATACAGCCCCTGTCCTGGCTGCTTTCACAGGCTGGCATTGAGTGTCTGCAGCTTTTGTAGGTGCACAGTGCAAGCTGTTTGTGGATCTACAATTCTGGGGTCTGGAGGATGGTGACTCTCTTCTTACAGCTCCACTAGGCAGTTCCCCAGCAGGGACTCTGTGTGAGGGCTCTGACCCAACATTTCCCTTCTGCACTACCCTAGCAGAGGTTCTCCATGAGGGCCCCACTCCTGCAGCAAACTTCTGCCTGGACATCCAGGCATTTCCATACATCCTCTGAAATCTAGGTGGAGGTTTCCAAACCTCAATTACTGACTTCTGTGTGCCTTCAGAATCTACATCACATGTAAACTGACAAGGCCTGGGGCTTGCATCCTCTGAAGCAATGACCTGAGCTGTAAATTGGCCCTTTTTTAGCCATGGCTGGGATGCAGAGCACCACATCTCATCTTGAGACTTCACAAAACATAAGGCCCTGGGTCCTACCCATGAAACCATTTTTTCCTCCTAGGCCTCTGGGCCTGTGATGGGAGAGGCTGCCATGAAGGTCTCTGATATGCCTTGGAGACATTTTCCCCATTGTCTTGGTGATTAACATTTGATTCCTCATTACTTATGCAAATTTTTGCAGTGGGTTTGAATGTCTCCTCAGAAAACGGGGTTTTCTTTTCTATTGCATCATCAGGCTGCAAATTTTCCAAACTTTTATATACTTCTTCTCTTTTAAACATAAGTTTAAATTCCTTTATAGATATACTTGCAGGAATATTATTTTTATTAAAAGAGGCCATAGATGCATTAATTTAATAGAACTAACCCATTACTTGATTGTAGAGGAAAATAGAAGCACCTTCATACATATCAACCTGATTAAAAGTCATTTTAATTTGTTGTATTGCCTAACATTTATTTTTCTATCCAGGCAATAATTTGATTAAAAGCAATCCTATTTTTCTCGTCTTAAAATTCATCAGGATAATTTTAGGGGTTTAATTAGAGATTTTATTCATTTATCATAATTGTCATGGATGAAGACCTTGTCGAAAATAATTTCAGATAGTTTGGGAAAAACAGGAACATACATGGTCATGAGTAATACACATCGTCCAGCAGAAGATGAAGGACTTTTTTCTTTGTATCTGAATCTGCTAATTTCCTAAAAGTTTTACTCTACTTATATTTACCTCAAAACATAGAAATATAAATTATGGATTATGTGTTTATAATAACATAATTATAAATAACATAATTTATATTACAAAGGAGAAAGAGTAATAGGTTCAGATTTGCAGTGGGGATATCAGTTAGATACTCACTTTAACTTAGTGACTGCCCAGGATATTTAGTGAAAGTTGACTCTGTGCGACAAGTTTAGCTTTAGCAGCAAGCATGACTTGTTTCCTTCCATCCCTGCCCCCAAACCCAGATTTTTAAGACTTTACCTCCTTGGAAATGCAAACAGAGCAGTCTCTCCCCCTACTGAGAGGGCCAAGTTCCTGAAAAACTCTAAGCAAATTCATAGGTAAAGAATACAAGACTATCGGATAAACAGACACTGAAGTTTTAGAAACACCTAAGAGTTCTTATAAATAATCTTAAAGTCAAGAATATAAAACACCAAATACAGTGCATAACATTTCATCCATTTGATATTAATAATAATACATACTTTATAATTAATTTCCACCTATCAGTCAGTGCATGTTGCTTATAAAATTTTCAGGAATCTCTGTCTGCTAGAGTTTCAAGGAGATATAAAAAGTGTTCAGTTTGCCTTCTAAGAGATAACACATACATGAAGAGATGATATCTTTTGTGTCTGAATGCCTTAATGGTCCACAGTTGTTGACTTTGTCTCCAGATTCCACTGTGGTCCCACAAATATACCATAACTTAGATATCTGGCATTGATCTAGTTTTGAGTATTCTTTATTTTACATATTTGGCATCACTAAGTAGTTAGTTCCTAAATTATATCCTCAACCCAAGATTCTATAACTATGTCTCTGATCACTGCAATTTGCATAAAATCACACCACCACAGCTCTTAAGTATAACTCGACTTCCTCCCCACTCACAGAAGTAGAAGTGTAATTCCAACACTCAAGGTTACTTTTCCTCAGCCTTTCTATCTCTGGAGAGGGTCCAATGCAAACATTTCTATTGCTGCTCTGCGATACACTCTATCTTTTCTATTACCAACTACTACTTCTTTTTCTACTTGTCTCTCATAGGAATGACATACAATTTATCTTCAAGAACTGAAATTCCCATGATTGCTAAAAAAGTATGCAGAAGATTAGAACTTTTGGTAAGAGAAAATTGCTATTGGAAAAAGATTCTTGTACTCAGGTAAAGGTAATGGATTTGGTATTTTTTAATGTTTTCATATCTCAACGAGGTGAGTTTATGAGATTGTCTCCTGAGAGAACTTTTAGATGGCCAAGGGGTCAGGGTGGGGGAATCAAGAGGAACCAGAAGGCGCATGTCCTTGATCAAGTGGACAGGGGACTATACAGAAACTTTGAGGAGAGTTCTGAAGGAAAGGCACTAGCAACACTGAGAATAAACTGTCCATTTCACTGTTTTACCTAAAGTAGAAATAAAGTCTCTATTCTCAAAGAACTTGAAATCTAGTTTTTGTAGCAAGAATTTCTTGTGGTGGGATTGTGAATCACTGGAATATATTACCAAAGCAATTTGTAGTCTTTTGAGAATTTTTCAGTGGAAAAGTTTGATTACAGTACTTTCTGGGGTGGACTGGCTTAACTATAATACTGTGCTATATACTATGATTCTGAGATAGTGACTGGGGAAATACATTAGGCAAAAGCAGACTATTTTCAGCATTTGGTTAACTTTATCCTCTGTTTTACCTGTTTTAAATGTTAGCTTGGTGCATAGTAAGTAAACAATACTTGTAAGTTATTTTTAGCAGAATTATGAACACAATTATTGTTTTTAATCAAGAATTTTTCTGTAGTATAAGTTAAGGCCTATGTTTGCTATTTCCCTTCTTTTCATTAGGTCTGTACTTTATTCATGATTGACCCTTCTTATTTAGCTCTCTTTATTTCCTGGCCTAATAATCCTAGTCCTAAATTTTCTCATACCACCTTGAGCAAAATGCCTTTTACTACTTCAGGAGGTCAGTAGACCCAAGGAATAGGTCAATGTAAGAGACTTAACAGGAACAATGTAGAGTGGATAATCTTACATTAAGATGATCATATCTTCTTGCCAACTTTTACCTACTGAGGAATTAAGAGAAGTTAAACACTAGGTCTAACAGAAGTTACATTTTTCTCTCTTTCTGTCTCTCAAAAATTCTATGGAGGAGCCATGACAGACATTTTTACCCTAGGATCATTGGGAAGGGCAAAATGTAGTGTCAAGTGAATAGCTATATTACATGAAGCAAGCTATTTTATAGTTTTTTTTTTTTTTTCTGAATTTTGGTATATGGTCTTAGATTTTGGTGGACTCAATCTAAATGAAAGCACTTCCTGAGAGACGGATCCCAGATATAAGAACTTATTAGGGCAACAAGTACTAAGTAGTGGTATTAATAAAGAAGTTAATAATAATATCAAAGATAGCCTTCAAGATCTTGATGTTTTCTCAATCCTGAAAGTCATGTTAAAATGTTCAGTGTAGTTTCAATGGTAAGACTATTTTACTTTAAGCCAAATCAAGTTTCACATTCATTATGATTGTCTGGTTCTTTGTGTGGGCTCTCTGAAACATGGAGGTCTGATCTTTGAAGTTTTTCTACAAGTTCTCTTTCCTCTGTTTGAGTTATTTGGTGAATGATAAATTTTAATTTGTAGCCCATTCCCTGCCTCTATCCCCCTGCACTCCACCTACTGATCATATACTTAGACTTGATTCTTTCCACTGGAGTTTTCAGTTGGACTTGATAGTGACCTGTCCTTACTTCATTGAGTGACCTGCTCAGGTATCTTGGAAAATTTGTTGGCATGAATTCTTCTCTGAGTCCCATTGCTTATTTCCTCCTCTTATGCCTTCCTTCATAGTCTTCTTAGATAGTGTATAGTATTTTGAACACATACAGTTCTCTGACAGAATCACTCATTACTCAATACCCAGTGAATTCACTTATTACTCATACAATTCTCTTGAAGAATCCTGACAAGTTACTGTATCTTCGAAAAACTATCTTTGTGTTCTAGTTAAAAGGACATTTCCTTGAATGATTGCCTTACTTCTCTCTCCAGCTCCTGGAAGCACCAAGTTCTTGGAGTTATTTCATGGGACCACCCTGAAGAGCTTCTTTTAACTCGAGGCCAGTCACTTCTATGCTTCCTAAATTGCAGTCATGTCTGTGAATGTCATTGCTGTCATCTAGAATTTTAATAGATAAGCCATGGGGAAATCTGTTAGACACCTGGATACTTAAAAATCCTTTGAAAATTGATCATTCATTTGTGGGATCTATGGACACGGTCTATTAACTTCCCAACTTCCTTCCTTTTTCCTCTACCCCTGCAACACAATGCCAAAAAATGGAATTTTCTGCAAAGAGATTTAAAAAATAAACTATACTTCTTTCAGAATGGTCCAATTTCCTCTTAGGGTCATATAAGATATATACTTATAATTTATTTTGTAATTGATTTTAAATAAGGGTATGTAGAATAAACTAACTCAAAGAAAAATTAGACTTAGAGACCTCAGAATAGTAGATAAATCCATGTTAACAAAAGTGAGGTTTTTTTTACTCACTTTATTTTGGGTCTTTGTTTTCCAAGGGAAGAATCTATTGGCTATGTGTTGGGCCAAAGCATTTGTATTGCAAATTCTCAGATACTGAATTTTAACTTGGGTTTCAAAAGTTTTGACTGGTTAACAGTATAGCCTCCCAAGTATGGACTGCAAAAATCAGGAGATGAAATTTGAGCTAATCAGTTTTGTGGCATATCAGAAGCTTTGTAAGAGGCCTATTTACCTGTTTTCTATTATTAGCAAAAAGAAACATTGACTTCTTTTGGTTTGTTCTACCGATTTGTTTTTTATTCTTCAGCATCCTTCATCAAATAACATAATTAGATAACTTAATTTTTGACTTTTTGATGGAAGACATCAGTTCATCAGTTTAGTCTAATTAAAGCCAGACAAAATGGTTTAAATGGTTCTTTTATTTAAATTTTAAGAATTTCAGAGGCATGGATGTTTGCCATTTTCTACCTAGGTAAAATTGTTTATGTTGATTTATGTTACTTCCTTTAAGAATTGTAGTAGCTTGGGCTGGGTAACTTTTCAGACTTTCCATTTCCCATATACAGAAGATCTTTTTCTGTTACAGTTAATCTGAGAAACTCTTCCCTGTAAGTGTAATATCCCTGTCCCATTCTCAAATGTTGTCTGTGTAGAAATGGATCTTAGCTGTTTAATACGTTGATATAGGTAATGAACTCATTTTAAAATAAAAATTCTCTGCTCTCAATGTATTATTACAAATTAATAAGCTGATTTGTAATATGCATTCATATTCTATTCTAAGTGTAGTTTAAAAAGAAAAATAATTCCTTGAAGTTATGTTTGAAGACCATTTTTTAAAAAAGGTTAACATGTAAAAAAATGCAGGCTACAGGCTCATACTTGTAGCTTCTTTAATGGTCCTTCAACTTTTAAAATTTGTTGTACATAAAGGCGGTGCTAATCTGATTAGTAACTGTGATTGAGTAAATCTACTGTAAAAATGGACTGTGTTCTGGTTTTTAACATGATACCATGAAGTCACTTGAGAACTGCCTCTGTGGAACATAAAGATCTCTTTGATGGAATATTTATTCCATGATTAAAAGCTATATTTATAAATATAATGTTATATGTATATATGCATGTACACACACACACATATATATGTGTACATGTGATTTGTGTTGTTTATTTTCATAATTATAAAATGTAGTTCCTAGAAAACTGATAGGTAGGGAAGAAAAACAGTATGACACAAACATCAAGTATAGATGTGGTTACCAAAAGTTAAGACCCAAAGCTTCCACCCTGTCCTCCTCTTGCCTCCAGACATACATACAGAAAGAAGAGAGAGACTATGAGACTGTTGTGTGTAGGCATTTTACTTATGGTAATTAGAAGAAGAGAAAGTTTGGAAAGCTTTGTGATGTTGAAAAAAATATGTTAATTCTATTGAGACACCTTGGAAATATTTCTCAAGACATCTCTCTGACCTGTAGCATATTTTTGTATGTCACTTTAACAGTCACAGATACTCCCTTTAAAGCAGAGAAGTTCATTCCTTGGCACACACATATACTGCAATTAGACATTTTGCAAAATACCAAAAATCTCTTGCAGTTTAAGTGAAGTCCAAAGAAATGTCAGCACTGCTTATGAATGTATTTATTGGGAAAAAAAGTGGTCATTTTCAAATTGTTAATACGTATGAAAATATACTAAGAAAGAAAAAGTTTTAACCAAGTAAAATAAAAATTGCTTAATTTACAGTTTAGTGGAATTTAAATGGAGCTTCCCATTTTTATCACTAGTAGATATCCGTTAAAATTTTAAATTAGATGATCTCATGTTAATATATTTTTAATCTATCCAGTGAACACCTTATTTATAAATAAAATCAGTTTAGGCTTTTATAATGCTTTTTGCACAAGAATTTCATTATTAACAGTGTCATAAAATATGAGTGTGGACATCATGTAAGACACATTATAATAGATGAGATGGAAGCAGTTGAGTGAACAAAGTTAGAGTTTTGTTCCAACTTGGCTGCTTGGCGTTTTTCTTTAGTTTCATGGAAAATTTTGAAAGCATCAACCACGTTTGTTGCCCTTTTAAGGGTTTCAAACAGCGCACTGTTTGGTTTGTAGAGGAGTGCCCTATCTTCAAAGATGAAGGTTAACGAAAGTCTTCAAATAGGCATATATTATATGATTTAAATAGTAGGTCCCATGTAAACTTGGATTTTAGATGTATGATTTAACCGTGGGCATGGAGAATGGGACAAGAGCTTCCAAGGTTTAGGTGGGCTTAGTGGGTTGAACACCTAGACATTCGGTGTAATGTATAAGAAAGACTGGTGGGGGCTGGGCGCAGTGGCTCACGCCTGTAATCCCAGCACTTTGGGAGCCTGAGGCAGGCGGATCACGAAGTCAGGAGTTCGAGGCCAGCCTGATCAACATGGTGAAACCCTGCCTCTCCTAAAAATACAAAAATTAGCCGGGTGTGGTGGCCCGTGCCTGTAATCCCAGCTACTCGGGAGGTTGAGGCAGTAGAATCGCTTGAACCCAGGAGGTGGAGGTTGCAGTAAGCCAAGATCGCCATTGCACTCCAGCAGCCTGGGTGACAGAGCAAGACTATGTCTCAAAAAAAAAAAAAAAAAAAAAAAAAGAAAGAAAGAAAAAAATAAAGAAAGAAAGGAAGACTGGTGGGAAGAAAAGAGTGCAGAGGAAAGCAGAGACTAAAGGTTAAATTATCCCAAACTATATTATCCATTGGATCATTAATAGTCCTGAGAGTAGTCAAGTCCCATTCTAAGGTCTTTATATGCATTAATTTTTCCACCTTTACCTGTTATCTCCTAATAATTTTCAGTTACTTTTAGAAGAATTTAAACTATGTTAATTGCCAAAGAAATTCAATGTTTTTCTCCAAAAACGGAAATTCTCCTGTTGAGAGTAATGATAACATTTACCAACAAAATAAGTGGCCCATCTGATGTTCCTTTGGCCTTTATTGTCATATAGGCTTTTGTTGCAGTTTATCTTTTAAATCAAAAGAGTGGACTTTGTTGTCCCACTGCCTGAACTCAAATCCAAACTTCTGTGCTTACCAAATGTGTGACATTTTGTGAATTAATCTTTCTCTTCCTCAGTTTCTTATTTGAGATAAGAAAAATAATAAGACTTCTATATAGGGTAAACAGGAAAATATAAGTAAGTTAAAACAATGAACACCTAGGCTGGCTATGACTATTATTGTTGCTATTATGTACTTTTATTTCCATGAACTCCTGGAGGTTTTCAGGACTTACCTCTGGCGTAGGAGGTAGAATTTCTGCACCAAGGGTTTGACTCTTTTTAAAGCCTTTTGACATGTGTTATTGAACTGGTTTTCTAAAAAGACTTTACCAATTTATGTTCCCAAAGAAACTACGAAAGTTCCTATTTCACCTGAAATAGGAACTCCATTATTGCCATTTTGAATCTTTTGTAACTAATGCCTAAATGTGATATCACACTAGGGCTTTAATTTTTATTTTTTTGATGATTAAATAAGTTGATTTCTTCTTATGAGTTTATTTATTTATCAAAGTGCTAATGTTCTTGTCCTATTGTTCTTTGAAGTGTTATTGTTTTGCTCATCTAATTTTATGAAGCCTCTATTTATTAAGAATACTAATCTTTGTCATACTAGTTATAAATATTTCTTGCTTTTAATTTTAGATTTCTTATGTACAGAAATTTTAAAAGCATATGTAGTGAAATTTGTTGATCTGTTTTCTTTGTGATTTCTTTCACCAAAAAACTGCCTTTCCTAAGATTTATAAAACTTACTGCTGGTTCTAAGTCCTGATTAATGTAGTGAAGAGAATTGTTTACTCATCAGTTTCAAGGACTTGGTGTCATTTGTGTGAGCCTAAGGAGTCACTTACAGGCTAGGTGCCATAGCTCATGTCTGCAATCTCAACATTTTGAGAATCCAAGGTGGGAGGATCCCTTGAGCCAAAGAGTTCGAGACCAGCCTGGTCAGCATGGCAAAACCTTGTCTTTACAAAAAAATAAGAAATATCAGCTGAGAGTAGTAGCAGGTTCCTGTAGTCCCAGGTACTCTGGAGGCTGAGGTGGGAAGACCACTTGGGCCTGGGAGGTCAAGGCTGCAATGTGTGGTGATTGTGCCACTGCATTCCAGCCTGGGCAACAGAGCGCTCTGTCTCCGGGGGAAAAAATTAGTCACTTACTCTTACTGTAAATGAAATTTATCATCAAATGTCATTTCCACTAAATATAAATTCTTAATAAACCAATTAGGTCCCCAGTGTCTGCAGATAGAGCATACTATAGTTTACAAAACACTTCTAACATGCATTCCATAATTTTGTTTCATGTCTCACAATTACCTTATGAAGTAATGAAAGAAAGAGATGGGGATTATTATTGACTTCTTACAAACAACCAAATCTCAGAAAAAGTATGGCTTTTCTAAGGATATCACAACTAGTAAATGACAGAGTTCGGACATGAACCCAGATCCTCCAATTCCAAATTCATGCTTCACTCACTGTACTACCTTGTCTTTTTGTGTTTTGGGAAACTATACGTAAACCAGATAACTTTTTAAAAACCTAACTTCTGGGCCAGATGCGGTGGCTCACACCTGTAATCCCAGCACTTTGGGAGGCCAAGGCAGGTGGATCACCTGAGGTCAGGGGTTCGAGACCAGTCTGACCAACATGGTGAAACCCCATCTCTACTAAAAATACAAAAATTAACCAGATGTGGTGGTGGGTGCCTGTAATCCCAGCTACTCAGGAGGTTGAGGCAGGAGAATTGCTTGAACCTGGGACGCGGAGGTTGCAGTGAGCCAAGATCGTGGCATTGCACTCTAGCCTGGGTGACAGAGCGAAACTCTGTCTCAAAAAAAAAAAAAAAAAAAAAAAAAAAAAAAAAAAAAAAAAAAAAGTACCTAACTTCTTTGAGTTTTAAAATGTCACATTCTGTTGTTCCAGACATTCTGCTAGAGAAAGGGAAAGGAAATGGCATTTGTTGAGGTACTATTTATATTTAAAGTGTGTTCTTTACATTTAAGCTTCTCTCTTATTAAAATGCCCTCTAATTCTGTTTTAATTTTTCCCTTTGCAGTAACTGTATCATGTCCTATTAAAGTAAAGACTTCTCCTTCATCTCTTCTCCATGTTACAACCCCTCCTTTTTATCATCTTTTTGTGGGGCTTTGCATTTTTACTGCATGATTTGTGCAGATATTTGCACTATCAGTCACAATTCTATCATTTTTTTCTTTTCCCTTTTAGGGTTTCTATAATTTTTATGAAACTATGTTCAGATCTCATAAATGTTTAGATCCAGGATACTTCATACAATCATCATTTCCTTTTATTCTCAAAACAGTATATGAGGTAGATATTATTATCTTCATTTTATTGGTAATGAACAAACTGAGGTTATCTAACTTACTCAAAGCCTCAAGACTAGTAAATATTGATGCAATGATTGGAACCTAGGCATTTTCCTGCTGTATCCCACTGCCTCCCTGGCAGGGATGACTGAAATTCTTTTCACCTGTTATGATCCTGGAAGCAGTTTTTCTTATGTGTCTGAGCAGCTGTAAATGCACTTCTTGGTTCCTATCCCATAAACCTAATTCCATCTCAGGGTCATTCTGCACAGCTTGACTTAAACATAAAAATTAACTTTTAAGAGGTTTACTTTAGCTTGATAGCCATCTATTCACTGATCTAGAAAGCAGGTATCCTGAGTGCAATTTCCTTTTTATAAATGAATACATTGCTTTCCTCTTCTGTGAGCTCATTCTTATAGAGTATCACATTTGCATTATTGTTCCAGGCTAGATGAGGGCATACTGACCTACAGCTCTCAAACCCTCCTGATCTTCAAATTTCAACAAACAAAGGAGTCTGGGCATTCACGGGGTAGGGACATTGAAGGTTTTTTTTTTTTTTTTTCTTTTTAGGAGAAAAGTAAAAGAAAAGGGAGATGGAAAGTACGTGACAAAAATAGACACAAATAACGTTTTGAGTGGAAAAAATATTTGTAGAAAAATATGAAAGGAGCTGAATTTCCGTGACATAGACAAAAGATGACAGAAGGGGAAGACTTTACTTACAGGAGTGATATTAAAAAGGAATTCTGTTGAGGAGAAAATGAGCTGAAAAGTGGTGTTGTTGTAGCAGGGTTTTCAACATAAAGTATACATGTAAATGCTCAAATGCTGTGTAATCACTGGAATATTATTATTAATATTACTGGATAACTCCTATTAAGCATTACAGTGTGCTAGACAGTTAACCCATTTAATCCTCAAAACAACCTTGTCAGTAAGGGATACCTATTATCTCTGTTTTAGAGATGAAGTTTAGAATGGTTAATAGGTTGCTCAAGGTCACAGAACTGGTGAGCAGTGAAACTGATTCATAACTCTAATAGCACTTACCATAATTTGTCATTATTTACGTGTTTACTGCTCACCTTCTCCACCAGAATATAAGCCTCATGAGGAGAAGACAATGTCTGTCTTTTCACTGATATATCTTCAGTGTCTGGATTAGGGCCTGACACTTAAGAGTTTGTTCAGTAGTTATTTATCAAATGAATAAATAAATGAGTGAGTTAATAAAATCCAGTCTAACCCCAGAACTATATGATTATCCTTTCTCAAACATGGATTTTTAGTAAAAAATTTTTCATTGGTTTGTCATGTCTTCCTTCGAACACCTATGTACATTTTCCTTAAGCTTTTATAGATCCAAGGGAAAGGGTTAGCTAATCAACAGAGGATTTCTTCCCTCCCCAGAATAAGGAGCCATCTGGAGATAGTGGAAAGAAAATTTAGTATTTAACCAATTTGAGTCAGCTGTGGTTTCTCGGAATTGTAATTTACAGCAATTGTCCTCTATAATTTTCATGGAATTCAGATGAATGAACAAATAACAAAATGCCATAGCAATCACTATGACAGACAGTCCTTGCCCACATTGTGTATTGGTACTCAGATTTATGTGACATTCCTCATTAAACTGTAAATATAACATTATACAGGATATATTACTTTCCAAAAACATTTTAAGTATGAGAAATGAAAGGTAAAATATATGTAGATGTTATTCTTTAAGGTTTGAGACTTGTTAGATAGTAACAACAACAACAAAAAGTACGAAATGTGATGTGCCTTGTAGAAGCTATACCTCCACTGTCCCCACAACTTCCAACCTCTATCCCACTGGTTTTCAACTTTGGCTGTGCATTAGAACCATGTAGGGAAATTTTTGCAAATACTGACGCCCAGGGCCTACCTCAAACCAGTCATATCAGCATCCCTGAGGCTGGGTCCTGGTATCTATATTTTAAAAATGTAAGTTTCTTTAACTAATTTTACTGTATGTAGATTTGAATCCCTTCATTGTGCCTTTCCCTCTCAATATACTTCCTTTTTCCCTATATTCTTTTAAATGCTTGTTGCCCCCCTCAAAAAACATAGAAGCCAGTACATGGTCTCATTAGTGAAAAGAAGAGGATTTTGAACAACTTTCTTTACTTTGTTGTAGTCAATTTATTTCTTTAAGTGAAATCAAAATTTTAAAAATTATATAATAATTCAGACATACAAAAATACATAAAGAGTAATGCTATGGGTAGCCATGGACTTGCTACTGGATTTAAAATGTGGAATATTACCAAACACAGTCCAAACTCTTTGTGCAGATCTCCCAAACTCACTAGCTTGTGCAAGTAACCCTGCATTTCTCTCTTTTTATTCTATATTTATATATTTCTAAGTATATAATGTAATATAATATATAGTGTTTTGCATTTAAAAATCTCAAAACTTTATAAAAATGTTATCTGGTATATAATATATTCTTTTACAACTTTCTGTTATGTTTGAGAGATTTGAATATTTAATATAATATATATATATTATATAATATAAATAATATATATTTTATATATATTTAATATATATAATATAATTCACTTCTGCATTATATTCCATTGAAGTAACTATAGCAATATTTATTCTTTCTTTGTTGAGGGACATTTATATTGTTTCCATTTATTTTGATGTAGACCAGATTCCATATTAGCTTTTAAATAACAAACTTACACTGTTGATTCATTCTTACATGTGCGACTGCTGATCTATGATTCTCCTGTTGCTGTTAATTTTCTGAAAAATGTTAATTCAAGGCCTTATATTTTGTGCCAGTCACATTTGATGTTGCTTAAATTCCTGTTTTTATTCAAAAATATATCTTATTAGTCTCATCTAATTTTTCCTTGTTAAAATGTTTTTGGATTGTAGTTTGGTCACCTGGTGTTTTAACTACCAGAAGAAGGTATAATAAATCCTTCCATATATTCATTTAACAATGAATATGTAAGATGTGATAAGAATTATGCTGAGCAGGACAAGACTGGTTACACAATGAAGTAGAGTCCATATTTTTCTATGCTGTAGTTTAATTTACCATGGATCAAAGCAAAACCAGTATTGTTTACAACTAGTTTTGAGTAGCTAAGACTCATATGCGTCTTTAAACCACCACAGATGAAAAAGATTCTTAGACTAATATTGCACTCTGGATTGTCTCTCAAGTGCTATCAGTGAATCTTGGTGCTGGATTAGGTGATCAGATGAACGAGTGAGAATCTAGGGATATATATTAAAGACAAATCGTGCTAATACTTTTTATCTTAGAGTTAATCCTAATACGATCACATCAACTTTGTTTCTTTAACTGTTTCTGTGGCTGGCATTTAAGGGTATTACATCTGTCAACCACAAGGAGGAGCTGTGGCCTAATAAGGAAGAAGCTTACTTCTGATTGAGTGACAGCTCAAAGATCTTGAAAGGGGCCATAGCTCAGAAAATTATCTTTCTTGAAAATGACACTTATAAAGGAAATTTTAAATGTGTAAACTAGTCTTTATTTTGACTGGGAAAAGAAATAAGACAATTAAATATAATTCAAATAAAGCCCCTTCCACTAAGAATAAAATGGGTTTCCTTTTCATTTTAAATTGGTTAGCTATTTGGAACAGATCAATTGGCTAATTCTTTAATTCTTCACCTAGAACCATAGGCTTTAGAATGTAAAGAAATCTGAGCATCATTGGTTTGCCTTCAGGCATTCAGATCTTAAGATTTTAGGAAATACAGTCTGGGGTCAATAATCATTTATTGAATGAATGAATGAATAACTATACAAACCTGTAGGCTAGTTAGGTTAAGTTGACCAAAGCAAAAAATAGTCTATCCTTTTTTTGGAGTAAGGATCTAGGAAGAGAAAAGATCATACTAAAGTCTATGTTTTTAATTCCTTGAACTACACTTCTTACTGTCTCTCCTTCATTCCCTGCTTAAGGATAGTCTAAATGTAAGTTAAACAACTAGTTTTAGTCATAATTCAAATATGTAGTAGACTACCTAAGGGCATAGTGACTATCCAACCACTGTACTGGTTGGTATAATCCATTGTTTTGGGAGATTCTAGAGAAAATTCCTGCATTAGATGTAATTTTAGAATAGATGATCTGAAACAGTCTTTCACTGCTAATATTTTCATTTATTTTGTTTCATTATTTACTTCATTCATTTAAAGAAAAACATTTCCTTTTGGAAAATTTTAAATATACAGGAAAGTTTAATGAATTTTGCAGTGAATACCCATATATCCACCCATGGATTCTACTATACACATTTTGCTATATTTCTCCTTTTACATATCTTTCCATCCCTCTACCCATCTTATTTTTTGGTGCATTTCAAAATTTTTTGGTGCATTTGATGTCTGAATTGTAGACATTAGTATGCTTTCCTCAACCATTTCAGTATCTATAATATGTAAGTAAAATTCAATATTTGTTTAATCTTTTAGATATAATTTTCACAGAAAATGCATAAATCTTAAGTAAACCTTGCTGAGTTTTGACGAATGAATATACCCATGTAGCCTAAACTACTTCCAAGATATGAAGCATTACTATCACCCTAGAGGGTTCCCCCATGTCCTTGTTCCCTACCCAGAGGTGACCACTATTCTGTGTGTGTGCATTGACTTCAGATGAGTTTGTCAGTTATAGATATAGGAAGTTCACTATGTACATTTTGTGTCTAGTTTCTTTTACTCAGCGTACTATTTTTGGAATTCATCAGTGTTGCATGTATCAGGAATTTGTTCCTTTTAATTTTGACTATTATTTCATTATATAAATACACTACAATATAATGGATTTAAAAAAATGATTTAAAAATCCATTGTATTGATTGATATTTGGGGTTTTTTTTTTTGCTTAGTTATTACAAATAACACTACTATAAACATTTTTGAACCAGTATGTTTAAGGGACATATGCATTCATATTTCTTGGGCAAATACCTAGGCATGAAATTGCTGGGTAGATGTACATTTAGTTTTATAAATAGTATTTTACTTAAACAATATTTATTGGAAACCTGCAAGGTGTCAGGCACTATGCTGGGCACTGGGGATACATTGTGAAGACTGATGTCTCAATATGTGTCATATCTTTTCTTCTACTGGTTCAACGTATTTTAAAGTTTTTTAACAATGAAATTGATCAGTTACATTTTATAAATTATTTTGTGATTTTCATTTCAAAATAATTGATCTTGTTAGTGACTATGCCCACTACTGCACAGTGGTCAAGCCCATGTGTTCTGGAGCCTGAATGGTTCAAAATACCAGTTCTACCATCTCTAGGTCTATGACCTGGAGTGAGTTACCTAAATTCTTTGTGCCTCAGTTGCACTCTATTATAGTGCATACCTCTAATACCACTTATTTAACTGTATTGCAACTCATTGCATACATATCTGTTTTTAATAGACTGTGAGCTTCTTGAATCAGAGTTCATATCTCACCTATATATGTCATACCAGTATAGCACCTTAGAGAAGTTGAGGCTTTGAGGAGATAGCAAGTGCTCAATGAATGTTTGATGATTAAAAGCCTTACCACAGCTTTTTGGGTTTAAGACATAGTGTCTAAAAGTGCTCTGTAAGAATAGAAATGAGAAACCTGGCATAGGAAACCCTATAAACATTTGCTGTCACATTATTGTGAATTTGTCTGCGAGATTATGAGTTTACAGAGCCATGAGCTGAAGAGATGGGACAGAGTAGGTGGAAACATTTTAGGAGCAAGATAAAGAACAGAATGATGCTCTGGAGGCAGGTCAGTGAACATGAGTGCTGGCAAAAGGCTGAAAGGACAAGATGTATGGTTTAAGGGATTGAAAAGGGAGGAAGAACAGAAGAAACAATCTGTCAAACTTCACAGTTTAGTCAAATCTTAGTCGTGCTGGTCTCAACCTTGGTTTGGAGGCAAAAAGAACACCTATTTAATTATTGTTACTCTTGGATTTTATTGGTGCCTGTAAATTAAGAGAGAAGCAGTGTCCTCTAAGGATCACTGGGAAGGTCATGGAAAATGTACATTCCTTCTCTCTGTTTCTATACTTCAATATTAAACTAATTACAAGCAGAGAATATAAAGATGGTGAAAACAGTTATCAACTAATGTTGATGTTGAATGAAATGTTTTGGGGTTTTTAAACAGTATCATTTATTTCAATCTTCATTATCATTTATTATTACTGAAAATCTCTTCCTACTTACAGTTTGAATTCTTGACTGTTGTTGCTGAGACAAAAGTTCAGTTATTTGGTGTTACCATTCGTGACAAAAATTTTTGTTCCTTTAGTGTGGACATACTGACTGCTAAGAAAGACCAGCCGATCTAGGGTCAGGCACGATTGTAAATAATATGTTTCAAGAGATGATTGTTGAATATATTCTTAGATAATAGTGATGATAACAGTTTTACTAATGCACCATATCCAGTACAGAACGATTTTATATTCGTTGTCTTTTTTATACTCACAACTCTCCTGTGTAGTATTATTGATTCCATTTTACAGATGATGAAGGTGAGACTTAGAGAAGGCAAAAAGAGAGAATGCATGTATGTACTGAATGCATTTTATGATGTCATTTAGTTAGGTAGGTATCAGTACCCTCCGTTTTACAGACAAGGAAATAGGCTGCAGAAGACTCGGGGAAAGAACACTTACTGAATCCTTATAATGTGTCAGGCATTCTGTTAAGTGCATTCCTGGCATTGTTGTTCGATTTCACAGCCCCATAACAAGGCTGCCAGATAGGTATCATTATTCCTACATCGCAAATGAGAAAACTGAGGCTCAGAGATGTTGGGTAATTGGCCCAATTTCATACACTTAATGAAAAAAAACAACAAAAACTGGTGGGCAAAGCAGTCGAATCTTTCTCTGAAGTTCATGTTACCTCAAAGATATGATGTTCTCTCTCTGATACTTAATTTAGCCAAGGTCACAGAGTTAGCAAGTAGACTAAGATTTCTGACTCCAAGTGTGGAAGTTTTTTCTACTACATCCTGTGCCTTGCTCTGTGGTTTTAGTTTGTTTTATTGTGTCCTCTACAAAAATAGAAAAAACTAGTTAAGAGTTTGCTCTTTTTGAGACATTTTCAAGTCCATGTGATTAAGCAATCTTGTATACTGCCTGTCTCTAGACTAAATAATTTGATAGTAAATCTTTTAACCTTCACTTATCCATCACTTTTTCAGCTCTCTAATATATTTGCTTATCCTTTTAAGTTTTGTACCTCCCATTATGAGGTAAGATAGTACAAATCTTACTGGTCTATTCTGAGGGATGTTTCCTGATATGGAAGTCTTGCAATGTTCTTAAATGAAAGAGAATGAAGAATAAAATGAGGGTGAAATAATATTGACCCAATTTCCTACTTATTAACATTCATATGACTTGGAGATATACTGGAAGATAGTGAAAGATATTTCATAGTCCTAAAACCCATATTGTGTCTTGAAGGATGGGATTTGCCTGCACCAACTGCACCTACAATATAAAGCAGATATGCTTTCAGAAAATTTCACTAAAAAAGAGCACTTTCACTTCCTGAATCTGCACCAATGTTCCTGAAGCCTAGTGTGTCTTTCTATATACCATGTGAAAAATACATTCTCCAAGAGATTAGGATTCTCAGAGATTTTAAGACTTGGTCTTTAAATATGTGCTCAGATAAACCAATGCATTACATTTCTGTCTAATTTTCTGAAACATAGCCACCAACATTACTTTGATGAAAGTGTGTTAATACTTGCTTAAACATGAGGACAATTTTATCTGCAGGATTTTAGTGAGCCATTCTAAGAAAACTGATATTCTTGCAAAATGTGTTTGTCATCTATTTCTTTTTTCTCTTTTGTTTGTTTTCTGAGATACCTTGTTCAGCTTCCTGAAGAGAATTTGATATTTGTCTAATCAACAGAGAAGGCAGTCTAATTTTAACAATAAAAAAGAAACCACTGCTTGCCAAATAATAGCGTATACTCTGGGGTATGACACAGTGGCCAGATTTTAAGCATGTCTGTCCCTGAGAAGAAAGCGACCAGCAGGTGGCAATACCCTTACATGGAATCCCTGTCCAGACAAATGGACAGTGCCTAACGTAAACTGATACCCCAGTGAAGTCACATGCCATTTCAGAGAAACGTGATAGCTTTGGCTGGGTAGGAGCCCATTTAACATTCTTTTTCAGCTATTATCTCATCTCTCCATTCCATCTGACAATTCTCCAACTCAGCGTGTTGTAGGCACCATCCTAAAGGTCATGCATGGCTACTAGGGTGGGTACTTTGAATGTGGTCCCTGAGTTTGGTATTAGGAGCAGACGATTTTAACAAGCAACTTGTGTTGACTGCTCTCAGCAGTGACCTTGATGGGGCTAATAGCTGTACCTCCATGATCTCCTAGCCTTGGCCTAGTGGTAGGCTTTTAGGATAACTCTGGACTCTTGCTTACAAAATCCACTTGCAAAGGTACTGTAACCTCCCAAAACTGGTTGAGATGTGGAAACTTGGGTAATTTGAGGCCTATGTCTGATATTTTATTTACCTTTTGCATTTTTTAAGGTTTATTCTCTTTGTAGGACAACTTTGCTGACCTTATTTTTTTTCTCATTGATATGTATGTATTAAGACACTTTTGATGGCAATGGAAAACCCATCTCAAACTGGCTTAAATAATGATTGTGTTATTTTCTTTAATACTAAATCCTGAGATAAAGTAGTCTTCAGTGTTAGTTAGTTCGGTGGCTAAACATTGATATTGAGCATTGAGATTTTTTTTATATCTCCACTATGTCATTCATAGCATCGACTCCATCCTCAGACTTCTTTTTATGATTATAATATGGCTTCCAGAAATTCAGCATCATCCAAGAGAAAAGACTCACTCTGTACCCTCAAATCCCTGCGAGGCCTGTGTATCCTCGAGGCAACTACTGGCGAGGGGAGAGGAATTAGTGTGCTTAACTAAGATTAAACATTTGAACTAGAGTGGAAGTTAAGGAGAAATTCACAATGTTTACTGCAGTATCTATGGAACTTCTTTGTACCTAAAATCTGTTTTTAGATTGATTTTTACTCTCCTTTTACACTCTTAAAAAATTGGGAAACAAATTTTAAAATTTGTTTAAAAAATGGTTATATCAAACTGAAAGATTAAAAGTGAGATGTCTTTTATGAAAGTAAAAATTTTGAGTCTAAATTCACAGGGTTTTGGGTAGACCTGTTACTAGAAAAGGTATTTCATTATGTTTCCATTTTACAAAAATTACTTGGAGCATTATTTAAACTGTGAAAAACAGGCTTTTTTAATCATGTCAAGACACAAGATAATAACCTCAGATTTTTTTAAAGAAAATATTCTTGTCTGTCAATACTATTCTGTAAGTTTGATACGATCATAACACTATTTTAATTTTCTGGATCTCAGTTTCCACCTCTGTAAAGGAAGAACTGGTAAATTTCTTAGTTTTTATTAAGGATATACTTAAAAATAAATATTTCTGCTTATTTGAGTACTTATGTCAATAAAGAAATAATTCATCAGATTTCTGTGATTTTTCTGTTTAATGCACAAGTCACAGTTTGGTTTTATACTGTGTCATATTCAACTTTATTTCATAATCTACTTGAGATTTAAAAATTAATTTATTTCACAGCAATTTCAAACTTGCATAAAAATTGCAGAGAACAGCTTAAAAAACCTTAAGAGGTTTTTAAGAGGTCTAGAGACCCCATTCACATTTCTCTCATTGTCTCATTGATGTCTTTTATAGCATACGGTCTCGAGTCACATGCTGCAACCAGTTGTCATGTCTCTCTAGGTTCTTTTAATCTGGAATTGTTCTTCAGTCTCCCCTCACATTTCATATCCTTGACATGTTTTAGGGTCACAGATCAGTCACTCTGTGGAATGTTCCTTCACTTTGAGTTTTCAAATGTTTCCCCATGATCAGGTTATATAAATTTTGGCAAAAATATCACATAAATGATGCATTCTCCTTGCATTTCAATTATGTGACACATAAGGTCAATTTCCCCCCATAGTGGTGGTATAAATTCTGATTACTTGATTAACATACTGTCTCCCGGGATCCTCCATTGTAAAGTTGCTTTTTAATCCTCTGTAATTAAGTACTTTGTTTGGAAATACCTTGAAACTATATAAATATCTGTTCTTCATCTCACTCTCACCTACTACTTTTAGCGTCCGTTGATGTTTTTTGCTTGAATTAATTTTTACTATGATGGTTTCTAAGTGGTGCTTTTTCTCATTCCATCTAATTAGACAAAATAGATGTCTCATTCCAACATTTATTGGTTAGTAGTATAGCGTAAACAGAGCTTCCTTTACTCTCTTTTTACTTTCTCATTTATTTATTTAGGTCAGTGTAGACTCATGGATTTCTGTTTTATTTGATGGTTTATAATATGTTGTCAACATTATTTTGATGTTCAAATTATCCCAATTTGGCCGTAAGATGCCCCTTTATGAGGAATTCTGTGGATTCTGTGTGGATGCCCTTTTATGCTGGATTTTGACATATCTTCACAGTTCTTTTAGCACATTTTTGCCATTTGGCATCAGAAGATATATAAGGTTAATCTACTTTCCTTGCTAAGATCTGGATTCAGCCATTTCTCTAAGAAGTTCTTGTTCCTTTGAATGTAGACTGGAATGTGGAAACCAAGATCTGGGTGCTGGATTTAATAGATGGGTTCATTGCTATTTGGTGTTGCTGTTCCCAGGCCAGAGCTAAGAAATAACACAAACACACACATCCCTTTACATCATTATTTACACACACACACACACACACACACACACACACACACACACACACACACATTCTGAAACCATGAGATCGTGCTA
The DNA here is from genome assembly GCF_007565055.1 of Rhinopithecus roxellana. Lineage (NCBI taxonomy): Eukaryota > Metazoa > Chordata > Mammalia > Primates > Cercopithecidae > Rhinopithecus > Rhinopithecus roxellana. Next base: position 130,135,612 of record NC_044557.1, on the reverse strand, counting down.
AGTCCAATTCCAATCCAACACATAAGGTTGTTCTCAGTCATCGAGAAACCTGGCTCTCATTATCATTAATTTGCCTAATCCTTTTTATGTAGCCAGTTACTGACCTTGTCAGGCTGTCCCTACTTCCTAACTCCAACATTACCTTTGCATTGGCTGCTATTTACTAGCTGCAACAGGGCTGCCCCTGCCACCTGGCTCCAACACCATCTTCAAGAGGCCAATATTACTGAGCTTTTGAGGCTACTTTTTCTCTCCAGCTCCAATATTATCCTCCTGCAAGCAACCATTACTGCCCTTCTGGGGTCTACCAGATGAATTTTGGACTGAAGAAGGAGAGAAGGAAGGAGAGAAGAAAAAAAAGAAGAATGGAGACTGAAGAAATAATGAAATAAAATAAAAAATATTTTTAACTATAATTAAGTCAGGATGCACATCCATGACTTGCTATTTATTCTTCAGTGATTTAAGTTTCATGTTATTAAGTTTCATGTTAAAATCTATCTTAAAAATCAGTGTTATTTCTTCTTTAAAAGACAAATATACAGGCTTAATATACTATAAAAATAATAAAATGATTGCATGTAACCTGGATTTGATATATACAGGCCATAATAAAGCTAATTAATGCAGCTTTCCACTATGAATATCTCAAAAGTAATTATAGCATGGGTATTAAATGAGCTGATTAATGTAAAGGTCTTAGAATAATGTCTGATAGTAAGCACTATTTTAATGGCAGCTATTATTATGTTATCGTTATTTGTATTTGTAACTCTTCTTTTTTACAGAAATATTTGTCATTTGAGTTTTTATTGTCATACCTCACACTTCTTTAAAAGTTATCCTAGAGAGAGGGGCTTCAAGATGGCTGACTAGAGGAATACAACACTTCCCTCCTTCAAGAAGAACCTAAATAGTAAGTGGATAATCCCACTTCAAATAGATCATCTAAGAGAGAACACTGAAATTCAACAGAGAAGTGCCAGAAAACACCTAAGGCACAGAAGGAGAGGAAAGCAAGGCAGCCAGCTTGGCTAGGATTGGCTGGGAACCTGGAGAGGTTCCCTAATGGGGGGAAAGAATAAGTGAAAGACCACTAGTGGTTCACATTCCACTGTGGACTCCTGCAACCTTAGCCATGGGAGCAGCTTTTACAGGCCCTGGGAATGGCATAGTGACCTGCGTGGAGACTGTGAATGGCATTGCTCCAGAGAGAGAGTTCATCCTGGGTCCCAAACACCTCCTGAGTACTAAGCAGATGCAGCATGGTGCCATTTTGAGAGCTCAGCCCCCACCAGACTGCATCCTGCCCTGGGCCACAACAGCCCCTGCATCTCCACATCCCTGGAGGTACACTGATGTATTCCCGAGTTCACCTGGAGGACTGCAGAAGCATGATGCCAACTGGACCCAGTGGAATGTCAGGCTTCCCAGCACTCTAGTACAAACTTGTCTGTGCCCCACGGAATAGGCAGTGTAGCTCACCAAGGAGGATATTCCCAGGACAAAGAGAGCTAAAACATGCTCTCTGTAGAGTCTGAGAACCACCTACCAGGGAAAGTTACCACAGAGAGCAACTTCAACCCCCACCCCCAGCAGCAGGACAAGCTATGCTGCCACCTGCAGTAGCTGCTGTTGCAGCTGAGGGAGAAAGTGCATGCCACTGACAGTGACCCCAGCCCTCTAGCATCAGGGCTGCCACCATGTACTTGCATATGCCATAAGGACTAGTTTCCCCTGCTGCTACTGCTGCCATTGATGCCACTACTGCCACCACTGAAGGCCAAAGCACCCTCCCTAATCCCAGAGCCTGAGAACTGCCTGTGTGTGGCTGCAGTCACTGGCAGCAACTCTGACCCCCAGCACCAGGGCCACAGCATGCTTGTACATGCCCTGAGGACAGGCTTCCCCAGCCTACCATTGCTGCTGCAGTCACCCAAGCATTCTGCCAGGAGCTGGGCATCACCTTGCCCTGCCCACTACAGCCTCACTTAAGTGCACCAGTGGAGGGCCTGGGGACAGGCCTGCTCACCCCTACTTCTCTCAACAGTGCTTGAACACACTACCTGGGGTCTTGGGGATTGCCCCATCTGGTTCACCACCACTGTCATCTATGTACTCCTCCCAGTGGACTGAGGATGGGCCCATCCAGCCTGCTGCTAATGCCATAGTTAGCAACCAGCTGCATGTGCCATGTGGAAGTTTGGGGACTGGCCTGCCTAGCCTGTTGCAGCAACTGCTAACACTAATGCATGCCACTTCAAAGCCCAAGGGATGTCCCACCACTGCTACTGCCATCACCCATGCTCCACATGCTATCCTGGGGACCAAGGATCTGCCTACCTGCCCTGTGGCTACCAACTAGTGACACCCAAGAAAGCTCTCCAGAGACACAATAATCAGCTCATTTGTGTCTGGTAATACTGGTGCCCATGTATGGTGACTGGGACCCAAGGACAGGCATGCCTGGCCCACTGCTACCACCACTGGGGCCCAAGGAGTGGCCCACCTGACATCCCCATTCCCAATAAAACCTTGCCACAGCCTCTATTAACAGCTGTAGCCCACGCTACTGAAGAAATCATAGACACCACTGACAGTGTTTACAGCTGAAGAAATCCCATAGAGACTACACTACTGCATACACCCAGAGTCAAAGCTAAAGTGTCCTACCCAACCAACACTGTAGTTAAATCTTCAGGAAAAAGTCATCCCCTGTTAAAGTCAATGCAAAAAGCTGGAAGAAGTGACTATTACATAAGATGTACAGGTATCAATGAAAAGACATAAGAAACATGGAAAAGCCAAGGAAATACAACATCTCCAAAGGAACACAATAATTCTCCACAAAGAATTCCAACAAAAAAGAAATTTATAAAAATCTGGAAAAAGGATTCAAGTAATGTCTTAAGAAAGCTCAGTGAGATACAAGAGAACACAGATAAACAATACAATGAAATCAGAAAAACAATTCAGGATATGAATGTAAAATTCACCAGAGATATAGATGTCATAAAAAAATAACCAAAGAGAAATCCTGGAACAGAAGAATTCAATGAATGAAACAAAAAAGTCATTCAAGAGCTTCAACAATAGACTAGAGCAAACAGAAACAAATTCAGAATGCAAAGATAGGTCTTTCCTTTGAAATAACCTAGTCAAACAAAAACAAACAAAACAAAGAGAAAATAATAAAAAAAGCAAAGCCCATGTGACATATATGACATCCTAAAGGAACCAAATATTTGAATTTTGGATGTTTCAGAAGGTAAAGAGACCAAAGGCATAGAAAATCTATTTAATGAAACAATATCTGGAAACCTCCCAAGTCTAGTAAAAGATTTAGACATACAATTACAAGAAGCTTACAGGTCCCCAAGTAGATACAACCCAAAAAGGCTTTCTCCACAGCACATTATAGTCAAACTGTCAAAAGTTAAAGACAAAGAGATAATGCTAAAAACAGCAAGAGAAAAGCATCTAGTCACATAAAAGGGAGCCCCCATCAGGTGAGCAGTGGATTTCTGAGCAGAAATCTTACAGGCCAAGAGAGAATAAGATGATATATTTAAAGTGGTGAAAGAGAAAAACTGTCAGCCAAGAAAGAGTACCTTACCCACCAAAGTTATCCTTCATTAATGAAGGCTAAAGAAAGTCTTTTCTAGACAAGCAGAAACTGAGGGAATTTATCACCACTAGACTGAATCTACAAGAAATGCTTAAGGGAGTCTTACAATGGGATGTGAAAAGATGATATCTACCATCATAAAAGCACATGAAAATGTAAAACTCAAGGGTAGAGAAAACACAAATGAAGAAAAATGACTCAAATATTACCATTAGAGAAAAATCACCAAATCGTAATGGTAAACAACAAGAAAAATAAAGGAACAAAGATATACAAAACAACCAGAAATCTACAAAATGATAGAAATAAGTCCTCATATATCAATAAACAACCTTGAATGTAAATAAATTTAATTTTCCAGTTAAAAGATATAGATTGGCTGAATAAATTAAAAAAACCCGTGACCTGACATTATGATGCCTACAGAAACTCACTTCACCTATAAAGACATATATGCACTAAAAGTAAAGAGATGGAAAAAGATGTTCCATACAAACAGAAACCAAAAGTAGCAGGAATGGCTATACTTATCACCAATAAAACAGAATTTAAATTAAAAATAGTGAAATGAAACAAAGGACATCAGAAAATAAATTCTAAATATATATGCACATAATACCAAGGCATCCAATATATAAAGCAAATGTTATATTTAAAGAGAGAGATCAACTACAATAGTTATTGGGGACTGCAACACACCATTCTCAGCATTAGACAAATCATCTAGACAGAAAATAAAGAAACATTCATTGGATTTAAACTGTACTTTACACCAAATGGACTGAACAGACATCTATGGAACATTTCATCCAACAGTTGCAGAATACACATTCTTCTCATCAACACATAAAACATTCTCCAGGGTAGACTATATGTTAGGACACAAAAGAAGTCTCAAAAAATTTTTTAAAATTAAATGTATACCAAGTATCTTCTCAGGCCACAAAGGAATGAAACTAGAAATCAATAAAAAGAGGAACCTTGGGAACTGTATAAATACTTGGAAATTAAACAACATGCCCCTGAATGACCAGTAGGTCACTGAAGAAGTTAAGAAGGAAATTAAAAAATTTCTTAAATGAAAATGGAAACACAATTTGCCAAAACCTATGGGATACAGCAAAAGCAGTTCTATAAGGGAAGTTTATAGTAATGAATACCTACATAAAGAAAGTAAATATTTCATATAATGTATAACGTGCCCTGAAGAACTAGAAAAGCAAGAACAAACCAAACCCCAAGTAAGGAGAAGGAAAGAAAGAATGAAGATCAGAGTATAATTAAACAAAAAAGAGACAAAAATACAAAGTATCAATGAAACAAAAAGTTGGTTTTTTTTGAAAAGATAAAATTGAGAAATGTTTGGATAGTCTAACAAGAAAAAAGAAAAGACCCAAATAAACAAAGTCAGCAATGAAAAAGGAGCCATACAACGAATACCACAGAAATAAAGATCATCAGAGATCATTATGTTCAACTGTACATCAGAAATTAGAAAACCTAGAGGAAATGGATAAATTCCTGGACACAATCAACCATTCTTCAAACCATGAAGAAATAGAAAACCTCAATAATAAATAATAAGATTGAATCAGTAGTAAAAAGTCTTCCAACAAAGAAAAACCCAGGACTTGAAAGCTTCAATGCCAAAGTCTACCACAGTTATAAAGAACTACTACCAATTATACTGAAACTATTGCAAAAAATAGAAAAGGAGAGAATTATTTCTAACTTATTCTGCAAGGCCAACACTACTCTGATACCAAAACTGGACAAGGACACAACAGAAAAGAAAATGATGGTCCAATATCATTGATGAAATTAGATGCAAAAATTCTCAACAAAATAGTAGCAAACCAAAATCAACAACACATTAAAAAGATCATTCGCCATGCTCAAGTGGGATTCATCCCAGGGATGCAAAGATGGTTCAACATATGCAAATCAATAGATGTGATACATCACAGTAACAGGACCAGGAAGAAATTATATGATTAATTCAAAAGATAACACAACAATATTCAATAAAATTCAACATCCTTCTATGATAAAAAAATCTTGTCAAAATGAGTATAGAAGGAATGTACCTCAAAATATGATAGACAGATAGCTAGCATCATACTGAATGGGGAATAATTGAAGGTCTTTCCTTAAGGACTGGAACAAGACAAGAAGACACCACTTTCATTTAACATAATACTGAAAGTCCTGGTCAAAGAAATTATGCAAGAGAAAGAAATAAGTCGGAAACAAAGAAGTCAAATTAGCCTTGTTCATGGATGGCATAATTTTATATATTGAAAGCCTAAAGACACTACTGAAAAACTGTTGGAAGTAATAAATACAATAAAGTTACAAAATACTAGAAGCTGGATTTTTGAAAGTATCAACAAAATTGATAGGCCACTAGTAAGATTAATAAAGAAGAAAAGAGAGAAGAATCAAACAGACACAATAAAAAATGATTATGGGGTTATCACCACTAATCCCACAGAAACACAAACTACCATCAGAGAATACTATAAACACCTCTGTGCAAATAAGCTAGAAAATCTAGAAGAAATGGATAAATTCCTGGACACATACACCCTCCCAAGACAAAACCAGGAAGAAGTCAAATCCCTGAATAGACCAATAACAAGTTCTGAAATTGAAGCAGTAATTAATAGCCTACCAACCAAAAAAAACCCAGGACCAGATGGATTCACGGCCGAATTCTACCAGAGGTACAAAGAGGAGCTGGTACCATTCCTTCTGAAACTATTCCAAGCAATAGAAAAAGAGGGACTCTTCCCTAACCTTTTTTATGAGGCCGCATCATCCCGATACCAAAACCTGGCAGAGACACAACAAAAAAAGAAAATTCCCAGGCTGGGCATGGTGGCTCATGCCTGTAATTCCAGCACTTTGGGAGGCCGAGGCGGGCAGATCACTAGGTCAGGAGATTGAGACCATCCTGGCTAACACGGTGAAACCCTGTCTCTACTAAAAATACAAAAAATTAGCCGGGTGTGGTGGTGAGCGCCTGTAATCCCAGCTACTCCGGAGGCTGAGGCAGGAGAATGGCATGAACCTAGGAAGCGGAGCTTGCAGTGAGCTGAGATCGTGCCACTGCACTCCAGACAGAGTGAGACTCTGTCTAAAAAAAAAAAAAAGAAAGAAAATTTCAGGCCAATCTCCCTGATGAACACTGAAATACTGGCAAACCAGTTTTTCATCCTCAATGAAATACTGGCAAACCAAATCCAGCAGGACATCAAAGAGCTCATCCACCACAATTAAGTTGGTTTCATCCCTGGGATGCAAGGTTGTTTCAACATTCGCAAATCAATAAATGCAATCCATCACATAAACAGAACCAATGACAAAAACCACATGATTATCTCAATAGATGCAGAGAAGTCTTTCAATAAAATTCTATACCCCTACATGCTAAAACACTCAGTAAACAAGGTATTGATGGAACATATCTCAAAATAAGAGGTATTTATGACAAACCCATAGCCAATATCATACTGAATGGGCAAAAACTAGAAGCATTCCCTTTGAAAGCCAGCACAAGACAAAGATGCCCTCTCTCACCACTCCTATTCAACATAGTATTGGAAGTTCTGGCCAGGGAAATCAGGCAAGAAAAGAAATAAAGTGTATTCAAATAGGAAGAGAGGAAGTCAAGTTATCTCTGTTTGCAGAAGAACTAATTGTATATTTAGAAAACCCCATCATCTCAGCCCAAAATCTCCTTGAGCTGATAAGCGACTTCAACAAAGTCTCAGGATACAAAATCAATGTGCAAAAATCACAAACATTCCTATACACCAACAACAGACAAACAGGGAGGCAAATCATGAGTGAACTCCCATTCACAATTGCTACAAAGAGAATAAAATACTTAGGAATACAACTTACAAGGGATGTGAAGGACCTATTCAAGAAGAATAACAAACCACTGGTCAAGGAAATAGGAGAGGACACAAACGAATGGAAAAATATTCCATACTCATGGATAGGAAGAATTGATATCATGAAAATGACAATACTTCCAAAAGTAATTTATAGATTCGATGCTGTTCCCATAAAGCTACCATTGACTTTCTTCACAGAATTAGAAAAAAATACTTTAAATTTCATATGGAACCAAAAAGGAACCCGTATAGCTAAGACAATCCTAAACAAAAAGAACAAAACTGGAGACATAACACTTCCTGACCTCAAACTATACTACAAGGCTACAGTAACCAAAACAGCATGGTATTGGAACCAAAACAGATGTATAGACCAATGGAACAGAACAGAGGCCTTAGAAATAACACCACACCATCTACAACCATCTGATCTTCAACATGTCTGACAAAAATAAACAACGGGGAAAGGATTCCCTATTTAATAAATGGTGCTGGGAAAACTGGCTAGTTCTGTGCAGAAAGCTGAAACTGGATCTTTTCCTTACACCTTATACAAAAATTAACTGAAGATGGATTAAAGATTTAAACATAAGACCTAAAACCATAAACACCCTAGAAGAAAACGTAGGCTATACCATTCAGGGCATAGGCATGGGCAAGGACGTCGTGACTAAAACACCAAAAGCAATTGCAACAAAAGCCAAAATTGGCAAATGGGATAATTAAACTAAAGAGCTTCTGCACAGCAAAAGAAACTATCATCAAAGTGAACAGGCAGCCTACAGAATGGGAGAAAATTTTTGCAATCTCTCCATGTGACAAAGGTCTAATATCCAGAATCTACAAGGAACTTAAACAGATTTACAAGAAAAAAACAATCCCATCAAAAAGTGGGTGAAGGATATGAACAGATACTTTTCAAAGAAGACATTTAAGTGGCCAACAAACATATGAGAAGAAGCTCATCATCACTCATCATAAGAGAAATGCAAATAAAAACCACAATGAGATACCATCTCATGCCACTTAGAATAGTGATCATTAAAAAGTCAGGAAACAACAGCTGCTGGAAAGGATGTGGAGAAAAAACACTTTTACACTGTTGGTAGGAGTGTAAATTACTTCAATCCTTTTGGAAGAGAGTATGGTGATTCCTCAAGGATCTAGAACTAGAAATACCTTTGGATATATACCCAGCAATCCCATTACTGGATTATAAATCAAGTTTATAGGATTATAAATCCTTCTCCTCTATAAAGGTTTATAAAGAATTATAAATCATTCTACTATAAAGATACATGCACATGTGTGTTTATTGCAACACTATTCACAATAGCAAAGACTTGGAACCAACCCAAATGCCCATAAATGATAGACTGGATAAAGAAAATGTGGCATATATACATCATGGAATACTATGCAGCCATGAAAAGAACGAGTTCATGTTTTTTGCAGGGACATGGATGAAGCTGGAAATCATCATTCTCAACAAACTAACACAGGAACAGAAAACCAAACACTGCTAGTTCTCACTCATAAGTGGGAGTTGAACAATGAGAATATATGGGCACAGGCAGGGGAACATCACACTCTGGGGCCCATCGGCAGTTTGGGGGCAGGAAAGGGAGGGATAACAGTAGGAGAAATTCCTAGTGTAGATGATGAGTTGATGGGTGCAGCAAACCACCACGGCACATGTATGCCTATGTAACAAACCTGCACGTTCTGCACATATATCCCAGAACTTAAGTATAATATATAAAAAAAGAAAAAAAAGTGCTACATATACACAGTGGAATACTATTCAGCCATAAAAAAGAATGACATTCTAAAATAATTTGCAACAACATGGATGGAAGGAAAGGTCATTATGCTAAGTGAAATAAGCAGGCACAGAAAGACAAACCTGTCGTGTTCTCACTTTTTTGTGGGATCTAAAAATCAAAATGACTGAACTCATCAAGATAGAGAATAGTAGAATGGTTCCCAGAGTCTAAGGATGTGAAGAAAGGGGAACCCTCATACGCTATTGGTGGGAATGTAAATTAGTATATCCATAAGAACAGTATGGAGATTCCTCAAAAAACTAAAAATAGATCCAGCAATCCCACTACTGGGCATTTATTTAAAGGAAAGAAAATCATTATATTGAAAAGATACCTCATTTCTATATTTATTGCAGTACTATTCGGAATAGCCGAGATACAGAATCAACCTGTTTATCAACTGATGAATGGATAAAGTATCACATCAGAATACTAGTCGGTCATAACAAAGAGTGGAATCCTGTCATTTGCAGCAACATGGATTGAACTGGAGGTCATTACAATAAGTGAAATAAGCCAGACACACAAAGAAAAATATCACATGTTCTCGATCACATTTAGGAGCTAAACATGATGTCGTGGAGGTAGATAGTAGAATGATAGTTACCAGAGACTAGGAAGGGTGTGTGTGTTGTGGGGAGTGAAGAGAGGTTGCTTAATGGGTGCAAATGTATGGTTAAATGGAAGGAATAAATGCCAATGTTAAATACCAGAGTAGGGTCACTATTGTTGACAACAATGTGTCGTGTATTTCAAAATAGCTAGAAGAGACGACTTGAAATGTTCCGAACCCATAGAAATGACAAATATTCAAGGTGATGGATACCCTAAGTACCCTGACTTGATCATTACACATTCTATACATGCAACAAAATATCACATGCACTTCATAAAAATGCACAAATATTATATATCGATAACAACATTGCCCTTACAAACCCCTATCATCTGAATGTTGGTGTCCTCTCAGAATTCATTTGTTGAAACCCTAATCCCAGTGTGATGGTATTTGGAGGCGGGACCTTTGGGAGGTAATTAGCTGATGAAGATGGAGCCCTCAAGAATGGAAGTAGTACCCTTATAAGAAGGCAGTGAGCTAGCTAGCTCTCTTTCTGCCATGTGAAGATACAACGAGAAGTTGGCAGTCTGCAACCCAGAACACAGCCCTCACCAAAACCTGACCAACCATGATGGCAACCTTATCTCAGACTTCCAACCCTCTCCAGAACTATGAGAAATACATTCTTTTTCTTTATAAGTCACCGAGGTTATGACGCTTTGTTATAGCAGCTGAAATAAGACACAAATCTCTTCTAAACTTAATTTATAATATTTACTTTTCTATATAAAATTTTGATTCAGATTTCTTCCTTCTTTTCTTCCTCTTCCTCCTCCTCTGGCATAGGCATTCTCTTGGCAATTAGTTACTTAACCTAGCCTCCCCATCCCCACCTCTACCCCTATAACTCTGCTCTATTTTCACCCTTCTGCTTGTTCATAAATGTCAATGTTACCCAATTTCTGGGGATAAGACATCCCCCTGTCTGGGGAGTTCAGCTCGGCAGACTAGGGCAATGAGCTCTGGACTTGGCTGTGTGACCTGTACCAACTACTCTGAGCTTCAGGTTTCTTCAACTGTAAAATGGACCTAAGTGCGTTACCTCTTAGGATTATTGTGTGATTTTAAATGAAACAATTTGATGAAGTACTAAACACAGCACTAAAAAATGATAGCTATTGTTATGCTTATTATTACAAAATAGAGGGATTTTTGGCTTTTATATTATCTTTCTTCTCTTTCCTTGAATGTCTTTTTTCCACATCTTAAATGTTTGCCCTAATGCTGAGAAAAATGGACACATGCAGCTTCTAACAGTTGTCTGTTAGTAGTGTCTGTAAAACAAACTAAATTTTTGGATGTTTTAGAGTGACATGATGAATTTGGGATTGTGGAATCAAAGACAGGCAACTCTTGAGAGTTTTTTAGGAACGTAGAATGTGGAGACAGACTGCCTGAGTTTGGATCCTGGGTTTCCTCCACTCAGTAGTTGTGTGACCTTGGGAAAATTGCTTACCCTCTCTGTGCATCAGTTTCCTCATATGTAAAATGGAGATGATAATAAAATCCTTATTTCATAAAGTTGTTGTGGGCTGGACATGGTGGCTCACGCTTGTAATCCTAGCACTTTGGGAGGCTGAGGCAGGAGGATAGCTTCAAGCCAGGAAGTTCAGATCAGCCTAGACAACAAAGCTAGATCTTGTCTCTACCAAAGAAAAAACAAAAAGAAAAAAAAAATTAGCCCAGTGTAGTAGTGTGCACCTGTAGTCAGTCCCAGCTACTAGGGAGGCTGAGGCAGGAGGATGGCTTGAACCCAGGAGTTCACAGCTGTAGTGAGCTATGACTGTGTCACTGCACTCTGGCCTGGGCAACAGAGTAAGACCGTGAACCTAAAAAAATAAAAATAAAGTAAAATAAAGCTGTTGTGAGAATTCAATAAGTTAATGTATGTAAAAATGCTTAGATTGATGCCTGGCACTTCATAAGCACTGTATACATATTAGCTGTCCAACTATTGATCTGTAATGGCCTTTCCACAAGCAAAAGCGATCTTTCTGTCACCACAACCAAATTGTTATTGTTTTTTGTGGCTTAAATGTTTTTTTCTTTATATGTAGGAAGTCAAATTTTTGTAGTGTGTGCTTGCTCTTATGTGTACATGTATATAGGTAAATAAATACATGTAGTTTTGTTTGTTAATTTATCTATTTTACTGAAATACTATGTTGATTGTTTGTGGTGTGGAAGGGAGCTTTTTCCTTTAGCCTTTTTCCATATGAACAAGTGAGACGGAGTGAGGCCAAAGCACATCACCAGTGTGATTCACTGAGGATGTCTGGATTGCTGAGAAGCAGTCATGGATGCCTCCCCTTGTCTCCACATGACTCAGATGTGGAAAGAGCCCTGGAGAACAAAGTCAACTGAATATTTTAGATGAGTACATTAAAAAATTTTTTGTTTTTATTTTTTGTATTTTCTCTTTTATAAAGCATACTGAATGTGAGAGGATCAGTCCCATTTTGTGTGTGGCATAAAACCCCACAGTCTCTTTTAAGTCGCTGGTGTCTTTTCACTCCTAGCTTATTAGAGCAACTAAGGTTAGTGTTTTCCATTTTAGACTCCAAGTCACTGGCAAAAGAGGTGTCTTTTTGGTATAAAACTTATTTTTTGGAAAAGTTTTTGTTGTTGTTGTTGTTTGTTTTAGATGAATTGGGCCAGTACAGATTAGGCTGTGAATATAATTGTTCTTTAAAACACAGATTATGCTTAACATTTGTTCATATTTTTCTTAGAGGCAGTATGGTTTAATAAAAAGAACTTTAATTCATTAAACAAATATATATTACATCTAATATATATTTATATTTATATATTATATCTAATAAATGCTATCCAACTGTGCTGGGTAAAGAGTAAATATGTGTCTGTATGTGCATTGCCTCCTCCATCCTTCATGTAAAGATATTTATATAACTTACATCTGATGGGGAGCCAGGTATTAATCTAAGAATCATGTAAATATAAAAGTAATTATGATTGGGGAAAGAGCATGGTACTGAGACAAAGTATATTAGGAGAGAATTCTGTGAACTCAGACAGGCCAAGGAAGGCTTCTTAGGAGGCAGTGGCACTTGAGCTGAGATCTGGAGGACAAGCAGGAGATAAGGAGAATATTCTGAACAGAGGCCTAGTGTAGGCAAAGGTCCTGCGGCAGGAGGGAGCTTGGGTTGTTTGAAGAGTAGAAAGGAAGTTAGTGTTGTCAGCATGCAGAAGCAAGGAGGAGTTTGGTAAAAAGATGATGAAACTGTTGAGCGAGGTAGAAGCCAGAGAGACTAGAGCCTTGAGGGCCATGTTAAGCACTTGTTTGTTGGGAAAAGACCTGTCAGATGTTGAGAGAATCTCAGGCCGTGGCTTCTGGTGTGTGAGAAGGAGAAGGAGAAGAAGAAATGCCGTAACATGGCTAATAATTAAGGCTATAAGTTAATACTCTTGATACATAAAAGAAGAATTCATATAGGTATGCTATTCACAAGACAATTACAGAATTTACAAAAAAATCTGTTTAAAGGGTACTACAGGTGGTATGGATGGTAGTAGGACACTAATTTAAAATTGTATGATGAGCATCTTCTCTCAATCCTGTCACTGTGTCTTTGTGACTATGTATAGGTAATTCCTTGTTTGAACGTAGGGTGAAACTTCAAATTTGTGATCTTTCATGGGTGTGAAGCTTAGGCCACATGACTTTCTTTGTGCATCATTGATAGCTTCTAAATGCAAAACGATTGAAATGTTTCAGAAAGAGAAAGTGAGGTAGTCAGATATATGTATTGAAAAAAAATCACTTTCAATGTAAATTGATTTTACAGGGGCCTGTGAGAATTTGGAGAGATCAGTTAGGACACTATCTCAGTAGTCCTGACAGAAGATGACAGGAGAATGTACCAGGGTGACAGCAGCAGAGGTAGAGAGAAACAAATGGATTGTTTTAATCTTTTTTAAGGAGAAATATAGAGAGCAACCATAATTTTGGACTTTATAGAATGATGCCCTCATACTGGTGCTAGAATTTGGTAGCTTGGCTGAAAGGTAAACAAAAATTACTATACCAATATAGTAATTCTTTTTTCCACATAATGATGCCTTTTCATGTTCTCATATGTGGCTATATTTTAAACTTTTTATTTGCCAAACAGTTATTTGCATATATAAATAGTCACTTGGGCATGCAAATCACATAATTTGCACATGTTAATACTTAACACTTTAGCTTTGTTTTTAATGCAGAAATTGAACAGGATTTGCCAACAAACATTTATTGAGCACTGGTTATGTGCCAGGTAATAAAGGATTTTCATTCATAATCTCTACATTTGTGCTTTTCCCACTTAAAATCTTACAACTTGTATAATAATTTTGAAAAAATTTAAACAATTTCAACTTAGTTTCAAATAGCTTGGAGTTTAAAAGGAAAAAGAAGGTGTGCTCTTTAGTTCTTCAATATTGGGAGGCAAATTTCTTGAGTGTTTTAAGAATTTACCCTTTTCACCCTGTCTTTCCCACCATGTACCCAGAATAATTGATTATCCATGTATGATTCTATGAGCGTTGCATTATAAAAAGCAGAAAACAATGGACAAAGATAATGAAATCTCACATTTTGCCCTACCTACCTTTTTCTTTCAAACTAACCTAGGTAAATAAAACTTCACATAAAAGCCTTTGAAATTTCATCATGGGTTTTTTGAAAAAGGTGAAAATTGACCTAGAAGCATTTGACCTATAACTTGGCGGCTACTGAAAGTCTAGCCTCATAATTCAGTGGTTCAGTGACAGCTTTGCCTATAAACCCAAGTCTTCATTTCACTGACATTTTCAGGTTTAGTCTCCTTGAAAATGCTAACAAAAGTGAAGCATATCATCTCTCTGCCTGGGATAGGAATGGTGATGTTTATGGAACCGTTTGCTGTCTCAGGGGTAATCTCCCGGATAATTTGGATTAACCTTATCGGTTCTCTAGATACTGCATTACCCAGGGTGGATGATCTCCAGAATAACCTTTTCAGATCTTAAAGTTTTAACCCCAGCACCATGTTTTACCAAAAACCTTTCAACTATCCAACCAGGTTTACTTCAAGTCTTTTGAAAGGTGCCTTCATCCAGGCAAGAAAGCATAATATCTTCTGTGAATAATTCTAAGTAGAAAGTGGGGCATCCTAACATCTCTTTTTGTTTACTTTTTTCACAAGACAGTTGTTATATATCAGAATGCCCCTCTCCCCACATTTGGTCAAGTTTTGAAATTTATTACCCAGAAAAGGGGGATGGAATGCTTTTGTTAGTTTATTTGCTAGTAAAGAGTTTACTTAAATGAGTGGAGAATTTTCCCTAAGGAAGAATTTTTCTTTTAGACTGGCAACAGAAAGAATCTTTCATTTATATTTTTATTGATCAAAATCCTTCTGGCTTTTTTTTTTTTTAATGGAAGAGGAAAAGTCAAACACTTCCTGAAGCTTAGATGAACCCTAAAATTCTGTCCCACTAAAGACTTCCACATCCTGATAATGTTTGCTCTTTTAAAATCTAATTTAATGCTAAGAAATAATTATGTTAATAATGTAAGGCCAGAGATTATAGTTTTGGTGCAAGGTTCTGAGTCTCACTTTCCCAAAACAAGAAAGTAGAAAAACAAAATAATTTTGCAATTGTATTTTTTTAAGTTTTAATTTTTTTTTAAGTTTTGTTTTCTGCAATTGTAATTATAATGGTGTAAGTTGGTGAGTCCACGTGATTCTTTGTAGATTTTCTGGAGAATCTTTATTCAGTTAGAATCAGTTCAAAGTGATGGAACAGAGCAGAGGTGGCTGATAGGACTAATGCCATATCTGTTATGGCTGGAGTTCTTTCATGGTCTTAGTCAAAAGGGATAATGGAAGAAAAAGTTACTTTGCATTCATCATATTAAAACCTGACTTGTGCTTCTGAAAGTGTGGTGTTCAGAACACTTTAACCAATCTGCTTTAGTTTGCTTCTGAAAATAGAGTCTGAAGGTGAGTACTTGAGTTATGGAGTGTGAGAAAATGTTGATTGCAGTTGAAGCCCTATAGAGTTAGTAATGCTAATTTAGAGCACTGTTTTACATGTAGGGTGAAGGAAAGTATTGAGGTTGTCTGTTCTCAAAATTTAAGATCCTGCTGCTAGTTTACTCTATAATATACCTTGAGCTGGTCACAGTAAAAGATCCAACAATTTTACTTTAGAAGAAATGACTAAAGCACCCTTCATAATAATAATAGTTTCTATTTCCTGATAATTTCCTTTGTGTGGGATGCTTTGCATGTATTAATATATAGTTTCATTAATTCTCACGATGTGATCATCTTCATTTTACAGAGGTGAAAACTGAGACTCAAAAGATCTAGGCATGTGCCTAAATTCCCCAGTCTGGGTTGAAATCCCACAGTGAAGCTGCAATTGGAACCCAATCTGTCTCTGAAGTTTGTGCTCTCTTCTTGCCTATGAAATACTTAGTTACTCCCTGTTGAATCCTTTTGAAAATAAAATCAGAGAGATTAATGGGAAAAGCCAGAATATGGGGATACGGAAAGGAAGTGATTGTGAGGGCAGTGACATTTTCATTCAATTACGTATTTGGATTATAATATGTACAGTGGGGCCAGGCAATTAGAGAATGAGCCAGTTTAGCTGTCTAGAGGCATTTCTGCTGGGTTTGAGAGCACAGTCTATTAGGAAGATTAGTTTAAAGATTGGTAGGAGTATTTCTTTTCCTCAGACCAATGAACTAATGGAATTTTTTTTTTTTTTTTTTAATTTTAGTTTTAGAGTCTAGCGCCACCATGCTTGGCTAATTTTTTTGTATTTTTAGTGGAAACTGGGTTTCACCATGTTGGCCAGGCTGGTCTCCAACTTCTGGCCTCAAGTGATCCGCCTACCTCAGCCTCCCAAAGTGCCGGGATTACAGGCATGAGCCACCATGCCTAGCCCTGGAGTATGATATCTAAAGAAATAATACAAATAATAGTTATCATTTATTGGACTTGTCCTAAGTATGAAGCACTTTTCATGAATTATTTTTGAAATAAATAATTCATTACAGAGATGTAGGTATTATTATGCCTACATCTCTATAATGTAGGTATTATTATTTCTGTTGTATGTTTAAAGACACAAAGAAACCAAGTATCTTGGAGGTTAAATGGATTTCCCTAGGTTGGCAAGTAGGTCCATCTTGATCCCGAGTGTATTAGTCTGTTTTCACACTGCTGATAAAGACATACCTGAGACTGGGTAATTGATACAGGAAAAAGGGTTTGATGGACTTATAGTTCCACATGGCTGGGGAGGTCTCATAATCATGGCAGCAGGCAAGGAGGAGCAAGTCACGTCTTACATGGATGGCAGCAGGCAAAGAGAAGAGAGAACTTGTGCAGGCAAAGTCTGCCTTATAAAGCCATCAGATCTCATGAGACTTATTCACTACCAGGAGAACAGCACAGGAAAGACCTGCCTCCATAATTAAATTACCTCCCACCAGGTCCCTCCCACAATACATGGGAATTCAAGATGAGATTTGGGTGGGGACACAGATAAACCGTATCATTCCATCCCTGGCCCCTCCCAAATTCGTGGCCACACATTTCAAAACCAATCTGCTTCCCAATAGTCCCCCAAAGTCTTTTCTTTTTTTTTTTGAAATGAAGTCTCCTCAGTCGCCCAGGTTGGAGTGCAGTGGCTCCATCTTGACTCACTGAAACCTCTGCCTCCTTGGTTCAAGTGATTCTCCTGCCTTAGCCTCCCAAGTAGCTGGGATTACAGGCTTGCACCACTGCACCCAGCTAATTTTTGTATTTTTAGTAGAGATGGGGTTTCACTATGTTGGCTAGCCTGGTCTCAAATTTCTGACCTCAGGTGATCCACCCACCTTGGCCTTCCAGAGTGCTGGGATTATAGGCATGAGCCGCCATGGCCAGCCAATCCCCTAAAGTCTTAACTCATTTCAGCATTGACTTAAAAGACCACAGTCCAAATGCTCATCTGAGATATGGCAAGTCCTTTCTGCCTATGAGCCTGTAAAATCAAGAGCAAGTTAGTTACTTCCTAGATACAATGAGGGTATAGGCATTGGGTAAATACAGTCATTCCAAATGGAAAAAATTGGCCAAAACAAAGGGGCTACAGGCCCCATGCAAGTCCAAAATCCAGCAGGGCAGTCAAATCTTAAAGCTCCAAAATGGTCTCTTTTGACTCCATGTCTCATATCCAGGTCACACAGATGCAAGAGGCAGGTTCCCATGGTCTTGAGTAGCTCCACCCCTGTAGCTTTGCAGGGTATAGCTTCTCTCCTGGCTGCTTTCACAGGCTAGCCTTAAGTTTCTGTGGCTTTTCCAGGTGCATGGTGCAAGCTTTTGGTGGAGCTACCATTCTGGGTTCTGGAAGACAGTGGCCCTCTTCTCACAGCTCCACTAGGTGGTTCCCCAGTAGGGACTCTGTGTGGGGGCTCTGACCCCACATTTCCCTTCTGCATTGCCCTAGCAGAGGTTCTCCATGAGGGCCCCACCCATGCAACAAACTTCTGCTTGGGCATGTAGGTATCTCCATACATCTTCTGAAAATCTAGGCAGAGGTTCCCAAACCCAATTCTTGGCTTCTGTGCACTTGCAGGTTCAACACCAGATGGAAGCTGCCAAGGCTTGGGGCTTCCACCCTCTGAAGCTATGGCCCGAGCTCTACATTGGCCTCTTTCAGCCATGACTGGAGTGACTGGGAAAGCAGGGCACCAAGTCCCTAGGCTGCACACAGCATGGGGACCTGGGCCCAGTCCACGAAACCAAGTTTTCTGATGGGAGGGGCTGCCATGAAGACCTCTGACATGCCCTGGAGACATTTTCCTCATTGTCTTGGGGATTAACATTAGTCTCCTCGTTTCTTATGCAAATTTCTTCACTGGCTTACATTTCTCCTAAGAAAATGGAATTTTCTCTTCTATTACCTTTTCAGGCTGCAAATTTTCTGAACTTTTATTCTCTGCTCCCCTTATAATTCTGAATGCCTTTCATAGCACCCAAGTCACCTCTTGAATGCTTTGCTGCTTAGAAATTTATTCTGCCAGATATCCTAAATCACCTCTCTCAAGTTCAAAGTTCTACAAATCTCTAGGGCAGGGGCAAAATGCCACCAGTCTCTTTGCTAAAACATAACAAGAGTCACCTTTGCTGCAGTTCCCAACAACTTCCTCATTTCCATCTGAGACCACCTCAGCCTGGACTTTATTTTCCATAGCCATTCAACAAGTCTCTTGGGAGTTCCAAACTTTCCCACATTTTCCTGTCTTCTATGGAGCCCTCCAAACAGTTCCAAGCTCTGCCTGTTACGCTGTTCCAAAGTTGCTTCTACATTTTTGGGTATCTTTTCAGCAGTGCCCCACTCTACTGGTACCAATTTACTGTATTAGTTTGTTTTCACACTTTTATAAAGACATGCTCAAGACTGGGTAATCGATACAGGAAAAGGGTTTAATGGACTTACAGTACCACATGGCTGGGGAGGCCTCATGTTCATGGCAGAAGGCAAGGAGGAGTAAGTCACATCTTACATGGAGAGCCACAGGTAAAGAGAAGAGAGGACTTGTGCAGGCAGACTCTACCTTTTAAAGTCATCATATCTCATGAGACTTATTTGCTATCAGGAGAACAGCACAGGAAAAACCTGCCCCCATGATTAAATTACCTCCTACTGTGTCCCTCCCACAACACATGGGAATTCAAGATGAGATTTGGGTGAGGACACGTCAAATCATATCATTGAGTTTTCATTCTTTCCACTATATCTCGCTGTCTCACAGAAAAAATATGTGTCACCCTTCCTTACCCATTGCATGCTAAATGTACAATTTGAGAATAAATGTCTTAGAACTATGTTTTAAGACTGATCAGTTTTTCGTATTAGACTAGAGGTACTGGTAAGGGCACACAGTACGTTAGGTGGGTTAAAGTAGGTTTTAGAAGGAGACACTCACAACTTTTCTTTTCTGATCTTATTATATAGTACCTTAGGCAAATGTGGTCTGAAAACAGTGGCATTGGTCTGAGAGCTAGACCGTGTCTGTTTCCGAGTCACGTAACCTCGCTGAGCCCAATTCTCATATCTGTTTTGTTTTATCCTCAATTTCTAGTGCAGTGTCTGGCATATTGTAAGAATGAGAATGATATATGAACGAGGAGGCTGGGACTGCTAATTTTTAGTTTCCTTCAGTTCTAAAATTCTGTGACTCAGGCATAGTAACTTTTGTTTTTTGGTGCTTTAATTGAGGAAAATCACGTTAATCTCTTATAAGGTCTTAACTAGTATGATATTTTGTAAGAAATAAACAAGGATCTTCCAGCAAAAGATAACAACAACATATCTTTCCTTTCAGAGGGTTATGATAATTTATTAATAATTTGTATTCATCGAATGCCACAAATTTGATGGGTACTCTAGAGAAAATAGGACCTGTCTCACAGGTTCACAGTCTGAAGAATTTCGTGGCATCAGTATTAATGACTAAGTTTAAAAGTGACTACATTCGAGTCTGGTCACATATATTGTAGCACAGAAAAGATTCAGATTGAAATCAGCTCAGACATGACCAGAGAGAAGACAGTTCTCCAAAAGCATATTCTATAGGTGGGATTTTTCTTTGCTTCTTGTTGTTGTGGTTTGGAATGGTAGCCACTGATATGTGGTCTCATAAAGTATGGAAGCCAGCTGCTTTGTGCTTATATAGGAAAAATCCAAAACTCAGTAATTTGCCATGTGAAGATCAATCACATCTTGAATCTCAGTTTACTCACTTGGAAAAGCTGATAGATGTGTTTGCATCATCAGTTTATTGTGGAGATTCATAATGAATGGCTGTAGAATAATCCAAGAAAGTTCTAGTTTCATGGCAATGATGTACATATTGCAAAATTTCCAGTCCTATAAAAAGATCAAAATAAATCTGTAGCTCATATTCATTGAAATGTTTCAGTGGAACTTGTACCATCTGATCATATCACTCTTCTTTTCTAAAAGTCTTAATAACAAAATAAAAAGAAAAGAAAGATAAGGGGGAAACTGTTCACAACAGTAGCATTAAGAAGTATATAATTTGCAAAACCTCCTGTGGTACTTTCTTCAACCACAAGTGTGGACTATTTGTAAACATATTGTTATATTTTCCAGAATTGTACTAATAACATATAGTCATTTCAAGTTGTAATTTATACCTTATGTTTTATTTGTAGAGAATTTGAAACAATAAAGGAATAATGTTTCATGGAAAAATAAAAAACTCAGATGTTGTGTAATGATTTTCTATTATTTAAAAATTTATTTATCTCCTTATTAATTCATATATCTATTCATTCAATCAATGTTATTAAATTTCACCTACTAAGCTAGGTGATAAGGATAAAGAGATAACTAATCATAAGTTTTCTCATTTAATATCTTTCTTATTAATTCAGGCACAGCTTTTTTTATTGGGGTTCATTGTATTGCACTTTGCAGATACTGAGTTTTTTAAAAATCAAAGGTTTGTGGCAACCCTGTGTTAAGCATCTATTGATGTTATTTTTCCAATAGCTCACTTTGTGTCTTTGTGTCACATTTTGGAAATTCTCGTAATATTTCAAACATTTTCATTATTGCATGGTTTCTATGGTGATCAGCAATCAGTGATCTTTGATGTTACTGTTGTAATTGTTCTGAGGCAGCACAAACTGCACCCATGTAAGAAAGCAAACTTTGTTTTGTGTTGCGTGTGTTCTGACTGCCCTACTGACCAATTTTTCCTCCATCTTTTTCCTTCTTCTTGGGCCTTCCTGTTCCCTAAGATGCAACAGTATTGAAATTAGGCCACTTAATAACCATACAATGGCCTATAAGTATTCAAGTAAAAGGAATAGTTGCATGTCTCTCATTTTAAATCAAAAGCTAGAAGTGATTGAGCTTTGTGAGGAAGGCAAGTTGAAACCTGAGACAGGTTGAAAGCTAGACTTCTTGTGCCAAACATTAGCCAAATTGTGAATGCAAAGAAAGTTCTAGTTCCATGTTCTAGTTCTAGTTCTAGTTTTAGTTCCAAGAGAAATTTCCAACTAGAAAGTTCAAACTTTTCCAATTTGGAACTTTCCAAATTTCCAAATTTTCCAATATGCACATCATTGCCATGGAACCACAACTTTCTTGGAACTAGAGCTAGAACATGGAACTAGGTCTCTTGTGCCAAACAGCCAATTTGTGAATGCAAAGAAACTTCTGGTTCTGTGTTCTAGTTCTAGTTCCAACTAGAACTTTCCATAATTGCTTAAAGGAAATTAAAAGTGATACTCCAGTGAACACACAAATGATAAGAAAGTGAAACAGCCTTATTGCTTATATGAACAAAGTTTGAGTGATCTGGATAGAAGAGAAAAACAGCCACAACATTTCCTTAAGCCAAAGTCCAGCCCAGAACAAGGCTACAACTCTCTTCAATTCTATGAAGCTGAGAGAGCTAATAAAGCTGCAGAATAAAAGTTTGAAGCTAGCAGAGGTTGGTTTATAAAGATTAAGGAAAGAAGCCATTTCCATAACATAAAAGTACAAGGTGAAGCAGCAAGTGTTAACGTAGAATCTGCAACAAGTTATTGAGAAGATTTAGCTAAGATCATTGATGAAGGTGACTACATTAAGGAATAGACTTTCATTGTAGATGAAGCTGCCTTACTTTGGTAGAAGATACCATCTAGGACTTTCATAGATATAAAGGAGAAATCAATGCGTGGCTTCAAAGCTTCAAAGGACAGGATGATTCTCTTGTTAGGGGTTAATGCAGCTGGTGACTTTTTTTTTCAGACATAGTTTTGCTCTTGTTGCTCAGGCTGGAGTGCAATGGTGCCACCTCGGCTCACTGCAACCTCTGCCTCCTGGGTGCAAGAGATTTTCCTGCCTCAGCCCCTGAGTAACTGGGATTACAGGCATGTGCCACCACACCCAGCTAATTTTGTATTTTTAGTAGAGGTGGGGTTTCTCCATGTTGGTCAGGCTGGTCTTCAACTCTTGACCTCAAGTGATCTGCCTGTGTCCACCTCCCAAAGTGCTAGGATTACAGGTGTGAGCCACTGCATGTGGCCACAGCTGGTACTTTAAGTTGAAGCTAGTGCTTATTTACCATTCTAAGAATTTTATGGCCCCTAAGAATGATGCTGAATTGACTCTGCTTGTGCTCTAGAAATGGAACAGCAAAGTCTGGATGACAGTACGTATGTTTACAGCATTGTTTACTGAATAGTTTAAGCCCACTGTTGAGACCTACTGCTCAGATAAGGATTCATTTCAAAAGATTACTTCTCATTGACAATGCACCAGGTCATGCAAGGGCTCAGACGGAGATATACAGGAGATGAATGTTGTTTTCATGCCTGCTAACACAATTTCTTTTTTGCAGTCTATGGATCAAGGAGTAATTTCAACTTTTGAATTTTATTATTTAAGTAATACATTTCATAAGGCTATAGCTGCCTTACAGAGTAAGTCCTGTGATGGACCTGGCAAAATAAATTGAAAACTTCTAAAAAAGAGTCACCATTCAAGATGTCATTAAGAACATTTATGATTCATGAGAGAAGGTCAAAATATCAATATTAGCAGGAATTTGGAAGAAGTTGATTCCAGCCCTCATGGTTGACTTTGAGGGATTCAAGGCTTCAGTGGAAGAATAACTGTAGATGTGGTGTAAATAGCAGCAGAACTAGAATTAGAAGTGGAGCCTGAGATGTGACTGAATTGCTGCAATCTCATAATCAAACTTGAAAACATGAGGAGTTGTTTCTCATGGATGAGAAGAAAACGTGGTTTCTTGAGATGAATCTACTTCTGGTGCAGATGCTGTAAACATCATTGAAATGACACAACAAAGGATTTAGAATCTTACATAAAGTTAGTGGATAACTCATCAGCAGAGTTTGAGAGGACTGACTCCAATTTCAAAAGAAGTTCTTTTGTAGATAAAATGCTATCAAATATCATTGTATGCTACAGAGAAATCGTTCATGAAAGGAAGAGTCAATCAATATGGCCAACTTCATTGTTGTCTTATTTTAACAAATTGCCACATCATCCCAATTTCCAGCAACCCCCCTCCTGATGAGTCAGCAGCCACCAACCCTGAGGTGTGACCCTGCACCAACAAGAAGATTATGACTTATTGGAGGCTCAGATTGTTGTTAGCATTTTTTAACAGTAAAATATTTCTAAATTAAGGTATGTACTCTTTTTTAAGACATAATGCTCTTGCATACTTAATAGACCACAGTATAGTGTAAACTTTTATATGCACAGGGAAACCAAAAAGTTTGTGTGACTTACTTTATTGTGACATTTGCTTTATTGTGGTGGTCTGCAATATCTCTAAAGTGTGCCTATATTTATAATATATACATCAGTAAATAACCTATGAAGGTTACTTTTACTTTTCTGATATTCCTGCTAATATGTAAGATTTTCTGTATTGATGAAGAAATTTATTCTGTATGATAGATTCCTATGAAGGAGGAAAGCCTTGAATACTCTAATGTATCTGTAATAAGTAGAAATGTTACTAAATTAAATAAACCAGGAAGATAGTAATATAAAATTATGGTGCTTGCTAGAGACTGTTTGTATTGCAAACAGAAGAATATTTTAAGATGAAAACAAAAGCTATGTGACTCGAACTGACTCTTCTCTTGTATTTAAAGGCGTGAACCATGAGTATTTTTTGACTAATTCTCTAGGACATCTCTTCTTAGGGAGGATTCTCTATCAGTCAATAACTGGCTTGAAGCTGAAAAAAAGGAATGTATTGACTTTGTATCTGAAAAGCTTAAGGTTTCAGACATAGTCTGATCCAGAGACTTGTATAATGTCAATAAGATTATTTTTTCTTGCTCAGCTCTGCTATTCTTTTTATTGGCTTTATTTTGAGTGGGTTTTTCTCTCATGATAATAAAGATAATAAAGGGTATTAGTAGTTCAACTTTGTGTCCTGTTTTCCCAGCAATTGAAGTAGAAGAGCATGCCTTTTTTCCCAACAGTTTCAATCAAAATATAAAGATTGAGTTTTCTTGGTTCTGGTTGTTCTGCCTTGGGTCACATGCTCATCCTTGGAACTAGTTTAATGTCAGTCTTACCCAAACCAGATGAACTGAGAATGAAGAAAGGGAAAAAAATCAGATTTCTGTTACTGGAAAGAGAGGGACTGAAAATAGATGTTCATTACATTTCTTTTATCAATGTTAACATAGAGGGAGGTCCTACTTGTTCTCTGCCTTATATCACAGACGAGGATTTCACATTTGGCTGTCTGTCATCCTGGTGCACACATTTTCCCCTATATTACATATTTGGATTTGCTCACTAGTTTCTCTATGAGATCATGGTTTATAACCAGAGATTTTCAGAAATATGAAATCCTTAGGTGGAGAATGCTTCCATTTGTAGCAGAAAAATTGTCCTGTACTGTTTAGGCATATGACTTGCCTTGGTGTGAAGGCATGTATTCTTACATCATCAAAATCCCCTGATATTGATATAAAACCAACTTTATAGAGCAGGACACATATTTTGTGTTCTCTTCACAAGGAACTTCTAATACTGGTGCCTCCTCAAAGAAAGAATTATGAAGCTGTGTGAATTATGTTAGAAATCATTTTCTTATTTGGAAATTAAGCTTCATTCAATTGTGTGGTTGTATTTAGTCTAGTGGATTTCTGAGTGTTCAAGGATGGTTAACATATGCCAATAAAGTCATAAGGGAATTGGTACATCATAACAATGGAACAGCATGAAAGTTATCTTTCAATGAGGATGCAAGATCAGTATTCTTCATTTAAGAATATTTATGGAATTATTAAATGAAGTTTCATTATGGTGCTGACTACCTTTCAGTAATTTATTTCTGTAACAGTTTTTGCATTCCTAAAGACTAAATTTCTTTAACTTTGTCATAATATGAGATAGTCAAGATTTAGAAAACCAAACCATAATTGAATTTTAATTTAAAAATTCTTATGGGGGTAATAGAAACTGAGCTAGATTTCTAATATATCAGCAAAACCATAAATGTAGGGGAAGAAAAACTTAGTAAGACTCCGTCAGAAAAACCAGGCACATAAACACACAAGCATATTTAATACAGAAACAATTCAAACACAATATAAGGGTTTAAACTTTAAGTTTAAAACATCAGATTCTTAGAGTGGTATTTAATTCCATATTCTGAAATAAAGCATAACATATCAGAACTATTTTTACCACCTGAACTTTTAGAACTATTTAAGAGCCTAATAAGTCTTGGATGCAGCAAGTAGGAACCTCGGAATGTTTGCTTTTCTTTATCAGAAGATTGGTTCTTTTTCTTTCTTTCTTTTCTTTTTTTTTTTTTTTTGAGATGAAGTCTCGCTCTGTCACCCAGGCTGGAGGGCAGTGGTATGAGAGAGACTTCGCTCTGTCACCTAGGCTGGAGGGCAGTGGTGCAATCTCAGCTCACTGCAGCCTCCACCTCCCGGGTTCAAGTGATTCTCTTCCTGAGTAGCTAGGATTACAGTTGTGCACCACAATGCCAAGCTGATTTTTGTATTTTTAGTAGAGATGGGGTTTCACCATGTTGGTCAGGCTGGTCTCGTTCTTAAGAAGTGGGTGAGTAGACAAGCATACTTTTTCTGTCTTGACTCTTGCATAGATTTGACTTTTGGTTTAATCTGTCCAGTGTGAAAAATGGTCCTTAGCTTTTATTAATAAAAATCTCTACTTTGAAGAAATCTAGGCAACCTTTGGGTAAACTCCCTAAAAGAAATAAATTCATAACTGATACAAATTCCAGAAGTCTGAAATTTTCATGAATGACAATTCTGATTTAGTAAAATGACATTTAGTAAATCAATTCTGACTTAGTAAAATGACATTTAGTAAATCAATTCTGATTTAGTAAAAACCAAGAGTAACATCTTCACTCAGAAACCCTGAGTTTCTGAGTCTGAAGCTGTGAGTCTTGCATTGGATTCTCTTACAAGGACAACACTGTGACCAGATTTCTGCTCAAGTCCCTTATAATGTTCTCCATTTTGTTCTTTAATGGGATGGATTTTAGGAAGTATCTGCTAATGCTCATTGCTATAAGGAGTAATCATTGTACATTATTTTCACTTTTTAAGTTTCTCTTCCTTTTCATTAGATTTGTTTTCATACAATTTGTGTGTGTGTGTGTGTGTTTAATTGTAATACTGGAGACATGTTGAGCTCTGGACTATGAAGTATTCTAATAAATAATGTAGTACTCCTATGTGATAAACATAAATTTTATTATCATTGCATCTATAATAGTAGTGTATTTGTCTGTTCTCATGCTGCTATGAAGAAATACCCAAGAGTGGGTAATTTATAAAGGAAAGAGGTTTAATTGACTCAGTTCTGCATGGCTGGGGAGGCCTCAGGAAACTTACAGTCATGGCAGAAGGCACCTCTTCACAGGGCAGCAAGGAAAGAGAGTGAGAGTGGATCTGAAGGTTTTCCTTTGAAAATCATCAGATCTCATGAGAACTCATTCACTATCACAAGAACAGTCTGTGGGAAACTGCCCCCGTGATTAATTTATCTCCACCTGGTCCCATCCTTGACACTTGGGGATTATTATAATTTAAGGTCAGATTTGGGTGGGGACACAGCCAAACCATATCAAGTAGTTACCATTTTCATCATTTTAAATGTGCCAGACATTATGGCACATTACTTTAACCTTCATAACAAACCTAAGAGACAAATATTTCCATCCTCATTTTACAGATTACATAATTGAGGCCTAGATAATTTAAGTGATTTACTCAAGATCACTTGGCTAATAAACGTCAGAGCTGGGATTCAGACTCAGATTTTCTGGACTCCAAACTCTTAAAAAATTTGTGTTATAGATACCAGTGATTGAAGATCAAATTAATGAAATAAAGTGAGAAAACAAGGTTAAAGAAAAAAGAGTCAAAAGAAATGAACAAAGCCTCTAAGAAATATGGAACTATGTGAAAAGACCAAATCTATGTTTGATTGGTGTACCTGAAAGTGACAGGGAAAATGGAACCAAGTTGGAAAACACTCTTCAGGATATTATCCAGGAGAACCTCCCCAACCTAACAAGGCAGGCCAACATTCAAATTCAGGAAATATAGAAAACACCTCAAAGATACTCCTTGAGAAGAGCAACCCCAAGACACATAATTGTCAGATTCACCA
Organism: Rhinopithecus roxellana; assembly: GCF_007565055.1. NCBI lineage: Eukaryota > Metazoa > Chordata > Mammalia > Primates > Cercopithecidae > Rhinopithecus > Rhinopithecus roxellana. The sequence continues at coordinate 130,107,409 of NC_044557.1, read as the reverse complement.
AGGTTGAAATGAAGGAAAAAGTCTGAAGGGCAGTCAGAGAGAAAGGTCGAGTTACCCACAAATGGAAGCCCATCAGACTAACAGCGGATCTCTCAGGAGAAACTCTACAAGCCAGAAGAGAGTGGGGGCCAATATTCAACATTTGAAAGAAAATAATTTTCAACCCAGAATTTCATATCCAGCCAAACTAAGCTTCATAAGTGAAGGAGAAATAAAATCCTTTACAGACAAGCAAATGCTGAGAGATTTTGTCACCACAAGGCCTGCCTTACAAGAGCTCCTGAAGGAAGCTCCTAAAGGAAGCATGGAAAGAAACAACTGATACCAGCCACTGCAAAAATAGGCCAAATTGTCAAGGCCATCGATGCTATGAAGAAACTGCATCAATTAATGGGCAAAATAACCAGCGAACATCATAATGACAGGATTAAATTCACACATAACAATATTAACCTTAAATGTAAATGGTTTGAATGCCCCAAAGACACAGACTGGAAAATTGGATAAAGAGTCAAGACCCATTAGTGTACTCTATTCAGGAGACCCATCTCATGTGCAGAGACACAGATAGGCTCAAAATAAAGGGATTGAAGAAGATCTAACAAGCAAATGGAAAACAAAAAAAAAAAGCAGGAGTTGTAATCCTAGTCTCTGATAAAACAGACTTTAAACCAACAAAGATCAAAAGAGACAAAGAAGACCATTACATAACAGTAAAGGGATCAATTCAACAAGAAGAGCTAACTATCCTAACTATATATGCACCCAATACAGGAGCACCCAGATTCATAAAGCAAGTCCTTAGAGACGTACAAAGAAACTTAGACTCCCACACAATAATAATGGGAGATTTTAACACCCCACTGTCAATATTAGACCAAGGAGACAAAAGGTTAACAAGGATATCCAGGACCTGAACTCAGCTCTGCACCAAGCAGACCTAATAGACATCGACAGAACTCTCCACCCCAAATCAACAGAATATACATTCTTCTCAGCACCACCTCACACTCATTCTAAAATTGACCATGTAATTGGAAGTAAAGCACTCCTCAGCAAATGTAAAAGAACAGAAATCACAACAAACTGTCTCTCAGACCACAGTGCAATCAAATTAGAACTCAGGATTAAGAAACTCACTCCAAACTGCACAACTACATGGAAACTGAACCACTTGCTCCTGAATGACTACTGGGTAAATAACTAAATGAAGGCAGAAATAAAGATGTTCTTTGAAACCAATGAGAACAAAGACACAACGTACCAGAATCTCTGGGACACATTTAAAGCAGTGTGTAGAGGGGAATTTATAGCACTAAATGCCCACAAGAGAAAGCAGGAAAGATGTAAAATAGACACTCTAACATCACAATTAAAAGAACTAGAGAAGCAAGAGCAAACAAATTCAAAAGCTAGCCGAAGACAAGAAATAACTAAGATCAGAGCAGAACTGAAAGAGATAGAGATGCAAAAAACCCTTTTAAAAACAAATGAATCTAGAAGCTGGTTTTTTGAAAGTATCAACAAAATTGATAGGCCACTAGTAAGATTAATAAAGAAGAAAGAATAATCAGATAGACACAATAAAAAATGATAAAGGGGATATCACCACCAATCGCACAGAAATACAAACTACCATCAGATAATACTATAAATACCTCTATGCAAACAAACTAGAAAATCTAGAAGAAATGGATAAATTCCTGGACCCATATACCTTCTCAAGATAAACCAGGAAGAAGCTGAATCCCTGAATAGACCAATAACAGGCTCTGAAATTGAGGCAATAATTAATAGCCTACCAACCAAAAAAAGTCCAGGACCAGACCGATTCACAGCAGAATTCTACCAGAGGTACAAAGAGGAACTGGAGAGAGGGAATCCTCCCTAACTCATTTTATGAGGCCAACATCATCCTGATACCAAAGCCTGGCAGAGACACAACAAAAAAAGAGAATTTTGAATCAATATCCCTGAACAACATCGATGTGAAAATCCTCAATAAAATACTGGCAAACCTAATCCAGCAGCACATCAAAAAACGTATCCACCACGATCAAGTTGGCTTCATCTCTGGGATGCAAGGCTGGTTCAACATACACAAATCGATAAATGTAATCCATCACAAAAGCAGAACCAATGACAAAAGCCACATGATTATCTCAATAGATGCCGAGAAAACCTTTGACAAAATTCAACAGCCCTTCATGCTAAAAACTCTCAATAAACTAGATATTCATGGAATGTATCCCAAAATAATAAGAGCTATTTATGACATATCCACAGCCAATATCATACTGAATGGGCAAAAGCTGGAAGCATTCCCTTTGAAAACCAGCACAAGACAAGGATGCCCTCTCTTACCATTCCTATTCAACATAGTGTTGGAAGTTCTGGCCAGGGCAATCAAACAGGAGAAAGAAATAAAGAGTATTCAATTAGGAAAAGAGGAAGTCAAATTGTCCCTGTTTGCAGATGACATGATTGTACATTTAGAAAACCCTTTCGTCTCAGCCCAAAATCCCCTTAAGCTGATAAGCAACTTAGGCAAAGTCTCAGGATACAAAATCAGTGTGAAAAAATCACAAGCATTCCTATACACGATTAACAGACAAACACAGAGCCAAGTCATGAGTGAACTCCCATTCACAGTTGCTACAAAGAGAATAAAATACCTAGGAATCCAACTTACAAGGGATGTGAAGGACATCTTCAAGGAGAACTACAAACCATGGCTCAACGAAATAAACGAGGACACAAACAAATGGAAGAACACTCCATGCTCATGGATAGGAAGAATCAAAGTGGCCATGCTGCCCAAAGTAATTTATAGATTCAATGCCATCCCCATCAAGCTACCATTGACTTTCTTCACAGAACTGGAAAAAACTACTTTAAAGTTCATATAGAACCAAAAAAGAGCCCACATAGCCAAAACAATCTGAAGCAAAAAGAACAATGTTGGAGGCCTCACGCTACCTGACTACAAGACTACGGTAACCAAAACAGCACGGTACTGGTACCAAAACAGATATATAGACCAATGGAACAGAACATAGGCCTCAGAAATAACACCACACATCTACAACCATCTGATCTTTGACAAACCTGACAAAAACAAGAAATGGGGAAAGGATTCCCTATTTAATAAATGGTGCTGGGAAAACTGGCTAGCCACATTTAGAAAGCTGAAACTGGATCCCTTCCTTACACCTAATACAAAAATTAATTCAAGATGGATTAAAGACTTAAATGCTAGACCTAAAACCATAAAAACCCTTGAAGAGAACCTAGGCAATACCATTCAGGACATAGGCATGGGCAAGGACTTCATGTCTAAAACACCAAAAGCAATGGCAACAAAAGCCAAAATTGACAAATGGCATCTAATTAAACTGAAGAGCTTCTGCACAGCAAAAGAAACTACCATCAGAGTGAACAAGCAAACTACAGAATGGGAGAAAATTTTTGCAATCTATCTATCTGATGAAGGGCTAATATCCAGAATCTACTAAGAACTCAAACAAATTTACAAGAAGAAAACAAACAACTCCATCAAAACGTGGGCAAAGGATATGAACAGACACTTCTCAAAAGAAGACATCTATGCAGCCAACAGACAAACGAACAAATGCTCATCATCTCTGGTCATGAGAGATATGCAAATCAAAACTGCAATGAGATACCATTTCATGCCAGTTAGAATGGCAATCATTAAAAGTCAGGAAACAACAGATGCTGGAGAAGATGCGGAGAAATAGGAATACTTTTACACTGTTGGTAGGAGTGTAAATTAGTTCAACCGTTGTGGAAGACAGTGTGGCGATTCCTCAAGGATCTAGAAATAGAATTACCATTTGACCCAGCAATCCCATAACTGGGTATATACCCAAAGAATTATAAATCATGCTACTATAAAGACACGTGAACATGTATGTTTATTATGGCACTATTCACAATAGCAAAGACTTGGAACCAACCCAAATGTCCATCAATGATAGACTGGATTAAGAAAATGTGGCACATATACACCATCGGATACTTTGCAGCCATAAAAAAGGATGATTTCATGTCCTTTGCAGGTACATGGATGAAGCTGGAAACCATCATTCTCAGCAAACTATCACAAGGACAGAAAACCAAACACTGCATGTTCTCACTCATAGGTGGGAATTGAACAATGAGATCACTTGGATACAGGGTGGGGAACATCAAACAGTGGGGCCTGTCAGCGGTGGAAGGCTTAGGGAGGGATAGCATTAGGAGAAATACCTAATGTAAATGATGAGTTGATGGGTGCGACAAACCAACATGGCACATGTATACCTATGTATCAAACCTGCACATTGTGCACATGTACTGTAGAACTTAAAGTACAATAATAAAAAATAAATAAAATCAACTTTTACTTGAAAAAAATTTGTATTATTAAAAAAAATTAAGGCATGTGATAAGATTTAAAAAATGCAGAAAGGCATAAGAGAAAAATTTCCTCTTTTCCCCTCTCCTGTTTCTAGTTAAGAATTTTTCAAATGAATATACTTTATATACATATATTTATGTATATATAACGTGATAATGTACAGTATTGACCCTTATAAAAATTGTTTATTTTTAATTTACCTTGGACAAAATTCACTCCTTTTGGTATACGATGAGTTTAACTTTTTTATTTCTATTTTACTATAAGGATGTACTTTTATAAATTAATAGATGACTTTTTAGAGCAATTTTAGGTTTTTGGAAAACTGTGTAGAAAGTACAGAATTTCATATACTTGTTTGCTTCCTCCCCCACCACTCCCACTCTACTTTTCCTGTTATTAACACAGTGCACTAGTATTGTACATTTATTATAATTGATGAGCCCATATTTATACTTTATTATTAATAAACATCCATAGTTTACATTAGAGTTCACTTTCTGCACTGTACATTTTATGAGTTTTGCCAGATGTATGATTAAATATATACACAATTATAGTATCATGCAGAGTAGTTTTACTGTCCTGAATCCCCCTGTACTTTATCTAGTTATCTGTCTTATTCTCCCTCTGAACCTTCAGCAGCCATTGATCTTTTATTTATTCTATTTTTTAAAAAAATTTCAGTAGTTTTGGGGGTAGAGATAGTTTTTGGTTACATGGAAGAGTTCTATATTGGTGAATTATTAAATTTTAGTGCACTTGTCACCTAAGCAGTGTACACTGTACTGAATGTGTATTGTTTTATTCCTCACCCCTCTTCCCAACCTCCCCCAACAATTCCCCAAATTCTATTTTATCACTCTGTATGTCTTTGAGTCCTCATAGCTTAGCTCCCACTTATAAGTGAGAACATTTGGTATTTGGTTTTCCATTTCAGAGTTACTTCACTTAGAATAATGGCCTCCAGCTCCATTTAAGTTGCTGCAAAAGTCATTTCATTCCTTTTCATGGCTGAGTAGTATTCCTTGGTGTATACGTACCACAACTTTTTTTATCTGCTTGTTGGTCAATAGAAAGTTAGTTTCATATCTTTGCAATTGTGAGTTGTGCTGCTAGAGACGTGTGTGTATGTGTATGTGTCTTTTTCATATAATGACTTCTTTTCCTTGGGGTAGATACCCAATAGTGGGATTGCTAGATAGAATGGTAGATCTATTTTTAGTTTCTTATGGAATCTCCATACTGTTTCCCATAGAACCACTGATCTTTCAATTGTCTCTATAGGTTGGTCTTTGAAAAATATCAGATAGTCGAAATTATACATTATGTAGCCTTTTCAGGTTGGCTTCTTTCACTTAGCTATATGATCTAAAGTTATTTTATATCTTTTTGTGGCTTCATAGCGTATTTTTAATTGCTGAACAATATTCCATTGTCTAGATGTACCATAGTTTATTTTTCCATTCACCTGTTGAAGGACATCCTGGTTACTTCCAAGTTTTGACAACTGTAAAGAAAAAGCTAATATAAACATTTGTGTTCAGGTTTTTTGGTAGACACAAGTTTTCAACTTATTTGGATAAATATCAAGGAGTGTGATTGCTCAATTATATAATAAAAGCATGCTTAGTTTTGTAAGAAACAGCCAGACTGTCTTTGAAAATGGCCGTACAATTTTGCATTCCCACCAGCAATGAATGAAAGTTCCTGTTACTCCACATTCTTGTCAGCATTTGGTGTTGTCAGTGTTTGGGGTTTTAGCTATTCTAATAGGTGTATAGTGGTATTTCATTTTTTAAAAAATTCCAATTTCCTAAGGTCATATGGTAAGAAGTATGTTCTCATATGCTTGTTTATAATCTGTACATCTTTGGTGATGTGTTTTTTCAAATCTTTGCCCAGTTTTAAATTGGATTTTAGTTTATGATTGTTGAGTATTAGGTTATTTTTGTATATTTGGATATTAATCCTTTTTTCAATGTGTTTTATGAATATTTTATCCCAGTCTATGACTTATCATTCTTTGAATTGTGTCTTTTGTAGAGCAGAATTGTTGAACATTAATGAAGTCCAATTTGTTAATATTTTTTACAGATCATGCTTTGCTTTTGGTCTTATATCTAAAACATTATAACCTAACCCAACGTTAGTTAGATTATTTTCTGTTTTCTTCTAGCAGTTTTATAGTTTTGCATTTTATATTTAGGTCTATGACCCATTTTGAGTTAACTTTTGTGAAATGTGTAAAGTCTGTGTCTAGATTCTTTTTTTTTTTTTTTTTTTTATTCTACTTTAAGTTCTAGGGTACATGTGCATAACGTGCAGGTTTGTTACATATGTATACTTATGCCATGTTGGTGTGCTGCACCCATCAACTCGTCAGCACCCATCAATTCATCATTTATGTCATGTATAACTCCCCAAGACAATCTCTCCCTCCTCCCCTCTCCCCATGATAGGCCCCAGTGTGTGATGTTCCCCTTCCCGAGTCCAAGTGATCTCATTGTTCAGTTCCCACCTATGAGTGAGAACATGCAGTGTTTGGTTTTCTCTTCTTGTGATAGTTTGCTAAGAATGATGGTTTCCAGCTGCATCCATGTCCCTACAAAGGACGCAAACTCATCCTTTTTTATGGCTGCATAGTATTCCATGGTGTATATGTGCCACATTTTCTTAATCCAGTCTGTCACAGATGGACATTTGGGTTGATTCCAAGTCTTTGCTATTGTGAATAGTGCCACAATAAACATACGTGTGCATGTGTCTTTGTAGTAGAATAATTTATAATCCTTTGGGTATATACCCAGTAGTGGGATGGCTGGGTCATATGGTACATCTAGTTCTAGATCCTTGAGGAATTGCCATACTGTTTTCCATAATGGTTGAACTAGTTTACAATCCCACCAACAGTGTAAAAGTGTTCCTATTTCTCCACATCCTCTTCAACAACTGTTGTTTCCTGACTTCTTAATGATTGCCATTCTAACTGGTGTGAGATGGTATCTCATTGTGGTTTTGATTTGCATTTCTCTGATGGCGAGTGATGATGAGCATTTTTTCATGTGTCTGTTGGCTGTATGAATGTCTTCTTTTGAGAAATGTCTGTTCATATCCTTTGCCCACTTTTTGATGGGGTTGTTTTTTTCTTGTATATTTGTTTGAGTTCTTTGTAGATTCTGGATATTAGCCCTTTGTCAGATGAGTAGGTTGCAAAAATTTTCTCCCATTCTGTAGGTTGCCTGTTCACTCTGATGGTAGTTTCTTTTGCTGTGCAGAAGCTCTTTAGTTTAATTAGATCCCATTTGTCAATTTTGGCTTTTGCTGCCGTTGCTTTTGGTGTTTTAGACATGAAGTCCTTGCCCATGCCTATGTCCTGAATGGTACTACCTAGATTTTCTTCTAGGGTTCTTATGGTATTAGGGCTAACATTTAAGTCTCTAATCCATCTTGAATTAATCTTCGTATAAGGGGTAAGGAAAGGATCCAGTTTCAGCTTTCTACTTATGGCTAGCCAATTTTCCCAGCACCATTTATTAAATAGGGAATCCTTTCCCCATTTCTTGTTTCTCTCAGGTTTGTCAAAGATCAGATGGCTGTAGATGTGCGGTATTATTTCTGAGGACTCTGTTCTGTTCCATTGGTCTATAGCTCTGTTTTGGTACCAGTACCATGCTGTTTTGGTTACTGTAGACTTGTAGTATAGTTTGAAGTCAGGTAGCGTGATGCCTCCAGCTTTGTCCTTTTGACTTAGGATTGTCTTGGCAATGCGGGCTCTTTTTTGGTTCCATATGAACTTTAAAGCAGTTTTTTCCAATTCTGTGAAGAAAGTCATTGGTAGCTTGATGGGGATGGCATTGAATCTATAAATAACCTTGGGCAGTATGGCCATTTTCACGATATTGATTCTTCCTATCCATGAGCATGGTATGTTCTTCCATTTGTTTGTGTCCTCTTTTATTTCACTGAGCAGTGGTTTGTAGTTCTCCTTGAAGAGGTCCTTTACATCCCTTGTAAGCTGGATTCCTAGGTATTTGATTCTCTTTGAAGCAATTGTGAATGGAAGTTCATTCCTGATTTGGCTCTCTGCTTGTCTGTTACTGGTGTATCAGAATGCTTGTGATTTTTGCACATTAATTTTGTATCCTGAGACTTTGCTGAAGTTGCTTATCAGCTTAAGGAGATTTTGGGCTGAGACGATGGGGTTTTCTAAATATACAATCATGTCATCTGCAAACAGGGACAATTTGACTTCTTCTTTTCCTAACTGGATACCCTTGATTTCTTTCTCTTGCCTGATTGCCCTAGCCAGAACTTCCAACACTATGTTGAATAGGAGTGGTGAGAGAGGGCATCCCTGTCTTGTGCCAGTTTTCAAAGGGAATTTTTCCACTTTTTGCCCATTCAGTATGATATTAGCTGTGGGTTTGTCATAAATAGCTCTTATTATTTTGAGGTACGTTCCATCAATACCGAATTTATTGAGCGTTTTTAGCATGAAGGGCTGTTGAATTTTGTCAAAAGCCTTTTCTGCATCTATTGAGATAATCATGTGGTTCTTGTCTTTGGTTCTGTTTATATGCTGGATTACTTTTATTGATTTGTGAATGTTGAACCAGCCTTGCATCCCAGGGATGAAGCCTACTTGATCATGGTGGATAAGCTTTTTGATGTGCTGCTGAATCCGGTTTGCCAGTATTTTATTGAGAATTTTTGCATCGATGTTCATCAGGGATATTGGTCTAAAATTCTCTTTTTTTGTTGTGTCTCTGCCAGGCTTTGGTATCAGGATGATGTTGGCCTCATAAAATGAGTTCGGGAGGATTCCCTCTTTTTCTATTGATTGGAATAGTTTCAGAAGGAATGGTACCAGCTCCTCCTTGTACCTCTGGTAGAATTCAGCTGTGAATCCATCTGGTCCTGGACTTTTTTTGGTGGGTAAGCTATTAATTGTTGCCTCAATTTCAGAGCCTACTATTGGTCTATTCAGGGATTCAACTTCTTCCTGGTTTAGCCTTGGGAGAGTGTAAGTGTCCAGGAAATTATCCATTTCTTCTAGATTTTCTAGTTGATTTGCGTAGAGGCGTTTATAGTATTCACTGATGGTTGTTTGTATTTCTGTGGGGTCAGTGGTGATATCCCCTTTATCATTTTTTATTGTGTCTATTTGATTCCTCTCTCTTTTCTTCTTTATTAGCCTTGCTAGCGGTCTGTCAATTTTGTTGATCTTTTCAAAAAACCAACTCCTGGATTCATTGATTTTTTGGAGGGTTTTTTGTGTCTCTATCTCCTTCAGTTCTGCTCTGATCTTAGTTATTTCTTGCCTTTTGCTAGCTTTTGAATGTGTTTGCTCTTGCCTCTCTAGTTCTTTTAATTGTGATGTTAGAGTGTCAATTTTAGATCTTTCCTGCTTTCTCTTGTGGGCATTTAGTGCTATAAATTTCCCTCTACACACTGCTTTAAATGTGTCCCAGAGATTCTGGTATGTTGTATCTTTGTTCTCATTGGTTTCAAAGAACATCTTTATTTCCGCTTTCGTTTCGTTATGTACCCTGTAGTCATTCAGGAGCAGGTTGTTCAGTTTCCATGTAGTTGAGCGGTTTTGATTGAGTTTCTTAGTCCTGAGTTCTAGTTTGATTGCACTGTGGTCTGAGAGACAGTTTGTTATAATTTCTGTTCTTTTACATTTGCTGAGGAGTGCTTTACTTCCAATTATGTGGTCAATTTTTGAATAAGTGCGATGTGGTGCTGAGAAGAATGTATATTCTGTTGATTTGGGGTGGAGAGTTCTATAGATGTCTATTAGGTCCGCTTGGTGCAGAGATGAGTTCAATTCCTGGATATCCTTGTTAACTTTCTGTCTTGTTGATCTGTCTAATGTTGACAGTGGAGTGTTGAAGTCTCCCATTATTATTGGATGGGAGTCTAAGTCTCTTTGTAAGTCTCTAAGGACTTGCTTTCTGAATCTGGGTGCTCCTGTATTGGGTGCATATATATTTAGGATAGTTAGCTCTTCCTGTTGAATTGATCCCTTTACCATTATGTAATGGCCTTCTTTGTCTCTTTTGATCTTTGATGGTTTAAAGTCTGTTTTATCAGAGACTAGGATTGCAACCCCTGCTTTTTTTTGTTCTCCATTTGCTTGGTAGATCTTCCTCCATCCCTTTATCTTGAGCCTATGTATGTCTCTGCATGTGAGATGGGTCTCCTGAATACAGCAGACTGATGGGTCTTGACTCTTTATCCAGTTTACCAGTCTGTGTCTTTTAATTGGAGCATTTAGTCCATTTACATTTAAGGTTAATATTGTTATGTGTGAACTTGATCCTGCCATTATGATATTAAGTGGTTATTTTGCTCGTTAGTTGATGCAGTTTCTTCCTAGCCTCGATGGTCTTTACATTTTGGCATGTTTTTGCAATGGCTGGTACCGGTTGTTCCTTTCCATGTTTCGGGCTTCCTTCAGGGTCTCTTGTAAGGCAGGCCTGGTGGTGACAAAATCTCTAAGCATTTGCTTATCTGTAAAGGATTTTATTTCTCCTTCACTTATGAAACTTAGTTTGGCTGGATATGAAATTCTGGGTTTAAAATTCTTTTCTTTAAGGACGTTGAATATTGGCCCCCACTCTCTTCTGGCTTGTAGAGTTTCTGCCGAGAGATCTGCTGTTAGTCTGATGGGCTTCCCTTTGTGGGTAACCCGACCTTTCTCTCTGGCTGCCCTTAAGATTTTTTCCTTCATTTCAACTTTGGTGAATCTGGCAATTATGTGTCTTGGAGTTGCTCTTCTGGAGGAGTATCTTTGTGGCGTTCTCTGTATTTCCTGAATTTGAATGTTGGCCTGCCCTACTAGGTTGAGGAAGTTCTCCTGGATGATATCCTGAAGAGTGTTTTCCAACTTGGTTCCATTTTCCCCCTCACTTTCAGGCACCCCAATCAGACGTAGATTTGGTCTTTTTACATAATCCCATACTTCTTGCAGGCTTTGTTCATTTCTTTTTTTTCTTTTTTCTTTTGGTTTCTCTTCTCGCTTCATTTCATTCATTTGATCTTCAATCGCTGATACTCTTTCTTCCAGTTGATCGAGTCGGTTACTGAAGCTTGTGCATTTGTCACGTATTTCTCGTGTCATGGTTTTCATCTCTGTCATTTCGTTTATGATCTTCTCTGCATTAATTAGTCTAGCTGTCAATTCTTCCACTCTTTTTTCAAGATTTTTAGTTTCTTTGCGCTGGGTACGTAATTCCTCCTTTAGCTCTGAGAAGTTTGATGGACTGAAGCCTTCTTGTCTCATCTCATCAAAGTCATTCTCTGAGCAGCTTTGATCAGTTGCTGGCAATGGGCTGCACTCCTTTGCAGGGGGAGATGCGCTCTTGTTTTTTGAATTTCCAGCTTTTCTGCCTTGCTTCTTCCCCATCTTTGTGGTTTTATCTGTCTCTGGTCTTTGATGATGGTGACGTACTGATGGGGTTTTGGTATAGGTGTCCTTCCTGTTTGATAGTTTTCCTTCTGACAGTCAGAACCCTCAGCTATAGGTCTGTTGGAGATTGCTTGAGGTCCACTCCAGACCCTGTTTGCCTGGGTATCAGCAGCAGAGGTTGCCGAAGATAGAATATTGCTGAACAGCGAGTGTACCTGTCTGATTCTTCCTTTGGAAGTTTCCTCTCAGGGGTGTATTCCACCCTGTGAGGTGTGGGGTGTCAGACTGCCCCTAGTGGGGGATGTCTTCCAGCTAGGCTACTCAGGGGTCAGGGACCCACCTGAGCAGGCAGTCTGTCCGTTCTCAGATCTCAACCTCCGCGTTGGGAGATCCACGGCACTCCCCAAAGCTGTCAGACAGAGTCGTTCGCATCTGCACCGGCCTCCGCTGCTTCCCCTGTTGGTCTTCAGCTGTGCGCTGTCCCCAGAGGTGGAGTCTACAGAGACAGGCAGGCTTCCTTGAGCTGCTGTGAGCTCCACCCAGTTCGAGCTTCCCAGCGGCTTCGTTTACCTACTTAAGCCTCAGCAATGGCGGGCGCCCCTCCCCCAGCCTTGCTGCTGCCTTGCGGATAGATCGCGGCAGACTGCTGTGTTAGCAGTGAGGGAGGCTCCGTGGGCATGGGACCCTCCTGGCCAGGTGTGGGATATATTCTCCTGGTGTGCCTGTTTGCTTAAAGCACGGTATTGGGGTGGGAGTTACCCGATTTTGCAGGTGTTGTGTGTCTCAGTTTCCCTGGCTAGGAAAACGGATTCCCTTCCCCCTTGCGCTTCCAGGTGAGGCGATGCCTCGCCCTGCTTCAGCTCTCGCTGGTCAGGCTGCAGCAGCAGAGCAGCACCGATTGTCCGGCACTCCCTAGTGAGATGACCCCAGTACCTCAGTTGAAAATGCAGAAATCACTGGTCTTCTGTGTCGCTCGCGCTGGGAGTTGGAGACTGGAGCTGTTCCTATTCGCCTAGATTATTTTTTAAAAAATTATTTTGCTTGTGGATGTCCAGTTGTTCTAGAACCACTTGTTGAAAAGCCTTTTCTATCACCATTAAATTGCCTTTTCACCTTTGTCAGAGATCAGTTGGCTATAGTTGTGTGGGTCTGTTTCTGGACCCTCTATCTTGTTCCATTGATCTCTCTATCAATTCTTTGGTCAGTACTTCCTTGTCTTGATAACCATAGCTTTATAGTAAGTCTTAAAGTCAGGTGGTGTCAATAAATTCTTCTCCTTTACTACCGTGTTAGCTATTCTGGTTCTTTTGCCTTTCCATATGAACTTTACAGTTCGTTTGTTGATACCCACAAAGTAGTTTTCTGGGATTATGATTGTGATTGCATTAAATCTGTAAATTAAATTGGGAAGAATTGACATCTTAATATTGAGTCTTCCTATCCATGAACATGGAATAACTCTCCATTTGTTTAGTTCTTGTTTTATGTCTTTCACAGAGTTTTATAGTTTTCCTTATGCAAATCTTAAACATATTTTTTTTCAGTTTATCCTAATTATTTCATTTTCTGGGGTACTAATGTAAGTGACGTTGTGTTTTAAATTTCAATTTCTAATTGTTTAAAAATTGCTGGTAAATAGGAAAGCAATTGACTTTTGTATCTTGACCTTGTATGCTGCAAACTTGGCTGGTTCATTCCTTTTTATTGCTGATTAGTATTCTATTGTATGGATAATATACAAGGTATGTCCTTCCAGTGCAATGACATATGGGTTGATTGATTTTCTGTCGATTATTAATAAAACTACTATAGGTAGTGTGTATAGGTTTTTATGTCAACATACTTTTTTTTTTTTAAATTTTACTTTAAGTTCTGGGATACATGTGCTGAACGTGCAGGTTTGTTACATAGGTATACATGTGCCATGGTGATTTTCTGCACCCATCAACCCGTCATCTACATTAGGTATTTCTCCTAATGCTATCCGTCTCTAAGTTCCCTATCCCCCAACAGGTCCCGGTGTGTGATGTGCCCCTCCCTGTGTCTATGTGTTTTCATTGTTCAGCTCCTGCTTATGAGTGAGAACATGTGCTGTTTGCTTTTCTGTTCCTGTGTTATTTTGCTGGGAATGATGGTTTCCAGCTTCATCCATGTCCCTGCAAAGGACATGAACTTATTCATTGTCATGGCTGCATAGTATTTCATAGTGTATATGTGCCACATTTTCTTTATCCAGTCTATCATTGGTGGCATTAGGGTTGGTTCCAAATCTTTGCTATTGTAAATAGTGCTGCAATAAACATACATGTGCATTTGTCTTTATAGTAGAATGATCTATAATCCTTTGGGTGTATACTGAGTAATAGGGTTGCTGGGTCAAATGGTATTTCTGGTTCTATATCCTTGAGGAATCACCACACTGTCTTCCACAATGGTTGAACTAATTTACACTCCCACCAACAGTGTAACAGTGTTGCTATTTCTCCGCATCCTTGCCAGCATCTGTTGTTTCCAGACTTTTTAATAATTGCCATTCTAACTGGTGTGAGATGGTATCTCATTGTGGTTTTGATTTGCATTTCTCTAATAACCAGTGATGATGAGCTTTTTTTTTTCATATGTTTATTGGCCACATACATGTCTTCTTTTGAGAAGTGTCTGTTCATATCCTTCACCCACTTTTCAAGGTTTTTTTTTTTTTTTTTTTTCTTGTAAATTTGTTTAAGTTCCTTGTAGACTCCGGATATTAGATCTTTGTCTGGTGGAGAGATTGCAAAAATTTTCTCCCATTCTGTAGGTTGCCCATTCACTCTGATGATATTTTCTTTTGCTGAGCAGAAACTCTTTAGTTTAATTAGATCCCATTTGTCAATTTTGACTTCTGTTGCAATCGCTTTTGGTATTTCAGTCATGAAATCTTTGCCCATGCCTATGTTCTTTACCTGGTCAGCTCTCTTATTCTCACAGAATGTTCTGAATGGTATTGCCTAGGTTTTCTTCTAGGGTTTTTTATAATTTTAAGTTTTACATTTAAGTCCTTAATCCATCTTGAGTTAATTTTTGTATAAGGTATAAGGAAGGGGTCCAGTTTCATTTTTCTGCATATGCCTAGCCAGTTTTCCCAGCACCATTTATTAAATAAGGAATTCTTTTCTCATTGCTTGTTTTTGTCAGATTTGTCAAAGATCAGATGGTTGTAGATGTGTGGTGTTATTTCTGAGGCCTCTGTTCTGTTCCCTTGGTCTATATATCTGTTTTGGTACCAGTACTGTGCTGTTTTGGTTACTGTAGCCTTGTAGTATAGTCTGAGGTCAGGCAGTGTGATGCCTCCAGCTTTGTTCTTTTTGCTTAGGATTGTCTTGGCTATATGGGCTCCTTTTTGGTTTTATATGAAATTTAAAATATTTTTTTTTCTAATTCCGTGAAGAAAGTCAATGGTAGCTTGATGGGAATAGTATTGAATCTATATACTACTTTGGGCAGTATGGCCCATTTTCATGGTATTTCCTTTCTTTTGGGTATATACCCAGCAGTGAATTCCTAAATCATATGGTAGCTCTATTTTCAGTTTTTTGAGAACCCTCTATACTATTCTCCATAGTGGTTATACTACTTTACAATCCCACCAACAGGGTACAAGGGCTCCTTTCCTCCACATCCTCACCAGCATTTATTATTTTGCCTGTCTTTTGGATAAAAGTCATTTTAACTGGGGTGAGATGATATCTCATTGTAGTTTTAATTTGCTTTTCTCTGATGATCAGTGACTTTGAGCACCTTTTCATATACCTATTTGCCATTTGTATATCTCTTTTGAAAAATGTCTATTCAGACCTTTTACCCATTTTTAAATAGGATTATTAGATTTTTTTCTATAGAGTTGTTTGAGCTCTTATAATATTCTGGTTATTAGTCCTTTGTCAGATGAATAGCTTGCAAATATTTTCTCCCATCTGTGGGTTACCTTTTCACTTTGTGGATTGTTTCCTTTGCTGTGCAAAAGCTTTTTAACTTGATGTGATACCATATTGCTTTGGTTGCCTGTGCAACCAAATGGGGTATTACTCAAGAAATGTAATTACTTTTACATTTATTTAATGTGGAGGATTACTCAAAAAATCTTTGCCCACTCCAATGTCCTGAAGATTTTCCCCAATGTTTTCTTTCAGTAGTTTCATAGTTTGAGGTCTTAGATTTAAGTCTATAATCCATTTTGATTTGATTTTTGTGTATGGTGAGGGATAGGGGTCTAGTTTCATTCTTTTACATATGGATATCCAGTTTTCCCAGCAGTTTTTATTGAAGAGACTATCCTTTCTCCAATATACGTTATTGGCATCTTTGTCAAAAATGAGTTCACTGTAAATGTATGGATTTGTTTCTGGGTTCTCTATTTTATTCCATTGGTTGATGTGTCTGTTTTTATGCCAGTACCATGCTGTTTTGGTTACTATAGCTCTAGCATAATTTGAAGTTAGGTAATGTGACTCCTTCACCTTTGGTCATTTTGCACAGGATAGCTTTGGCTATTCTGGTCCTTCATGGTTCCTTATACATTTTAGGATTGATTTTTTTCTATTTCTGTGACGAATGTCTTTGGTGTTTTGATGTGGGATTGTATAGAGTTTTACCCTACAAACTTTGATATATTGTACTGTCATTTTAATTCAGTTCAAAGTATTTTCTAATTCTCTCTGAGACTTCTTCTTTGACCTATGGCTTATTTAGAAATGTTTTGTATAAGTTTCACATATTTGGGAATTTTTCAGATATATTTCTGTTATTAATATCTAGTTTAATTCCTTTATGGTTCAAGAACATACTTTAACGTTTCTCTTTTTTTAAATGTGTTATTGTTTTACATTATTTTATTTTTCTTTATCTGAGAGTGTCCTTATTTTATCATAATTTACAATGGATATTTTCACTGGATATAGAACTCAATAGTTCTTTTCTTTCATCACTTTAAAGATGTCCTACTCTCTTTTGACTTCCATATTTTCTGATGAGAGTTCTGCAGTCAAATTTTTGCTCTCCTATATGTGATGTGCCATTTTTCTTTCTCTTTTTGAGACAGGGTCTTGTTCTGTTGCCTAGGCTTAGAGTGTAGTGGCACAATCATAGCTCACTGCAGCCTTGACTTCCCAGGCTCAACAGATCCTACTGCCTTAGCTTCCCAAATAGCTAGGACTAAAAGTGTGCACCACCATGCCTAGCTAGAATTTTAATTTATTTTGTAGTGATGGGGTCTCGCTATGTTGCTCAGGCTGTGTATCATTTTTCTGTGGCTACTTCCATGATTAAAAAAAATTTATCTTTGGTGTAAGGGATTTTTTTGGGCTGTGTCTGTGCATGCTTTTCTTTAAGTTTATCCTATTTGGGGTTTGCTGAACTTCGTGACTCTAAATTTATTACTTTCATTGAATTTTTTCAAGGATTTATTTCTGCACCAGTATCTTTTTCCTTTCATTTAGTGACTTTAATGAGAAAACAAGATAAAAAACAAGAGAAAGTTAACATCTTCCCATACTCCTCAACTCACTGGGATCCGCTTTTCTAATCCCTTTGCCAGAAAGACAGGATTTTTTTTCTTTCTCTTTTCTTTTTTTTTTAAGAGAGATTTTGCTGCTTGTATCCACTGCTCAATTTTGCTTGGGGAGTCACTTGTTAGTAAAAACTGGATGATAAATGTGTAAATAAAACTGTAAAACTCACCCTTATTGCAGATCAATCTTTAAGCTTGGGCTCTCTTTGCACTTTGGCTCCTATTGATTTTTCACAATTTCCCTATAGTTGCATTTTAATTATGTCCAGAGTTTTTAGTTGCAGTAAGTGGCAGAGAGGGGCTGTAGTATGCTTACTCCTTTTGGCTGTAAGTGTCACAACTGATTTTTAAAAATTTAATAATGCATCTTGCAGATGCTTCCATGTTACCACATACAAATTTGCTATGCTCATTTTAAAGTGACAGAGTCCTCCCTTTTTTGGATATATTATCATTTACATAATAAATTGTTTATTTTTTTAGCTATTAACAAAACTGAGACATTATTTTAATATATATCTTGTTATATTTTTTGAGAGTATCTGTAGAGTGCATTTCTAGCTACAGAATAATGATTCAAAAAATATGTGCATATACAATTTGCATCCAAAAATGTACACGTCTATGAACAGTGCCTGAGAATGCTCATTTCTCCACACTCATGCTTGACTAGATGCCTGCACTGCAGCCTGGGTGGTGGGAGTGAAACTCTGTGTAAAAAAAAAAAAAAAAAAAAAGTAGTCTTTTTTTTTCTGATAACTGCTTGGGGTTCATGTTTTGTTAGAAATGTTACTTCCCACTCACAAACCCTTAGTAGAGATTTTAAATAAATTCACCCAGACCTTCCACTGGTTACTTTATATAATTTTATTCAGTCTGCATTCTTTACCCCTGGCAGCCAATGCAAAAATGGTGAATTAAAAAGGAACTCCAGGCTGGGTGCAGTGCTCACGCTTGTAATCCCAGCACTTTGGGAGGCCAAGGCGCGTGGATCACTTGAGGTCAGGAGTTCAAGACCAGCCTGGCCAACACGGTGAAACCCTGTCTCTACTAAAAATACAGAAATTAGCCGGGCGTGGTGGTGGGTGCCTATAATCCCAGCCACTCGGGAGTCTGAGGCAGGAGAATCGCTTGAACCCGGGGGACAGAGGTTGCAGTGAGCTGAGATCATGCCACTGCACTCCAGCCTGGGCAACAGAGTGAGACTCTGTCTCAAAAATTAAATAAATACATAAATAAATAAATAGGAACTCCAATATCTTAGCATACTTGGTTCATGTATCCTTTTTTTTAAAAATTATACTTCAAGTTCTAGGGTACATGTGCACAACGTGCAGGTTTGTTACATATGTATACATGTGCCATGTTGGTGTGCTGCACCCGTTAACTCAACATTTACATTAGGTATATCTCCTAATGCTATCCCTCCCCCCTCCTCCCACCCCACGACAGGCCCTGGTATGTGATGTTCCCCACCATGTATCCAAGTGTTCTCATTGTTCAATTCCCACCCATGAGTGAGAACATGCAGTGTTTGGTTTTCTGTCCTTGTGATAGTTTGCTCAGAATGATGGTTTCCAGCTTCATCCATGTCCCTACAAAGGACACGAACTCATCCTTTTTATGGCTTCATAGTATTCCATGGTGTATATGTGCCACATTTTCTTAATCCAGTCTGTCATTGATGGACTTTTGGGTTGGTTTCAAGTCTTTGCTTTTGTGAATAGTGCTGCAATAAACATACATGTGCATGTGTCTTTATAGCAGCATGATTTATAATCCTTTGGGTATGTACCTGGTAATGGGATGGCTGGATCCCATAGAAATGGTATTTCTAGTTCTAGATCTTTGAGGAATCGCCACACTGTCTTCCACAATGGTTGAACTAGTTTACAGTCCCACCAACAGTGTAAAAGTGTTCCTATTTCTTCACATCCTCTCCAGCATCTGTTGTTTCCTGACTTTTTAATGATCACCATTCTAACTGGTATGAGATGGTATCTCATTGTGGTTTTGATTTGCATTTCTCTGATGGCCAGTGATGATGAGCATTTTTTCATGTGTCTGTTGGCTGCATAAATGTCCTCTATTGAGAATTGTCTGTTCATATCCTTTCCCCACTTTTTGATGGGGTTGTTTGATTTTTTCTTGTAAATTAGTTTGGGTTCTTAGTAGATTCTGGATATTAGCCCTTCATCAGATGGGTAGATTGCAAAAATTTTCTCCCATTCTGTAGGTTGCTTCTTCACTCTGATGGTAGTTTCTTTTGCCATGCAGAAGCTCCTCAGTTTAATTAGATACCATTTGTCAATTTTGGTTTTTGTTGCCATTGCTTTTGGTGTTTTAGTCATGAAGTCCTTGCCCTTGCCTGTGTCCTGAATGGTATTGCCTGGGTTTTCTTGTAGGATTTTTATGGTTTTAGGTCTAACATTTAAGTCTTTAATCCATCTTGAATTAATTTTTGTATAAGGTGTAAGGAAGGGATCCAGTTTCAGCTATCTAAATGTGGCTAGCCAGTTTTCCCAGCACCATTTATTAAATAAGGAATCTTTTCCACATTTCTTGTTTTTGTCAGGGTTGTCAAAGATCAGATGGTTGTAGATGTGCGGTGTTATTTCTGAGGCCTCTGTTCTGTTCTATTGGTCTGTATCTCTGTTTTGGTACCAGTACCGTGCTGTTTTGGTTACTGTAGCCTTGTAGTATAGTTTAAAGTCAGGTAGCATGATGCCTCCAGCTTTGTTCATTTTGCTTAGGATTGTCTTGGCAATGCAGGCTCTTTCTTAGTTCCATATGAACTTTAAAGTAGCTTTTTTCAACTGTGTGAAGAAAACCATTGGTAGCTTAATGGGGATGGCATTGAATCTATAAATTACCTTGGGCAATATGGCCATTTTCATGATAGTGATTCTTCCTATCTGTGAGCATGGAATGTTTTTCCATTTGTTTTTGTCCTCTTTTATTTCATTGAGCAGTGCTTTGTAGTTCTCCTTGAAGAGGTCCTTCACATCCCTTGTAAGTTGGATTCCTAGGTATTTTATTCTCTTTGAAGCAATTGTGAATGGGAGTTCACTCATGATTTGGCTGTCTGTGTGTTATTGGTGTATAGGAATGCTTGTGATTTTTTCACATTGATTTTGTATCCTGAGACTTTGCAGAAGTTGCTTATCAGCTTAGGGAGATTTTGGGCTGAGACGATGGAGTTTTCTAAATATACAATCATGTCATCTGCAAACAGGGACAGTTTGATGTCCTCTTTTCCTAATTGAGTATCCTTCATTTCTTTCTCCTGCTTGATTGTCCTGGCCAGAACTTCTAACACTATGTTGAATAGGAGTGGTGAGAGAGGGTATCCATTTCTTGGGCTGGCTTTCAAAGGGAATGCTTCCAGCTTTTGCCCATTCAGTATAATATTGGTTGTGGGTTTGTCATAAATAACTCTTATCATTTTGAGACATGTCCCATCAATACCTAGTTTCTTTCTGAATCAGGGTGCTCCTGTATTGGGTGCATATATATTTAGGAGAGTTAGCTCTTCTTGTTGAATTGACCCCTTTACGATTATGTAATGGCCTTCTTTGTCTCTTTTGATCTTTGTTCGTTTAAAGTCTCTTTTATCAGAGACTAGGAATGCAACCCCTGCTTTTTGTGTTTTCCATTTGCTTGTTAGATCTTCCTCCATCCCTTTATTTTGAGCCTGTGTGTGTCTCTGCATGTGAGATGGGTCTCCTGAATACAGCACCCTGATGGGTTTTGACTCTTTATCCAGTTTTCCAGTCTGTGTCTTTTAATTGGAGCATTTAGCCCATTTACATTTAAGGTTAATATTGTTATGTGGGAATTTGATCCTGTCATTATGATATTAGCTGGTTTGTTTTGCTCATTATTTGATGTAGTTTCTTCCTAGAATTGATGGTCTTTAGAATTTGGCATGTTTTTGGAGTGGCTGGTACCAGTTGTTCCTTTCCATGTTTAGTACTTCCTTTAGGAGCTCTTGTAAGGCAGGCCTGGTGGTGACAAAATCTCTCAGCATTTGCTTGTCTGTAAAGGATTTTATTTCTCCTTCACTTATGAAGCTTAGTTTGGCTGGATATGAAATTCTGGGTTGAAAATTCTTTTCTTTAAAATGTTGAATATTGGCCCCCACTCTCTTCTGGCTTGTAGAGTTTCTGCCGAGAGATCCGCTGTTAGTCTGATGGGCTTGCCTTTGTGTGTAACACGACCTTTCTCTCTGGCTGCCCTTAATATTTTTTCCTTCATTTCAACTTTGGTGAATCTGACAATTATGTGTCTTGGAGTTGCTCTTCTGAAGGAGTATCTTTGTGGTGTTCTCTGTATTTCCTGAATTTGAATGTTGGCCTGCCTTGCTAGGTTGAGGAAGTTCTCCTGGATAATATCCTGAAGAGTGTTTCCCAACTTGGTTCCATTCTCCCCATCAATTTCAGGTACAGCAATCAGATGTAGATTTGGTCTTTTCACATAGTTCCATATTTCTTGGAGGCTTTGTTCATTTCTTTTTACTCTTTTTTCTCTAAACTTCTCTTCTCACGTCATTTCATTCATTTGATCTTCAATCACTGATACCCTTTCTTCCACTTGATCAAATCAGCTACTGAAGCTTGTGCATGTGTCACGTAATTCTCGTGCCATGGTTTTCAGCTCCATCCAGTCATGTAAGGTCTTCTCTACACTGTTTATTCTAATTAGTCATTTGTCTAATCTTTTTTCAAGGGTTTTAGCTTCTTTGCAATGGGTTTGAGCATCCTTCTTTATTTCGGAGAAGTTTGTTATTACCGATCATCTGAAGCCTTCTTCTGTCAACACGTCAAAGTCATTCTCTGTCTAGCTTTGTTCTGTTGCTGGTGAGGAGCTGCGTTCCTTTGGAGGAGAAAAGGCACTCTGATTTTTGGAATTTTCAGCTTTTCTGCTCTGGGTTCTCCCCATCTTTGTGCCTTTATCTACCTTTGGTCTTTGTTGATGGTGACGTACAGATGGGGTTTTGGTGTGGATGTCCTTTCTGTGTGTTAGTTTTCCTTCTAACAGTCAGGACCCTCAGCTGCAAGACTTTTGGAGTTTACTGGACATCCACTCCAGGCCCTTTTGGCCTGGGTATCACCAACAGAGGCGGCAGAACAGCAAATATTGCAGAACGGTAAATGTTGCTGCCTGATCCTTCCTTTGGAAGTTTCATGTCAGAGGAGCACCCAGCTGTGTGAGGTGTCAGTCAGCCCCTACTGGGAAGTGTCTCCCAGTTACGCTACTCGGGGGTCAGGGACCCACTTGAGGAGGCAGTCTGTCCATTCTCAGATCTCAAACTGTGCTGGGAGAACCACTACGCTCTTCAAAGCTGTTACACAGGGATGTTTAAGTCTGCAGAAGTTTCTGCTGCCTTTTGTTCAGCTACGCCCTGCCCCCAGAGGTGGAGTCTACAGAGGCAGGCAGGCCTCCTTGAGCTGTGGTCGCTCCACCCAGTTCCTCATGTATCCTTAAGTAGATTTTTCATACATGTCTTACAGGTCTGAGTCTAATGTTCAGAACAGAAAGAACTTTATTATTTAATTTCTAGGCTAGAGGTTAGCATATTATTAAACTTTATAGGGTAGCCTATGAAGACTGACAGGGAAAAATAGAAAGAAAAATATTGTAACACATTAGCTTCTGTCCATGCATGTGACCCTTTTGGAGACCCTAAGGCTGGGCTACTCTGCATCATTTGCTGACTTGCAGGGATTTCAGCAGTTATTTGATGGGTATAGTGAATGTTGGCCATAATACCATTGGCTCAAAGGTAAACACTTATCTACATAAATTATGCACCATTTTGCTTGAATGATAAATTGAGAAAGCAGAAAATAGGTTTTTCATCCTTTCTGTATTCATTCTGATATACTGGCTTAAGAGATATGGAGAGAATAAATGTGTTCCTTTTATGCAAATGCCTTTTCATATTGGCATCTATGTAAATAATGTGTCCTTTCCTGCAACACATTTGTAAAAAATTTTCCAAGACAATTAGATTTGTATGTATACAATATTAAAATTTTAAAATTTATTTTAAACTTTACATATAGTAACATTCATTGTTTTTGGCACACAGGTCTATGAATTTTGATAAATGCATAGTTTGTATAACTACCACCCCCAAGATATAGTTCCATTATTACTCCCCAAATTTCACTTGGGCTACCCCTTTGCTGGTAACACCTTTCCTGTCTCCAACCCAGCAACAACTGATCTGTTGTCTGTCCTTATAGCTTTGCCCTTCCAAAACCATGTATGTTTCAAAATGGATGTGTAAAATATGTAAAATATGCTAATATAGTTTAGTCACCATTTCTCATAAAAATTATGTTTTGCCTGCTAGTGACATATAAGGATTCTATTTGAAATTATATGGACTATTTCATCTCTGCTGAATCTCTGGACTAACAGATATTTTCTCAGAGTCAGTAATCTTAAGATCTTTGGTCAAAGCATTGCTATTATGCTGTTCTGTATAAAAGTTTGTGCAGTTAAAAAAGTTAATAGTTATAGGATAGATCACACTTCCTATTTTACATGGCTTTTCAAAACTCAGGCATGCTTTTATGACAATCTGTATTGAGACCACACCCATTGCTATGATTAAGGCCTTTTCATACCTTGCTGTATTCATATATTTAGAATTCTGCCCACTTTCTGTTTCTTTCCTTATCTCCAAAACAGCATGTGTGCGCTGAAGAAAGGTAGAAAATATTGATGAGCATAACAGATTTGGGGGAGAGGGAGTTATACCTTAGCTCGTATTAATTCCTGTGCAGTAAGACGTGGTTAACTGTCTGCTATTGATATTTAGACCTACTTTAGACACCACAATAATAATTTCTGAAATACTGTTAGTTTTTCTTGTACTTAAACATGACCTCTAACTTTATTCTGTTTTGATCTTTATTATTTATTTTAAATAACATGTCATATTTATTCTTTGCTTTCTAAGTTTTGCAATGGCCCTTGGCCAAAACCAACAATATTCTTGTCTAATCTGATATGATCTATTTGAATTAATTTAAATGCTCAGAATAGAAAGTTATAAAAATAATTTGTTCTGGAGTTAAAAGGAAATGATTTTGTTTCAGAAAATTAAGTAGATAAAGAAATTGTTTTTTTCATGACAATTGTCTTGTAATCTTATGCATAATTTACTCTTAATTCTTTGAAACATTATTAGGTTAATCTCTGGAGTCTTGTTCAAGTTAAATCTATATTTTTTGTATAAAGGGATAAGGTTCATTTAAAAAAAAGTTTCCAGTGGCATTGAAATGAACATAAACTATATTCAAAGTGTCTTAGATAGAGACTGTTTCAATGAGGAGTAATTAATTCATGCATTCATACTATAGTAAACTTTTACTTACTATCATTAATGTATCAGATACAATGTTAGGTACTGAGTATACAGAAAGGAAATTTTATATTTTATAATTACAG
This sequence comes from Rhinopithecus roxellana, assembly GCF_007565055.1. Taxonomy (NCBI): domain Eukaryota; kingdom Metazoa; phylum Chordata; class Mammalia; order Primates; family Cercopithecidae; genus Rhinopithecus; species Rhinopithecus roxellana. The sequence goes on along the minus strand of NC_044557.1, from coordinate 130,082,560 downwards.
CTATAGGCCTCAAAAGTATATTTTTAAATCCATGTAATCTTTTTTTTTCTTTCATAATCACATCTAAATGATCACGAAGTTCTGTCAATATAACCCTCTAAATCAGTGGTTCTCAACGTTGACTACACAAGTTTGAAGCTTACCAGGGAGTTTTAAAAAAAATACTGATGCCTGGGTTCCACTGCCAGAGACGTGACTTGAAATATGCCGTTGATTCCAATGTGTAGCCAAGAGTGAGAACGGTTGCTCTTGATCAGGAGTTGGCAACTTTTCCTGTAAGGAACTGGAGAGTAAATATTTCAGGCTTTGGAGCCATATGGTCTTTGTTGTATTCAGTTATTCCACTGCAGTGGGAAAGCAGCCATAGACACTATGTAAACAAGCGAGTGTGGCTGTGTTCCAATTAAACTTTATTTATGAACACTGAAATTTGAATTTTATTTAATTTTCATGTGTCATAAAGTCTTCTTTTGATTATTTTTAACCATTAAAGATGTAATAACTGTTCTTAGCTCATAGGCTGTATAAAAAACAGGCTTTAGGCCAGATTTAGTCCATGGACCATAGTTTGCTAACCCCTGCTCTAGAACAGCTTATAAACCTAAGAGTCGTATGTGGAATTTTTAGAAAAGTTCCTGGTCTTGACTCTGGAGACTCTGATTCAGGAGGTCTCTGTGTTGTGCAGGCAGGGTTTAAATTCTGTTCTAAAGATTTATTGAATATTTTTTTACTTCCAAATCCCTACCACCATTTCCCCATTTTAGGTTTTTATTACCTTGCACCTGGACTATGTTACCATATAGTCCTTTACCTATATTTCCAGTCCAGATTCTCACCAATCAGTCTTCTACACTGCCACATTTCTTACCTTGCTTTAAACCTTCCAGTGGCTTCCACTGCCTAGCAACTCATACAATGGTTTTCATTATCTGGCCTTTTCCTATGAACTGCCTCCTCGTGCTCTTGGTTCTTGGCAAAATGGACTATTTATAGTTCATACCATGCTGTTTCTTGTTTGTATGTTTGGTCTCATATTGGTCCCCCTGTCTGAAAATCCCTTTTCTGGTGGCAAATGTCTACTTGCCCTTCAAAATGCAGCAATATTCTCTAGTGCGTTTTTCTTCATGTTTGGGTTAGATGTGTGGGTTGAATGGTCCCCCTCTGTGTTCCCATAGGCCATTTGTTTACCTTTTGTATAACATGTATTACTTGACATTGAAGTAATCTCTTTATAAGTGAATTATTTGAGATCAGAAACCCAGTTCGCCCAGGAGGCGGAGGTTGTAGTGAGCCGAGATGCCGAGATCTCGCCACCACACTCTAACCTGGGTGACAGAGACCCAGTCTCAAAAGGAAAAAAAACAAAAAACAAAAAAAATGAAACCCAGTTCAATTTATCTTTTTTTATTTTTATTCTTTGAGACAGTCTCACTCTGTCACCCAGGCTGCAGTATAGTGACATGATCTTGGCTCACTGCAACCTCTGCCTCCCGGGTTCAAGTGATTCTCATGTCTCAGCCTCCCAAGTAGCTGGGACTTCAGGCGTGTGCCACCACGCCTGGCTAATTTTTGTATTGTTTGTAGAGACAGGGTTTTATCATGTTGGCTAGTCTGTCTCAAACTCTTGACCTCAAGTGATCTACCCGCCTTGGCCTCCCAAAGTGCTGGGATTGTAGGCATGAGACACTGTGACTGACCTGATTTATCTTTATATCATGGCACTTAGTGAAATATTTGATGTATAGTAGGTGCTCAATAAATGCTTATTAACCTGAACCCGGGGCGGGTGGGGGGGGCATGGAAAGCAGGGCAGGTTCTTATTGTTCCCATTGTACAGACAAGATGACTGAGGGTCTGAGGCAATGAATGACTTTCTTAAGGGTTCTCCCAATGAGTAAGTCAGAGAGTAAAAGGCACTTTTCCAGTTTTTTTTACTGCCAGCTCCAGGCCTTCTTCCTGTTACCCCAGCTGCCTCTCAAGTATGGCTGCAAGTCATCTGTGAGCACTGTAGTTACATGTTGTTGTGGAATGAGCACTAGGTTGACACTCATGAAATCTGGCCTCAGATCTCAGCTTTTCTACTAATTGGGGATATGGTCTCCAGTTTCCTAGTATATAAAATGAGGATATTGAATTAGGTTTTTGAGATTAATTATTAAAAAATTAAGTTTTGTCAAAGAGTTATTTTTACTTAGTTTTCAAGCCCATTTATTAGAATCCTATTACAAAATGAAAGCACAGAAATGTGAAATAATTTGTTCAAAGCCTCTCTGCAAGCTGGGAGTAGAACTAAGGAACAAGACTCTATTAGTTTTCTCTTGCTGCTGTGATAAATTACTACAAACTTTGCAGCTTCAAACAATGTAAGTTTATTATCTCACAGTTTTACAAGTCAGAAGTTCCAGTGGCTTAGCTGGCTTCTCTGCTTAGAGTCTCACAAGGCTAAAATCAAAGTGTCTTATCTGGAGGTTCTGAGGAAGAGCTGGTCTTCAGGCTCATCCAAGTTGGAAGAATTCGGTTCCGTGTGCTTGTAGGACTGATGTCCTCATTTCCTTGTTGGCTGTCAGCTGAAGGCTGTTCTCAGCTTCTAGAAGGTACATATTCTTTAGCTTACAATCCCCTTCATCCAACTTCAAGTCCGGCACTTAGGGTGTGCTTACTGACCTTCTCTTCTGTTGCTTCTCTTTTGACTCTGTCTGCTTCTTTTGCTTTTAACAATTATGTGATTACATTGGGCACACCTGTATAATCCAGGCTTAGCGCCCTCTGTTAAGGTCAGCTGATTAGTAATCCTTATGATGTATCTGCAGAGTCTCTTCATAGCAATACCTAGACTACTGTTGATGGAATAACCAGGGGATGGGAATCTTGGGTGACATTTTTAGAATCCTGCCTGCAACAAAGCTCAAATTACTTGATCTTCAAGGAAAGGTGCTTGCCATTATTACTTATATCCTAATATAAGTTTGATTTTCTTGGTATTCAATCATTTTCAACATCTTGCTCATTCAAAAACCTTACTTACAAATATACCTTCCCAACAAACCTCATATATATATAAGATAATACAAATTTATAATGTATTTTTGATGGTGCAGTTATTAGGGCCATCCATTGTTAATTTATCACTTATTAAATATTTACTTTGTGTCAATAATACTAGTTCTAAGTGCTGAGGATAAAATAATGTAAAAGTTGGAAATTTTACATACAAGGAACACATTCTTTTACTTCTCACATATTTCTCTTGCACTTATCATGTGTCAGGATTCTTCTACGTTTTGAAAATAGAGTGGTGGAATAAGACATCGTTCTTGTGTAGTATACACCAAAATAAGAAGTATGAAACCAAACAGATTAACAAATGAATGGATAATATATTGGTAGATGGTTATGAGTGTCATGAGGAAAAATAAAGCAGGATAATGGAATAGAAGGTGATAAGGCAGGGTGTTGGGTGCTGTTGTCGAAAGGATAGTCAGAGAAGGCTCCTTTTAGGTTTAAACCTGAGTAAAGTTAGAAAATTCTAGTTAGGAAGACAGAAAAATAGGACAGCAATGACCACACAGTGCAGTAAAGGCTATGAGAGAAGTGAACATACACATAAGAGAATAAGGGCATACAGAGGGCACATCTAAGCCAGGGGCCAGGAAGCCTGTAGGAGTTAATACCTAAGTCAACACCTGAAAGATGGATATGAATTAGCTACTTGGGTGGAGAAGGAAGGTGTTGAAAGCCAAGTGAGCAGTATGTGGCAAAAGTATATATGCTACAAAAGGCAGAGAGAAAATTGTATATGGTTCAGAATGGCTGTGCACGAGTTTGGGGTGGGGGAGAATGTTGGGAGGTGAGGCTAGTGATGTATGCTGAATCAAATCATAAGGATGGGGTTTGCTGTAATTAGAAGTTTCATACAGAAGACTGCTTGAAAACATTTTGTGACATGATCAGATTCGTAATTTCATAACATAACTAGTAGTGTGAAATATGAATACAAAAGGGGCAAGACCAGAAGAAGGGAGAACTGTAGATGCATTACATGAAGACTATATCAAGGTGGCTCTGGTGAAAATGAAGAGGAGAGGGCAGAATCTAGACACAACAGGGTCATAAAACAGATAGGATTTTAAAGTCTTCTGGAGGTGAATGATGAGAGAGGACAGAATCAAGTATCTGCCATGGTTAACTGGGTATAGCACTTCATGGAGACAGGAAATATTGGAGGAAGAAGAGATTTGGGGTGAAAATTGAGAATTTAAGTTTTTGACACATTGAATCTAGATTTTCAAGGCATAGTTAAATGAATATTCTCAACAGGCAATTGGATATTCTTGTCTGGAGCTCAGACCGCAGAAATTAGGGGTTGTCATTATATTGACCATAGTTGAAACTGCAGACTGATGTCACCTAGGAAAAAATGTATATGATGGGAAGAGAAAATGGGCTTAAGACAGAAGTGCAGAAAGAGAAACCAAGAAGAATTAAGAGGTAGGTAGTGTCACAGAAGCCAGGGGAATTTCAAGAATTATTTATTTTTAATACCTTAAAAAAGTCTACTACATCTTCTGAAATAAAGTAATTAAACAGCAAAATCAAGTAATTAAGTTCAAGTAACAAAGAATACTAACCTTGCCTGGACTACTTACTCCACTTGCCCCAAATAATGCAGACTAGTGGAAAGTTTTCTAGCACATGAAAAAAACTAACAATTCAGGAAATTAAAAATCATCAAAATGGATGGCCCAAGACTGTTTTCCAAGGATTAATGGAAGACCTATTGCATCACAACCAGTTGAGGTATGTGTGAAAAATGAAAATTCCCAGTTTCTAACCCAAATCCTATTGAGTCAGAATTTCTGCTGAGAAAAAGAAACATACATTTTAAATGTTTCCCAGTTGAGTTTTGTGTACATTATCAATTGAGAGCCACTAGTCTTCAATAAATGCAATAACTTTTTAAATGCTGAAAATCTATTCTCAGAGAGTTAGAAAAGCAAACAAAAAATATATATATTAAGGTTGACTTGAATAAAATACAAAGTATTACTACGTAGTAGAAACCGCGGCCGGGCGCGGTGGCTCAAGCCTGTAATCCCAGCACTTTGGGAGGCCGAGACGGGCGGATCACGAGGTCAGGAGATCGAGACCATCCTGGCTAACACAGTGAAACCCCGTCTCTACTAAAAATACAAAAACTAGCCGGGCGAGGTGGCGGGCGCCTGTAGTCCCAGCTACTCGGGAGGCTGAGGCAGGAGAATGGCGTGAACCCGGGAGGCGGAGCTTGCAGTGAGCTGAGATCCGGCCACTGCACTCCAGTCCGGGCGACAGAGCGAGACTCCGCCTCAAAAAAAAAAAAAAAAAAAAAGAAACCGCAATTGAGAATTATTAGGAATACTGAAGGGTACCAGTGAAGCATTACACTTCTGATATATAACAGTAGAATAAAATTTATATAATAATACTCCCTCTAGGTATTTCTAGAAGAGACAACATGGCATAGAATTTATCAAAAAGAAAAACTTTGTAGGAAAACAATTTCCAGTAATTGAAAAATTATTAGCTAGAAATATAAAACATCATAGTTTTAGATATATTTTAAATGCATTTTTATTGAGTTCGACATACATAAAAGTATGCTAATCATAAACATGCAGCAGGATGAATTGTCACAAAGTGAGCTTAGGACACAGATTAAGAAACAGAATATTACTCGCCCTCCAGAAGTCCTATGCTGGCCTCTCCTTCCCCAGTCACTAGCATCCCTCCTTCCCAAAGGTAGCTACCTTGACTTCTAGTACCTTAGTTTATTTTACCTGTTTTGGAAAGTTATATAAAATGGGATCTTATGGTATATTTTTAAATCATACATTCCTTTATGCCTGGCCTCTCATATTCAATGTTATGCTTGGGATTTATCTGTGTTGTGTATAACAGTAGTTTATTCATTTTTACAGCTAATAGTATTCCTTGTATCAATATAGCATAATTTATATACTGTTGATAGACACATGGGCTGTTTCCAGTTTGGGCTATTATGATATGAACATTTAAAAATATATTTTGATGATTATATTTATACATTCTTTTTCAAAAGATAGAGTCTCACTCTGTTGCCAAGACTTGAGCACAATGGCATGATCATAGCTCACTGTAGCCTTGGTTTTCTGAGCTCAAGTGATCCTTCTGCCTCAGCCTCCCAAAGTGTTGGGATTATAGGCATAAGCCATTGTGACTAGCCAAACATTTTTGTTGAGTACACACATAGAATAGAATTTCTGCATCATAGCAGATACTTATGTTTAATTTTAGTAGACTCTAACAGTTTTCCAAAGTAGTGGCACCAATTTACATATATTACTTCCACCAGTAATGTATGTGAATTTCAGTTGTTTTGTGTACTTGTCAATATTTAGCATTGCAAGTCTTTTTAATTTTAGATCTGGAAGGTAAGTAGTAGTATCTTATTGTGGCTTTCGTTTTTATTTACTTTTAGATTTATGAGGTTTATTGGCCATTTGGATATCCTAAATTATAAAGTGCATTGTACAAGTCTTTTGCCCATTTTTTTCTATTGTATTGTTTGCTTTTCTTTTATTAATTTGTAGGATTTCTGTATACATTCTGCACATGTCTTTTGTTGGATATATGTATGACAGTGATTTTCTACCACTCGTTGGCTTGCATTTTTACTTCCTTAACAGTGTCTTTTAATGAAAAGAAGTCCTTAATTTTAATTAAGTCCAATTTATAAATCTTTTCTTTTATGGCTACTGCTTTTATAACCAGTTTAGAAAATAGTTTTCTTCTTTAAAACTATGAAGATAGATTTTCTAAAACTATGTAATCACCAAATGGATTCTTCCTGCCTGCGGCACAGGCAAAATCAATTCACTATGACCGTGATATTGCAGTAAAGAAAGAGTTTAATTGACATGAGCCTAGCCACATAGGATAGCTGGAGTTATTATTTGAAACAGTCTCCCTGAAGGTTCAAAGGTTAGGTTTTTCAAGGATAGTTTGGTGAGCAGGGGGCTAGGGAATGGGAAATGTGATTAATTGGATTGGGGATGGGGGTTGAAGTGGGTTCTTCTTGCTGTCTTCAGTTTCTTGGTAGGCTTGCAGAACAAGTTGAGCCAGTTTACCACTCTGGGTGGTACCAACAGGTCCATTAGAATACAGGATCTGAAAAATATCTTATAACATTAATCTTAGGTTTTACAATAGTGATGCAATACATAGGGTCAATTGGGGAGGTTGGGAATCTTGTGGCCTCTGGCCGCATGACTCCAGGGCCATAATTTCTAATCTGGTGGCTAGTTTGTTGGTTTTCCAAAGGTAGTCTTGTCCCCAGGTAAAGAAGGGGTTTGTTTAGGGAAGGGGCTGTTATCATCTTAGTTTCAAAGTTAAACTAAAACTAAAATCCTGCTATAGTTAGCTGAGTCTATGCCCAGGAATTAACAGGGCAGCTTGGAGGTTAAAAGCAATATGGGGTCAGTTAGGTCAGATTTCTTTCATTGTCATAATTTTTCTGTGTCTGATTTTTCTTACTGGTATAAGTTTTGCAAAGGTAGTTTCAATCATATTCTAGAAGATTGATTTTTATTGCTTTTCATATTAATCTACATTCTATTTAGAACTGATTTTGTCTGTAAGATGAAGTAGAGATGGAGATTTGTTTTCATAGGAATATTTAGTTGATCTGGTCAATTAAATAAGTATCATTCACTACCTATTTAAAGGAAAGTAAAATATTACACTCCAAAATATACTTCTTTGACATATTTTTGAGATGGCTATTCAGAGGACTTGCAGACAGAAATAGTCCTGAAAAGCCACCTTTTGTGGAGGAGACTTGCATCTGTAGAGAAAAATCTACATTAGTGCAATAAACTATTCTTTTTCTAAGTCACTCCACCCACTGTCCAGATCTAGGAATGATTAAATCAACCACAAGCTACCATCCATTCTTTCAGAGGGCAGCTCTGAGGTTACCTGAGCTATTTCATTTGTATAAAAGATGAATAAAAGCCTTTGCTTGACATGGTTTCCCCCCTTTACTATCCCACAACCTGTGATGCCACCTCTGCCAGAACCCAAAGAAACTTGATCTCAGGCAGTTGTTCTTTGGACTCATTCATTTCCCATGAAAATCATTTACTGTTCCTCAAAAGAATTTTCTACATTCCCTATTTCCCCCTACCCTGTGAAGGATATATAAGCTTCTGTATTCCACTGGGTTATTGGGTAATTATCCTCCTGCAATTTTCCCATGCTATGCATGTTAAAATTAAGTTTGTGTGTCTTTTCTCTTATCAATTTATCTTTTCCCATTGATTTTCAGCAAACCTTTAGAGGACAAGGGGTAAGTTTTCCCTTGGCCCCTGCACATTCTCCATTGCACTACAGTGCCATCTTTGACAAATTAAGTGATCTTGTATATATGGATCTGTTTCTCTCTTCTCTATTTTGTTCCACTGATCTGTTTTTTAACTACTTGAATGGGAGATAACCAGGGAATATTTGGTGCTATAGACTTTTAAAAAACTACCCTGTTTTAATTACTGTAGCTTTATAATAACTCTTGATATCTTATAGTATAAGTCGTTCAACTTTGTTTTTCTTCTTCAAGATTAGCTTCTTATTCTTGATCCTTGGCACTTCTATAAAAATTTTAGAATCAGTGTAATAATTTTCAGAAGCTATCTTTTGGATTTTGAATTGACTTTGTATTTAATCTATAGATAAATTTGTGGAGAATTAATATTTTTTATAATATTGCATCTTCCAATCCATGAACAGGTTGTATCATTTATTCCATTGATTGGAGTGTTGAAGTCTTCCTTAATATCTCTTAGCAATACTTTATATCTTTCTGTGAAAAATCTTTTTTTTTTTTTTACATCTTTCAAGAGATTTATCCCTAGGTACTTTATGTTTTTAATGCTAATGTAAATTGTATCATTAAAGCATTTTTATTTTCTAATTGTTTACTGTTGATATATTTGACAAGATGTTCCTTTTTATGTGTTGCTTTACTGTCCATGAATCTTGCACGCTAGCAAGGCTGTGCATGAACTGACTGGGGTTCTCTTCTCTGGTATTGTTTTCTATTATTCTTCCGTTTACTCCAGGCCCGTCTGTTCCTTGATCCAACCTGTTCCTGCTTCAGGGCTTTTTCCTCCTCTTTGCTTTACCTAGATTGTCTTCCCAGATCCTTGGCTGGTTCAGTTTCATTGTTTAGTTCAAATAATATCTTTTCTGAAAGACTTTCTCTGGTCATCCTACCAAAAATAGTTTTCCTCTTTTCATCACATTTTCCTTGTACCACTTTTTCTTATGCGAAATTACCTTATTTGTTATTTGCTTATTATCTATCTCACTCTGGTAGAATATAAGCTACAGGAGTCAGGTCCCTTATCTATTTTGTTCACGTCTGTGTCCTGCTCCTAAAAGAGCATATTAATGGTTCCCAACTCATGATGTTCAATTTATACTTTTTTTTTTTGACTATATGATGGGTCTATTGGGGTATTAAATGCATTTTGACTTTTGATATTTTTGGCGTAATGATGGGTTTATCAGGATGTAACCCCATCATAAGTGGAGGGACATCTATAGTTTCTGGCCTTATTAATATTAATTCAAACAATGAATGAATGGCATGGCTGAATCTATTCAGCTTTCTCCAAATGTTGGCATCTTAAAAACGTCAATTTTCATAGTCTTTAAAAGTGTAGTAGCAGTTATGCATGTGAGTTTTAAGCCAGATTACCTGGGGTCAAATACCACTTTTATAGATTATTAAATGGTGTCACATTGAGCAAGTTACATGTCTCTTTAAGCTTCTTTCATCATTCTCTTCTTCCTATGGGAATAATACTGGTATCTACCTGAAGGGTTATTATGAAGATTATACAAGATAATCCATGTCCCACACTTAGAACAAAGCCACATAGATCGTAAGTACTCTTAAGTGTTGGTTATTAATTGTAATACAAGGATAGTATAGAGAGTTATGTGATCTTGCCTTAAACATGGGCCGGATCAGCAGAAATGGGTGTGGAAAGCTTTCAGGGACAGTGAGAAAGTTCTTCTGCTTCAGAAGTTTTACATGGCTGCTAAATTCCTTCACATTTTATCTTTGGGTATTTTTTCTTGTAGATTTAGTCGTGGTTTGTCCTCACCAAGCAGCTATGCTGGTTAGACAAAGGATGATCAAGGGTTTGAAGACAGAAGACAAAGTATCCAGAGATTGGGGGAGGCCAATGTAGAAGGAACCCAACAAAGATGGGTGCAGGTAGAAGGTAGATTCTATCAGGGAAATCTGGAAAGGATGGGAACATGGGTGGAGACTTTACTTCAGAAGGAGAGCTTCCGTTTTTGGAAGGACTTGAAAGAAACAAAGCCCTCAGATACAAAGGAACTGGATTTCAGGAACCAAGTCAGGGATTAAGGCCTAGGTAAAATCTAGTTTCAGGACTGAAGTATAAGATAGTGCAACTGGGTTGTGAACTCAGTCAGCCTTAAGGTTGAGCCAATAGATCTTCCAGAGCTCCTGTAAAGATAACAATATTAGTTTCAGATGTGGTCATTTGGCTATAATAAAACTAAAGGTTTCCTAGAAGGCAGAGATTGCAGTGAGCTGAGATCATGCCACTGCACTCCAGCTTGGGTGACAGAGCAAGACTCTGTCTCAGAAAACAAAAATAAAAACAAAAACAAAAAATCTAGAGGTTTTTGAAGAGCTAGCATCCAAACAGATCATGGGATCTTTACACTGGTAGCATATTTGGTACAGTGACAAGAACTGGGGCTAGAGTCAGACATTTATATTTCAGCTCTGCAGTTCATAGTCTGTCTTTGGGAAGGTTACTTCACTTCTCTGAGCCTCAGTTTCTTTATCTGGTGAAAAGGAAATAATATATATCATAGAATACTTTTTTCAGGGGGAAGATTAAGTGAGCTGACATGTGAAAACATGCATCAGGGTTCCCAGAATCTTAGAGATGCTCAGTAAATGATAGTTTCTCTCCCTATTATCTATATTAGGGTGAGAGTTTTTGGTTTGCTCTCCAACAGTTTTGTTTTGCTTGCCAAGGGCAAAAATATTGTGACAGTTTTTTTGCTTGCCAAGGGCAAAAATATTGTAACAATGAATGGTTTGATTAGGGGAAATTAGAGAAGACAGGAAGAATAGATAATATTCAATGTCAGACTTAGGTGAGATATCCAGTAGGGTATTGCTCTAGGGTACTCCAGGATAGTGCTTTAACAACGGGGAAGGGTGGCTTGCATATGCCCTAGTTAACTCCTCCTCATCTTTCCCTTCAATTTCTCTAGAAGTCTTTACTTTCCTTATTTCCCTGCCCTATCACAGTGATCCCAGAGTATACATTTACTTTTATGATTCTTTGATGACTGGCTATCTTCCTCCCTGGGCTGGCTGCCTGCCTGCTCCATGAGGGTCAGGAACTGTCTGTATGCAGTGTGGCCACAGGATGCATACAAACTACAGCAGCACCCAGCATGCAGGAAAGGGGCACCAGATCAAAAAGAACATGAAGAATTGGAAATATTGAGATCATTTCAAACAAACGTTTCTTCCTTCATAGTTTTTTGCATAGTTTTATCAACTGTTACAGTTGGTAAAATTGTACACAGATATTAAGTTTTATTTGAGACATCTTAGAGATTTATAAACTCTGTTCATTGTCTATATCATGGGCATCATTTCCTTTTTTGGATGGTCTTAACATAGTTACTTATAAAATCCCTGCTGGTATCAGCAGCAGTGCATGCCTATGAGACTATGCTTATACTTTATGGCTGCTATAGCTGTTTTAAAGAGAATCAATATAAGATTATCTACACCTTAATAAACCTTTGAAAAACACGCTATTTTAATAATAATGCCACTTTGTCTGTCCTACATATTATTAGGAATACATGTTTTTAAATCAATGAAGTTATGTCCTTCACAGCATTTAAGAGTGGAATCTCATTGTGAAAGCCAGACATTGCATTAATGATAAACAAAATTTAGTTAATAATATTGTGAAGTATGAGATTTACTGAAGAATGAAAATATAAAACCCCTCCTTATAAAGCATATTTGCAATAAACTATGTTCCTATTTTAACTTTCATTACAATTTTGTTCAATAAACAAATTTTAAAAAGAAATAATAATTAAAAAAATATTTGTTCGATCATAAAAAATAACCTGGGAAAAAACCATTGGCTCAATTTTTAAAGCCCTTTTTGTGGAATACACATGTCTACATATCTGGCATTATATATATCATAAGAAGTGCTTTGATAATGAGCCATCTGATTTTAAGCAGAGTTTTAAAGACCATACATGGACATATCCTTTTCTATGTTCCATGCCTGTAAAAACTGATCCCAGCCCCTCTTTATATATATTTTTTATTTTTTTCCTTTTCTGTTAGCTGTTAAAAAAAGCAGCCTCTTTATATTTTGTATGCATTAATTTTATTGTTGAAAATAGAAAGCCACTTAGGTTTCTATGACAAGTAATCCATTTTTTTATGAGGAGATCCTTTTTCTTTTTTTAATTAAAGCATATTTAGAAACATGAATATTAAGCAAGAATCATGTTTTCAATAACACTGATGAATAGACAAACCCGGGAAACCATGGTATAAGATAAACTAGTGAGCCACATCACCTCGCAGAGTTCTCTTGTGGGCAACCAGATTGTGAGTTGCTGTGAGCCACACACCAGGATTTCATTCCATACCAGTTCCTCATTCCATATACTCAATCAGCAAAAGAAAAGTTCCATACTTAATAAATGCAAATCCTAATTGTGGTGGACTATAGCCAGAAATCTGTAGGCCTAATGATGCATATGAAAATGGAAGGATGTAATAGGAGCACAAAAAGAACAATTCCTTGAGTGCTGAGATGGCTCCTTGCCAGCCACCCAAGTTAAAGGCAAGGAGGTTGCCATACTGGGGCCCTCTGGCCTGGAGAATGCCCCTTTCTGTGGAGGCTCCTGCGATGTCTGACCTTCAGGGACCCTCCATGATGAAGGGAGACTAAGAAAGCTGCATCTTCTCCCTACCTTTGCTTTTGTTGTATGTATTCACACTTTGTGTGTTTGCTCTTTGGGTAGCAAACTAAAACGAAATCAGTGTTAAAGGGAGTTGAGTTTAAACTGTCAGAGTTGTGGGATGGCCTAGCATCCTAATATCAAGTGTCATTTTTTTCAATTTTTGCAAAAATAAGTCAATATCAAGCTCGTTTCTCTTTTATTTATAAAAGATTTAGTTTTATTATTTAAGTTTCTCCCACAGGTACTTTCAGTTAAATTCTTTACACAAGTTTTTGAAAAGGAAGAACAAAAAATTCCTGTCAAAAATGTGATGGGCTGTGTAATTTTATGCCAGACAAGTTTATATGTTATATCTTAATAAAGTACAAAGTAGCGGCTGGCAGGCTTTCAGAAGAGATGTGCCAAGTCTCTGCTTTTGCTAATTACACATTTTAGGTGGCAGCAATACCCACTTTCAAAATAAAGCAAAATCCCCAAATTTTGTTTTCTTAACACCAGATACCCTTTCTTCAAATCTCCAGAAATTGGACAATTTCGTATCAGCTTAGGACTAGGAGAATTGAAGTAAGATATCACTGTGGATACTGTTTATTAAATACACGTGATGATATCTGGAAAATGAAGTGACTTTGTAATGACTGGTCTTGGGGAGGTGCTGGGGAAAGAGAAGGGGAAGAGGAAGCAGGTAGTGGGTATAGAGAAACTATGGGTTCACAAGCAATGGGTAAAGATGTCATGGAAACAAGAGCAGAGTTGGGGAATTCACCTCCTCTACCCTCTGTATATCTCTGAGGCATACCCAAATCCCACCTCCTGCATGCTATGGACTCAGCACCAGAACACAAGTTGCTCTTCTCTCCCCTCCTGATTCCAATAACTTGTCGCTGTGCCAGCAATTCCACAGAACTTAGTCTTTTTGGCAGAGCTGATGGGGTAAACATTTAGAAGGGCCACTCAAAATTTTCATTCACCACTTTGTATATGTACCATAGTTTGTTGAGCTCCAAAGGATGTTATCAACCCAAATATCTTAGATAATGGGTCACTACAGATAATGCCATTGATTTCCAATCCTCTTTGGGGGGGATAATTACCTACTGTGCTAATTATGATGGTGACATTTTTCCTTAGACAGAAAAGAGAATGAAGATATTTTATCAGTGTAAACATCCATCCGTTTAAAGTCTTTTCCCAGTGATTATGGGGTATTAGCATTGTTGAAGAGATGAAGAGGGCAAGATAAACACATAAACTCCCTCAACTAGCTACTGGGCAAACAGCTTCTTTATCTGACAGAGAAACTATGTGCAGTCCCTCAAACCAACAATAACAGGATGCTCACAGGGACAGAGGGATCTCTCTCTGCTCTTGCCTTGTGTGGCACATGACAACCGGTAGTAAAAATTTAGCAGTTATTGGCATTTGTCAACTCTGGTTCTGTGGCAAGAAAACGGAAACAGCAGCAATCATGCTCAATTTAAATCTCTCATGATGTCAGACTTTTCATGGACTCACACGGACATCAGAAAAGACTCAAAAGGGTTTACAGATGTGCAGTCAGCTATGACAGTGATGCTGCCAACAGGGCTCATGGATCAACTAACGATTAAGATATCAAAAGCAATCCCTGTAGCTTGCTGACAGCTGGTTCAATTGTTTGCACCTGTTTCCCCTGCATTACACATGTGTCTGGAATGGATTATTCTGGCTTGTGCCAGACACATTTCACCTTTCTTCACAGTGACGTCCTGCAGAAGCATCACAGCCTGAAGACCAGGAGGCTCTCTATGAGGGCCCACTGAAGGAAGAAGTCAGTATGCTTTTGAAAATGGCTCTGGGACGTTGTGGCTGACAAGGTTATTAGTGAAGGTTGGTTCTTGACAACAGTTAACACAGATATATGAACAATGCTTGTTTCCTCCACGAATCATGGAGAGAGTTCTCTAATCTTATAGTGACGCTTGGCCCTTGCCTGCTCTTTGGATAATAGTATCAGCATGCATCCAGCCATCTTTAATCTGTTTTGGAACTAGATAGGGGTATCAATAAGTAAATCAATGAACCATCCCCCGAGTCTTCTGAACCTTGGTGTTACTCTGGATCCCTGTCTCAGTCTCAGAGGCAAATTCACCGTGAAGTTGATGAATCTCAAGCTTCAGATCCTTGTACTTGCATGGGCCCTTCCCAGGTTCTGAGAATTGCCCTAGCAAGGGGTTCACATGCTTATATGTTTTTTAAAAAAATGTGCAAAAGTAAGACATTTTAACCACAGTGGGTTAAGCCTGCTGTTTCTTTCCACACTGACTTCTCTGACATACTTCCCATCATGTGATGTGGTGTTGAAGTGGTTGTGGGCACTTTTAGTGTCTGGCTAAGGGGAAGCTGAGTTGGGGACACATTTAGTCTGGGTTTAGTGGGGTATTTTTATGTGGTTTGGAGGCTCTTATGTCTATATTTCTGGCTTCCAGGAATACTTGTAGTGTCCATTATTTATGCCTATTTTTGAATTCTTAGTTCTATATTCTGTCTTAAGGTGGATCCCCCAAATTGAAAAAACTTCAGGCCCCAGTAAATCTGGTATCTCCTACTTGATTCCTGTATCTAGTCATCAAATCCTGTCAATTCCATCTAGTTGTAATGTTGGTGAACTGACTCTCTCAAAAACTACAAAGCCATTATTTACAACATCTGCTAATTTCCTTGCCTGATTTCATTGCTAATTCCCAGTGGTCAATGGTTTAACAACCAGCTCACAGAATTTCTGAATATGTAACAACTAACTCTTGCAAGATGGTAAAAGATGGCTCCCGTATGCCACTTACTCTCCCTCAGAAATAATTCCATGAACTGGCCTTTTTTCTTTGTCTTCCCTTCTGATTATCTGAATTTAGACTTTCATCTCTCCTCAGCCCAATCACCCCGAGACCATTGTAACAGCTTCTTATTCTGTTTTCCTTCCACCTGGCTGTTCTGAGCTCAGTCCATCTTCTAAAATACTACAAGATTTACTCTTAAAATGCAAATTTGACCATGTGAGTCTCTGGTTTTAATCTTTTCTGGCTTCTCTACTATCTATAGGGGGAAAATGTCAATACTCAAATTGGTTTATAAACTCCTTCATCCTCTAACTCTTAGCCTATCATCTGACCTCATCCACCTCCATACTACTGAGACTTCCTGAGTCAACTCAACATTCCCCAAACATGCCAAAGCCATCACTTGCCTGTAACTCTCTGTCTGGATTCTGCTTCTTTCCTTTCTCCACGTGGCAGATTCCTACATGTATGTATATACATTGGTTGTTTTCAGACTGTGGAAAAATTTCTTTCCATTGAGGCAAACTCAAGGATGTCTTCTGTGAGAACTCATTAAACTCACAAAAGTTTGCTTGAAGACCCAGGACAAAAAGAGGGACAAAAGAACAAAATATCTCTATGTTAAGAGTTACATTTCTGCAAACTTCCAGTATACCTAATCAAATAGCACCAAATAAGATGCTGTCACACTGTATGTGACTACTTTTTTCACTGCTGCTGTAAAACAAGTCACTTGAAGGATTAAAAGAAACTGAGCTGGGATATGGGCTCTCCAAGGCAGGAGCATCAAAATTTATTGTTAATTTTTTTGCCCAAATAAATTTTCAGGGATAGTCGTTAAAATAATGCTGTCTGCTTATTGAACTCACCAGCTGTATCACATTATCACATTCAAAAATCATTCTATGCCTCGCTTGTACTTTCAGTTGCATTTCCTGCGAAGTTTCCTCAATTTCATAATGTTCATAGGTTCTGCTGTGAGATTCTTTCCGTACTTTTTATAGCACGAGGATGTATGTAATTATGTACTTAAGTTTATTTATCTCCTATGATGAGACTATATGCTCCTCAAGAATATACACTATGTCTTGTTAATCTAGGTGTTCCTAATACCTGACAAAATGGGCCCTCAATAGCATATATAAGACACCTATAAGTATGTGTTGAATAAAGAATGAATAGATAGATAAACAAAAGAAAAGTTGAAGAAGATAACGCAGTGGTCAGGCTAGGAGGGATCAGTTTTTTCATGTCTATACACGTGGCAATCAGAATACTCTATTTTCGAGATGATAAAATCAAATAATAACTCTATAACAGTGGAAGCTTTTGGTTTTGTGGCTATTAATGTTTACAAGTATAACACTTTTTGAAATTAATCTTTATTCTTGATGTGATAAATTTTAAACATTATAAAAAATATGGTTAGGATAATAGGAGAAACTTCACTAGAATAGAAGCCTGGCTTGTGCATGTAGTGGTTATGTGACATGCTTCTAAAGCAAACTAAGAGTTAAGAGGAGGATAAATAAGGCCAACTACAAGAACAAGTGGTAAGCTAAGAGAAAGGAGAAGGAAAAGCACCATGCAAAGGAAATCCAGAAGAGGTATTTGTGATAAGATAGAAACATTTGTTACTGGGTATATAGGAAAGAACTGGGATAGGGCAAAGGAAGGAGGAAAGAAACAAAATTTATAACAAAAAGGTATCTGGTAAACTAAGTGACAAAAATAATTTCTGAAACGAATGAGATGATTGGAGGCACTAATTTCAGACTGATTTATATAACACTTTCTTATACATTATAAGTACATGTTATATGATTGATGTTTCCAAAACTGTTTTGTGGAACACTAATGTCTTCAAGATGACAACACTTGTTACACTGGAAAAAATATTCCACATATATTATAACCAATTTCTTTTTTTCAGTTCTTTTTTTTTTTTTTCAATTTGCAAACAATAACAAATAGAATTATTTATTTCTAGTTGAATTTTCCAAGCCAAATTCAATTACTTTGTAACCATAATTTGTGTAAAAATGAAGGTTGACTAACCACCAATGATGAGAAGTTAAGAATTAAGAACGGCAGTATATTTATTTGGAAAAAAAAAAAAATGAAATACGGAGCAGAGCTGCAAGAAAACTCTCAGAAAGGTAGGACTCCCTGGTCGGTCTACCTTGGTGACTTGGGTTACCTTAGGAATACTCAAATTAGATTCACATTCCTGGACCAAGGGGTCAGGTGTTTCCAGTTAAGAGTCAAGATCCTTGAGGTCTTCTGTAGACATCTCCTTTAAATGGATGACCTTAGGAGAGGGATTTGTTCAAATCTCCATTTGCTAAAGTTTAAACTACTTCAGACTCTGAAAGACATATACTAATGGAATGAAGAGAATCAAGTGCAACTTAGATAGAGTTGCCCAAACCTGAGACGGAATTTCGCTCTTGTTGCCTAGGGTGGAGTGCAATGGCGCGATCTCGGCTCACTGCAACCTCTGCCTCCCGAGTTCAAGTGGTTCTCCTGCCTAAGCCTCCTGAGTAGCTGGGATTACAGGTACCCACCACCATGCCCTGCTTTTGTAGTTTTAGTAGAGATGGGGTTTCACCATGTTGGCCAGGCTGGTCTTGAACTCCTGACGTCAAGTGATCCACCTGCCTTGGCCTCCCAAAGTGTTGGGATTACAGGCATGAACCACTGCGCCTGGCCATAACCAATTTCTTATACCTTCACTATATTCACTTACATACTAAAGGCTCTGAGAAGTTCTGCATTGAGAAAGTTTTTCCCTTTTATTAACCCAAGTTTTACAAAACACATCCAACCACTGAATACTTCTTTTATAAAACATTTATGAAGCTATAAAAGGATAATAGTTTTCTTTAGAACAGAGTCTGGCAAAAATATGTGTTTGATCTGATTCACTTCAAAGAGGGCCCAGAGTGTGACATGGAGGAGAACTGTTTATTTCAATGAATCTTAATTGTTAGTTATCACAAAGACAAAATATGCACAGGTCACTTACTCTCTGAAGATCTATTTTCTCCTCTTCAGTATGGTGATAAATAACTGCCCTACCAACTTGTGAAAATAGAGAGGAACAGCACCTTTGAAAATGCATTGGAAAAATTTAGGACAGCAGCATGACCAGACTATAGACTAGGAGTCAGGGGACCCAGGACACTTGGGTTTTACAAGTAATCTTGCCATTAAGTGTGTGGGTTTAGGAAAGTTATATGAACTTTCAAGACCTCACATTCACATATATATGAAAACCAAGAGCTTCTACCATTATTTCTAGTTATAGTTTGTTTCATATACATTTCATATGTATAAAATACATAAAATCCATATTTCATGTATTTATGAGGTAGGTGTATTATGTATAATATATATCATATAATATATATATAAATATATATACACAAGGTATTTTATACATACATATGAAATGTGTATGTATATATGCACATACATACAAGGAACTTGGTCTGAAAGGAGTTGTAAGATCCTGAGCAGGGATTATTTGACAGTGAGCTAAAAACAAGATGAGACTCAGTGTAAATGCTCAGTCTAGGGGAGACAAGCATAAAGCAGCTAGGAGTGCTTTATGATAGAGACAGGAGCTAACAGAGGAGAGGGACGGGTATCCTTGATCAGTCTTCTTGGGTGGGGATCCTCTTTGGATGCCGGGCAACTAAGTCAGAAATGCAGGGCAGTGGGTGGCATCTCCTTTCTTGTCTCTACCTGTTTTAGTCCGTTTGTGCGCCATAACAAAACACCTGAGACTAGGTAATTTATAAATGATAGAAACTTATTTCTCCCAATTCTGGAGGTTGGGAAGTCCAGAGTCAATCTGCATCAGCAGATTCCATGTCTGGGAAAGGTTTGGTTTCTCTCTCCAAGATGGCGTCTTTTTGCAGCAGCCTCTCGACAGGATAAAGGCTATAACTTCATATGGCAGAAGGCATGGAAAAGCCAGGCAGGTCTCTGATGCCTCTTTTATAAGGACATTAATACTACTCACCAGTATAGAACCCTCATGACTTAATCACTTCCCCATAGGACCTACCCCTTGATACCATCACAATGAAAATTAAGTTTCAACGTGAATTTTGGAGGTTCACAAACATTCAAAACATAACACTATCCACATATGTACCATTTCTGTGTTAGCTTGTTTCTATCCTGATTGCCTATGATGATGTCTGTGTTTCCTGACTTAGGTCATGGATGAGTAGATGCTAGATATGGTAGTAGATAGAAAATGCTCTCCACTCTAATTTTCCCAGGGTCCTAGACTGGTTCTTCCCCACATCTCTTTGAAATGAGTTGAGTCTAGGTTTGAGCCATTTATCTAATTTCTATATTTTCCTTTTCTATCAGGGCTCAAACAAAAATCTGATTTCCTCTGTGTGTGTGTGTGTGTGTGTGTGTGTGTGTGTGTGTTTAGAAACAGGGTCTTGCTCTGTCAACTAAGCTGTAGTGCAGTAGAGTAATTACAACTCACTGCAGGCTTGACCTTCTGGGTTCAAGCAATCCTCCTGCTGCAGCCTCCCGAGCAGCTGTAACTACAGGCATGCACTACCATGCCCAGCTAATTTTTAAGATTTTTTTGGTAGAGATGGGGTCTTGCTATGTTGCCCAGGCTGGCATTGAACTCCTGGCCTCAAGTGATCCTCCCATCTCAGCCCTCCAAAGCACTAGGATTACAGGTGTGAACCACCCACCTGCCTTGATTTCCAGGTTTTTATTAGGACATTTTGGCATTTCACCCTGTCGTCTTGCCACATAGCCTTGTGGACATTACTAAGCACAACCCATTTGATAAAAATATCTGTTGAAAAGCTTTTTTCTTTAAAAGGCTTATAATCTGATTTTTTTTTTTAGATTAATGAAATATGTGCAAATGACAAAAATGCCTGATGTGACATTGATGAAATTTTACCACCTTTTGGGAAAGGAATTCCGTGGCCTACCCCTTATACTTTAGTTGATATCTATAGTTGCTATCACCTTAAAGCCTGGGTACTCTTACCTAGTCTGGGCCCCTAAATTGTCCCTGCACCATTAGCCAGGGCCATACTTTTCTGGATTTGGTATTAGATGGCCAGACTATCCTCTGACCAAGCTTGTCAGACTCCAAAGTTAGTCCCAGCTTGTTCTCATCTCCCAGCTGGCACAGACACAGGATTGCTAGCCTTCTGCAAAGAGGGGGTAAGAAGGGTATGTGGAGTCCCATCATATGCACATTTAACTAAAACAAATCCAACTATAGGAGTTGAGAGAGACAGGGTGGAAATGATCAGATTCTACATACCATTTCACAAATCAATTATGCATATGGGAGTGGGCAGGAAATAGAAGCCAGAAGTTGACTTTCCTTGATCAGTCTTAGTTCCCTTTGCTTCTCCTGATGTGAGCATCTTGAAGGCTGAATGTAATCATAGTATTAAAAATACAAATTTTCCTTATCACGTGACCCATAAGTGCAATACAATAAGCTGCTCAACCACAGAAATAGTCATCTTGGCCAAAGTTGCAGGAAAACCAGTTCTTTTGGATCTTCCAGAGCAGTACAGTAGAACTTGTCATGGTGATGGAAAAGTTCTATAGTCTATAGTGGTCGGTATGGTAGCTAGCACACCCAAGGGGCTGTCAAGCACTTGAAATGTGGCAAGTCTGATGGAGGAATTTAAATTAATTAAAATTAATTTAAACTAAATACCTTATACTAATGTGTTGCAGAGTATAGATACAGAGAATGTCCAGTGTGGCATTGTATCACTTTTCTCTTTCTGTGTAACAAATCACCACAGATTTTGCAACTTATGCAATACCCATTTATTAGTTAAGTCAGAAGTTTGAACTGGCTTTCCTGGATTCTCTGCTTAGAGCCTTACAAGACAGAAATCAATGTGAAGGCCAGGCTGAGCTCTTATCTGGAGACTCTGGGGAAGAATCTCCTTCTAGGCTTATTTCGGTTGTTGGCAAAATTTAGTTTTTTGTGGTTGTAGAACTAAGGTTTATGTTTCCTTACTGGCTGGTGGCCAGGGTTTGCTCTCAGCAGCTAGAGGCTAGTCTCTAGTCTTTGCACATGGCCCCTTCCATCTTCAAGCTAGCAATGGTTCATTGAGTCCCTCTGGTACTTTAGATCTCTATGACATCCTCTTCCACTGCCAGCCTGAGAAAAAGGCTTTGTTTTCAAAGGGCTCACTTGTTTGGGTCAGGCCCACCCAGTTAATATCAATAATTTAAAGTCAACTCACTTGGGGCCTTAACTGCATCTGCAAAGTCCCTTCACAGAAGTACTTAGATTAGTGTTTGATTGAACAACTATGCTGGCAATAATAGAGGGCCATCTAGAAATCTGCCTGTCACAGGCACCTTCTTCCGATTTCCAATGCTAATTTTGACCAGGTTCGATTTTTGTATTTTACACTAGCTTTTAGAACCCAATCCCAAGTAAAATGTTAACTTGTAGTGGGTAGAATAATGTCATTGCTTTGGGTTTTGAATTTTTTTCTGTTCTCAAAAATCACTTACAAAGTGTAGAAAACTGGGAGTTAGTGTGGGGTGGCTGTAGGTGGGATGAAGTAGGTGAATGTAAGCCTGTATCTACTAACACTTTAGCTTAGCTTTTAATGCTCTGGTTAAGATGAGGTAATATGTAGCTGAGATGGGCTCATAATACTTGGCCGGCTGAATTGTGGGGGAGTAGGAAGGAGGGCCTCATGAGAAGGGCTAGGATGGAATAACCTAGTGAGAGGACTTAGTGGCTATCAAAGATGACTTAGTCATCTCTCTCAAAGTTATTTACCACTTTGGTATTTGGGTCATAGTTTGCCACTCCATGCCTTAGCATATTTTTAAAGCTATTACAGTCAATAAAACAGCAAAATTTGTTAAAAAAAGAGATATCTTTCAAATCCCTTCAAAGTGATATCAGGCTGTGTTAATGTAAGCATTATGTTCTAAACCAGAAAAAAATTATTTCAAGCCACTTGGCACTAGTCTTTCCTGAACATATTTCAACTGCTTTTAGTTTGGGATACCACATGTTGAAAAAGAGATAAATTAGAGAAAATTCAGAGAGTGGCAACCAACATGATAAAATGTCTAGTTAAAGGTTCATGGCATGGCTCAGGGGATTGGTAATGGGGTATAAATCCTCTCTCTCGTCAGCACTTCATTTTTAGCAGTGTCTATCTAATGGCTGTCGTCGCAGCTTAGATTCAGAGACCAGCATGGGAGGAATTGATGGTTGGATATGGTTTAGAATGTTGCAGTCCATATGCCAAAGAGCATCACCATCAGAACCTTCTTCACCTTTCTGGTGAAGAAGTTAGGGGTTTAAACACAAAAGCTAAATCTGGTGTTCACCTGATCCAAGCCAGTTAGTTCCAAGTTTGGCTGGGCAAATTGTCAATTACTCTAGGTAGTAGACTTTGTGATATTTGAATTTGGACTGAGAGAAATTCATTTTCTTGTTTAAATAAACATCCACATAGTTGAACTGTTTCCAAGAAGTTTGAAATCTGTTTCAAGATTAAGTAAAAAAAAAAAAAAAAAATCAGAGTGCTAATTTATTTAACCACAATGAGAAACAAAACTATAATCTACAATGCTCATGTTAATGAGATCTGTGCATTCTGTCCACAGGAAGAGCTCTAACAGGTATGGAGTCATAATCAGAAGGTTACCCTGAGGTCAGCATGGTGTTCTAAGATGACTCTAAGGTGGCCGGATATGTCTATCTGTAGTTTTTGTTCAAGTCTGCATGACCAGCCAGGTTGTGTGGTAGGATCATGACTGACCTCTTTCTTAGTTCTGGATCTGTTATTAACTACTGAGTAATGCCTGGCAAATGGATGAAGTGAGTAGCTAGTAACTAATGGTCTTTAAGACCTTTTCAGCTATAAAATTCTTTGATTTTATGTACATGTTCTATAGGTCATGTATTAGTCCATTCTTATGTCACTATAAAGAAATACTTGAGGCTGGATAATTTAGAAAGAAAAGAGGTTTATTTTGGCTCACACTTCTGCAGGCTGTACAGGAAGCATGGCACTGGCATTTGTTTGTTGTCTGGTGAGAGCCTCAGGGAGCTTACGATCAAAGCAGAGGCCAAAGAGGGAGCAGGTGTATCATGTGGTGTGAGAGGAAGCAAGAGAGAGAAGGGGAAGGTCCCAAACTCCTTTAAACGACCAGATCTTGTGTGAACTAACTGAGCAAGAGCTCACTCATTACTAAGGGGATAGTGCTATGACATTAATGAGGGATTCAGACCTATGATCCAATTGCTCCCAAAGGCCCCTCCTCCAACACTGGGGATCACATTTCAACATGAGATTTTCAGGAGACACACATCCTAACCATATCAGGCAGGTAGGTAGTTTGCGAGATAGTTAATGTTCTTGATTCTGTTTACTAAAGACCTCAAGGCATTTTACTCATATTAGTCAATTCAATACATTTGTTGAGGACTTCCTATGTGCAAATTATTGTGTTAAGCATGGAAGTAGACATGGTCTCTTCCCATGAGAAATTTAAATGATTAAATAAAATATTAATATTGTTATTATGAATTAATATAGATATTAATATGAATAATAACATGAATGTAGTAGTATAATATGAATAATGACTGATGACAATATAAGGCAGAATTAAATAAGGGCAGCAATGGAGATGCAGACTGATATGAGATAGGACATGGAGTAGGGAAACATTAATTGCATCTCAGGAGATTAAATAATTTATAGAATATAGTATTTGAGCTGGACTTTTAAGGGTGCAAATATTCAGCAAACTTTGATAACCACTAGTCTAGGTCAGAGTTAGAGATGCCATAATAGTGATGTGAAATTCAGCTTGCCTGGTAGAAGAGATGGAGGTAGGGAGAAGTTAATGACATTTCAACACCAGGACCTCTCAATTGCATGGACCACTTCTGCATGTTTGCTAGGCCTGTCATAACAAAGCACTATAACAAAGTACTACAGGTTGGGTTGCTTAAACAACAGAAACTGAAAGTTCAAGGTGCCTGTAGGCCTGGTTTCTCCTGAGGCCCTTCTCCTTGGCTTGTGGAGTGTCGCCTTCTGCTGTGTCCTCACATGACCTTTTCTCTATGCATTCACAACCCTGGTGCTTGTCCTCTTTCTGTAAGGACATCAGTCCTGTTGGATTAGGGCCCACCCTTACAATCTCATTTAACCTTAATTCCCTCCTTTAAGGCCCTATCTGCCAAAACAGACAGAGTAGAGGGCTAGGATTTCAACCTGTGAATTTTAGTGGGAACATAATTCAGTCCATAACAACTTTTAAGGCTGTGAAGGGACACTAGCTTTCAGTTCACTTGATCATATTTGTGTGTGTGAAAGTGAGTTATTTTTATACTCTGTCTTCAAGTGTGTCCCTCAAATAGGACAGGTGTCAGACCCTCTGAAACCCGGGTCGACCTTCTTTCTGGGGCAAGATATTCACTGGGCTCACTGTTCAGCAGAAGAGGTAGCTTTGAGTGAGGATACTGTAAAGGAGAAGTGGGTAAATGAGGGGCTCCTCTATTATCGAACAGAGAACATAGGGGCTGGTGTGAATTCCAAGTTCTGATAGGGCTATGGATGCTTTTAGGTTAGGGATCAATACATAGAAATGAAATGTACTGGTCTTTAAGAATCATTTGACTTTTCCCTATCCTACAGCACCAGTGTTAGAAGGAACCAGTGGTGATGGAAACCCAAATGAATAGTGGGACACTTAGGGCATTTAGGGCATACAGCAATATCTTGTTGAAGTTGGAAGAGAATGTAGTCAGAGTTGGAGATGAAGGGGAAGAACACTTTTTTTTGTCTTTCCTGTCATAACGTACATAGAGGTTAGATTTAGGAAAAGATTTCTTAGTCACAGAGTCTGGAGAAGGTAGTTAATGGTAGTAAAGAATGAAGGCTGCCAGGGAACAGGGGAATATATTCTCTTCTTCTTTCTTCCTTCACATTCCTCTGCTTTTCCTTTTGTGTCACTGTTTCTCCTCAGAATCACTTTCGTAAGGGGGTGCTTACAAAAAATGAAGATTCCTGTGCCTACTCCCAGACTGAGTGAATTAGAGTCTTTGATGCTTGGGGCCCAGAAACAGGTATATTGAAAGTTTCTGATTTGATTTTTATACTCTCTAGGGACTGCTCTACATCCACACAGGAGTAGAATACTGCCTCGTAATTGCATATTGCTACCATCAGTATATATCAGTTATATCAGGAGCTACCATTTATGGAGGACTTATTGAGCTGTTCTAAGCAACATACTTACCTGATTCTCATGATAAACATTTATTGTTATAATATTACCCGCATCTTGTGGATGAGAATCCAAATCTCAGAAAAGTTAAACAAATTTCTCAAGGCCACGTAAGTAGTATTATTTTAAAAGTGAAGGAGAAAAAGAAGAAAAAAATTGATAAACATATTAGTTTGCAAGTATTTTTGTATGTATAAAATTACTTTAGAGTTATATGTTGTCATAATTTTGTGGATGTTATAATAAATATTAACTCTTAAGACCCTTGCCTGGTTGAGCATTCGTCAGTCATACTGTTAAACTGATATTCTGTTGAAATGGAATGCCAAGAAATTCCAGGCAATTTTGGCAGAAGTAATAGATTTCATGCGCTTTTCTTGCCAATACTAACATCTCTATATGACACTTATGGGGCTATAGAGACTTGTTTGATTGGCTGATGTTCGTATTTTTGGTTTGATAAGAAATTTGGGCAGCTTAGCAATAAGGTATATAGTTTTGGAAAATATGAACAGAAACCTGCTGTGTGACAATCTATTTCTGTAGGATTTGGGACAATAAATACGATGTTTTATTTTTGTAAAGCAAAACAACTCATAGACAAAAGGCTTATTGCAACTATTTTAGTATTCTATCCCTTAATCCTCCACAATTCCACTTAAAAGAAGATAAAATTTCCATTAAATGGACCAAACAACACAATAAAGTTTCTTGAGGAAACTTGCAATTACTATGCAAGCTTATTATAACACGGGGGAAGAGAATTAAGCAATGCATGTATCGCTTCAGCAAATTTGTATTTCATATATGCAAAAATAAATGAATTATGCATGTTTGTTTAGACTAACTGGACACCAAAGTCAAGAAATGGCAAAGGCAGAGTCCAACTTGATGTAACTCATTTTAAGAAATGTAGTTCCCCCAAAATTAAGAGGTCATTTATTTCACAGAAGTTTTATCTGCAGATGACAAGAGTAAATATTTACTTCTTTTAATATTTACTTAGATATAGGTTTCTGATTTCTAAACTACTTTTCTAGGTTAAAAATGTTTTGAAACGTACCAAAATATAAAAATCACTCTCATCCCTCCATATGTGTTTGGATTTTATAAAATAAGAAACTGAGGACCTCTTACATACATTTTCTCCTCACAAGGTTAATAACTATTGGTTACCTATTTGATATATATCCTTCTTGTTTCTTCAGTGTATGTGTGTATATATATATATATAATACATATATATATATATACACACATACACACACACACATATATACACACACACATTCGATACCCTAAATTAAAATATTATTACATATATTTATCTAGAATGTATTTTGAGTTTTACTTAAAATGTACTATGAACAATTTGTATTGTTACTATTAAACACTGAACTATTGAACCTCTGCTTAAATTTTTCCCTCTTTTTGATATTGTAAACAATTCTTCAGTGGATAGCCTTGCCAGGTATGCATATTTTGCATTTCAGTAGATATTACAAGTAAATCATTTTCCACAGAATTTGTAGTAATTTGTCCTCCCACAGTATATGAGAGTGTATTTTCGCTACGTGTTTGCTGGCACTGGCTGTTAGGAGTCTTTTTAATCACTGATAGTCTGCTGAGAGAAAATTATATCTGTTTTACTTTGCAATTAAGAGTTGGATGAATTCTAAATGTTTTCCCATATTTTAAATTTGTCTGGTATATTTCTAAAAGATATATATAATCTAGAGTTAAGAATAAGAAAGATAGCTGTTTAGTTAGGACTAAACATCACTTAACTACTATCTACATTCTTAACTCAGATTTGAAGCACCTTTTGTTTACCAGGATGGGCAATTTATTCAAAACTACTTCTGCAAGGGAATGAGATGAAGAATAATTCTGTTTGTTAGAGATATTCAAGCTGTTTTGTTTTGTTTTTACCATCTGTACTTTGTTATTGGGAACAATTTTCATCTTTATCGCGCCATGTTCCAAATTGTATTTTTAATTTTGAAATCTATGCAAGAAACCAAAGATTATGATTGTGGACAGTTTCTAACTAGTGCTAATTTATTTGAGCTTTTTCACTAGTATGCTCATCATTAAAACCATGTTTTCCTTATTTAGAATAAGTTATGGGGTCTTGGTGGATAAGAAACTGAAATGAGATGCTCTTTACTCAGTCAAACCAGCAAATAGCTCTGCAGGCTTAGTCATAAAACCCAGCACGGAAATAATACTTGTCTCACAATAAGGTCAGAAATGATAACTGAAACCATGGAATCCTTAAGATAAGCTACCTGTCTAATCAGGGAAATAGCTGAAAGCCTAATAGGAGGCTTTGTGTTGGAGGACAGTGATTGAAGTTCAAAAGGCTTAGCAGAGGTCAAGTTGGCAATGTCAGGTATTTCCCCAAGTTTACTTCATTCAATTAAGTTGAAACAGTCTGCTCCTGTGAAAGAGTTAGTGGCTTTCCTTACACAAGGCAGAGGGATGCTTGGTTTTCTCTGTATCGTAATCATGTCTGGGATGATTTTAAATAAGAGATTGAGTTAATTTTTATGAACTCTCTGAGGGAGAACTTAGATGCAATACAGTGATTATAAATCTTGTGAATTTACCAGATACATTTGAAAGGGACGGACGTTGTAATTGTCTACCTGTGTGTATTAGCTGACTATTGGCAACACAATGCTTTTCAAATTTTCATTGTTTCTAAATGGGATGGCTATTCCTGAGTCTGTCCCATTAATTGAGCTGGGTCTCTTCCTGTTTAGTCTAAACCACTGTTGATTGCCTTGACTCCTACCCGACTGAGGGACAAAATGCCCTGGATTGAGAACATTCTTAGAAGTGCCTGAATTCTCATTTGAAGGCTGCTTGACCCAGGCAGATGTCAGGGTAGAAAAGTGTCCAAAGCTGCTTCTTTAAAAAGTAAGTTTCACGCATTTGGGATTTTTTCTTTTTCTTTGATATGTTATGTTTTTTTTTTCTTTTAAAAAATGTACTGTCTTATTTCTTAGTTGGAGTAATTATTTTACAAACATGAGTGAACTTTGTGGAGGAATAGAAATGGGACATACCCTAACTGCAGCAAATGATCAGATTACAGAGATAAATTGATATATGAGAGGTTCCGGAATGGTGGGTAATTACAGCACATACCTCCAGGAAATTCACACACACACATGCACACATACACACACCCCACATTAACCTCCTGCATATGCGTATGTATGTGTGTGTGTGACTGTGAAGTTTAATTATAAAAAAAATTTAGGAGATAAAACCTGTTTTTAAGTTGGATAGCACTGTACATCATTATTGATATATTTACTACAGTTTAAATATATTTTTAAGAGCCCACAATCCCAAGAACTATTCATTAGTCACATACTAGGCAAAATAAATGTGAACAAACATGATTTAACTGGCTAATTGTTAGGTTCATGTGGGCCTACCCAGACCAACTAAATCAGAATCTCCAAAATTAGGATCTATCAATCTGTAGTTTAACAAGGTCCCCTAGTGATTCTGAAAACCAAGTTTGTGAAGCCTAAAAATTCAGTCTAGGATGCCATTTTGTTCTAATCAAACAAATTTTGATTTGTGTGATGTTGAGAGAATTGTGCAATTTACTAAAGAATTAAGAATTAATGTTTGATTTTGGTAATGCATATGAACACTGTAGTTATAAACTGCCTCATTGGGGATTTCCAGTGGTCCCCTGACTTTCTAATTGTTGGTTCCATTTTACAAATGGAGAAATGGATACTGTCAAAAATAAAATAATCAATACCATAAAGCTAATAAGTAGGAAAACCAGAATTCAGTCTTAGTCTTTCTGACTACATGTCCAGGGCTTCCAGTACACTGACCTCTAGTCAACTTGAAGCAAAAATCATTAAGGGCCTTTCCAGTGGGATCTCCATTTAGATCTACCATTTTATTTTCCCATCATCCTATAATAATTTTTGAAGTTAGCATCCTTTCAGTTTAGAACTTATTTATTGAATTGACATAACCTTGTTTGGTTGATGTGTTAGGCCACAGAGGGAAGCTCTCCTTCTCTGCTTCTGTAGCACCTTGGGCCATAAGAACTACAGGTGCCATACAAACTTTGTTATTATCATTTTATTGACGTGAAGTCCACATAACATAAAATTAACCATTTTGGGGGAACAATTCAGTGGCATTTAGTATATTCTATCTTCAAGGAGTCTTACTGGGGACATGAGACTTACTTGGGACAAGAGTGGAAAGCAACAGGTTAAAGTGGCAAAATGTACAATGTAGATTTTCAGTGCTGTTATCAGTTTAGAGAAAATCATTTTGGGACAAAAGTTTTAGGGATGTCTCCAGGAGAAGCAGGATTTGATTTGGGTTTTGAAGAGTGAGATTTGGAAAATTCAGGAGAGGACATTCCCAGGTATGGGAATGGGATAAGCAAAAGAGTGAGTGTGTGTCCGTGTGTGTGTGTATGCAGGTGTGCTTGTCGTCTGTGTATTTAGTAGTCATTCTCAGTGTTCAAGAAGAGGTTGATCTTGCTTGGGAGCAGTGAGAAAGATGGAATAGGGTGTAGAAGATGGGGCCGTGCATCATCTTTCAAGGTGGCCAGACTTTACAGGGCATTGAGACTGTCATGTTGAAAGGTGCCATTTGGGATCATTGCCCTCTTCTTCCGTGTGTTGTTTATTCTTATTCTGCTCTCATGTATGTGCTCCCAGCCCCAAGAAAATACTTTAATCGAATGCCGCAAAAGCCTTTGTCATTGTCCAAAATCAAATTAAGCACAGGGAATATGACCATTGCTTTGAGACACACATGGGATTTAGGATGTTGAAAGACACAAAAGCCTCAGCACAATAGACAGAATCAGCAGGTTCCTGGGATATGACTAATTTTTCTCTGGCTATTTAGTAACAGGTGGTATTTATCTAAGCAGACTGCCCTGGGCAGCTGGTTAATGGGTTCTTCCAGCTGGACATCTTCTCCCCATTTAGTTCAACCACACCTGCTTCATACAGCAAACAAGAGCCTTTCTCATCTCTGGTATCTCCACGTAGGGGGCTAGGGGTATAGATCAACCATTCAGCTTCCAGCTGTAGCGTTTCATGATGTCTGAGGATCCCATCTGGCCTCCTACCAGGAAAAGAAAAGAGTTAGGTTTTAGGTTTAGAGGTGGGCTTTTTCTTCTTTTTTTTTTTTAGGGGGTGGTTTTGTCCTGTTGTGTTGCTTTCTTTTAAGAAAGAGATTTCATCATTGATGGCTATCATGTGATCAGAGTTATCTCCCATTAAAATTGCCGGTCCTTGAAGCATGCACTGACATGAGGGTGCCTGCTCCTTCAAGCTTTTATTGTACTGAATTAAGGAAGAGAGTAGAATAGTCTCATGAAAGATTAATCACTTCCTGTAAGCATCTTGTACCTGCAGACAGGCAATTACTGAAATATGTCCGAAAGAAAACAAGAACGTTAAAATGTATCGGTCAGGTATTTTTTGGCAGTGTGACTACAAAACTTGTTTGGGTGCCAGCTTTTATGGAGCCAAAAGGAGCTTCTGTGTTGAGTTAATGGATCATAGTTTGTTTTGTACATAAGTAGCAATGTTTTCTTTGTAATAACAGTAAAAACTTTGACACTGCACAGGTATTTCTCTTGAGACTGCTTAAGTGTGTACATTCATATTTGTTTCCCCACCTAACCTGAATCAACCATTTGGATTGAATTCTAGTTTTTGCTATTTGGAAAATCCTATATCCTCAGTGCTGGGCCTGCCAGAAAATAGGTATTTAATAAATATTTGATGACTGACAATCTCTATTTTATAGTTGTAAAAGGGTTTACAAATAAAAGGGATGCCATAGTCTCAGTTCTGAGAATTCTAGTAATCAATACAATACTAGGTTTACCATCACCTTGACTCAAAACTTCCTATTTATCAACTGTGTTCCAGGCTTCGTGCTAAAGGCTGGAAATTAAAAAAAGAAAAAGAGACATGGTCCATATGTCTTAAAAAGCTGAGAATTCCTGGCAAGGGAAATACCATGCAAAAACAATATTAAGAACAAAAACATATTTTTGAGCACTTGCTGTATTCTAGACACTTTTCATTTGTATGTATTAATTTGTTTAATCCACAATTATTATTCCAGTTTTTCAGATGTATAAACTGAAGCACAGAGAGTTACACAACTTTGTGTAATTTACACAAAACTAATATGGATGTAGAGTGCTGTAGGTGGGTAAGTACATGGTACAGGAAGGAGGCACCCTAGGTTCTGTGTAATGGGGACTGGACCAGAGTTTTGGGAGTAGGTAATTTCTAAATCTTTTCCTCCTTACCCCTACTTCTGTCACTGGAATATGGAATCTGAGACTTCTTTTTCTCTTCAGGTCTGGTCCCAGTTCTTTCCATGTACGTTGCCACCGACAGGGAGCATCCTGCTGTGCTTCGTGATATCTCTACTACTGATGTCTTCAATAGTTATTTACCATCAATCAGATATAATTATATACTTTATGATCAGCAGCCCACTTTGGTGACAAGAACTGGGGCTCTGAAGTCAGACACATGGGTTTGAATCTTGTCGCTTCCATTTGCAAGCTGTGCAATATTGGGCAAGTTACCTAACTTCTCTGAGCTTATGTATTCTCATATGCAAGACAGGGTTAATTATACTTATCTTGTAGGTCTGTTGAAAGAACAAATTGAAATAATGAGTATAAATAACAAAGAAGATAATAAATGCTGGTTTTATTTCTTTGTAACACTGTGCCTCTTTTGCCTCTGTTTCTCTCAGCATCTATTATGGTTCCCCATAAATAGTAGATGACTAAAATATGTTTGTTGATTTGATTTTATGGGAATGAAGAAATAATTGAAAATGTCAGTGTTATATTATTAAATGATCATACACACAACATCTTCCTGGAATATATTTCTCTTCCCTTTTCTTTTCACCTTCCCACTTCTACCTTTACCTACTTACCTTAAATTTGACTTGCCTTTCAGGTTTTGGCTTAGATGTGGTCTCCTCCAGAGTTTTCCCTGGTTGAGTTAGGCTCTCCTTTCTGCTTCTGTAGCACCTTGGGCCATAAGAACTATAGATGCCATACAAACTTTGTTATTATTATTTTATTGAAGTGAAGTCCACATAACATAAAATTACCATTTTTTGGTGAACAATTCAGTGGCATTTAGTACATTCACAATGTTGTGCTACCATCTGGTTCCAAAACGAAAACTCTATAACCATCAAGCAGTCACTTCCCTTTTCTCCCTCCTACTAGCCCTTGGCAACCACCAATCTGCTTTCTGTCTCTTGGAATTTACATATTCTGGATATTTTATATAAATATATAAATAGAATTGTATAACATGTAACCTTTTATATCTGGGTTCTTTCACTTGGTGTAATACTTTTCAGGTTATACGTTGTATCATGTATCAACACTTCATTTTTTTTTATGGCTGAGTAATATTCCATTGCAGGTACATACAAAGTTAGTATATATGCTAACTTTATTATTTTCTTATTTCAAAATGTTGCTGAAGTCAAACCTAAAGATAAAGTCAGGGTCTGGGGTTAGCTGTACTTAAATCCAATACCAGCAGGTCTTGAAAACTTTGGTTTCACTCTAGAGCAAGCCCACAGAGTAGGCACATCTGAAGAGGGGAATGAATTTTCTTAAGAAAGCAAAGACCTGAAATTTGGATTGGGAGGTGTGGCTAATTCAATTTTATGATGGTGATACACTGCTAAGGGACCCGAGGGGAAGGAACTGAGTTTCTTTGGAAATCGAGTGTCTTAGGTATTAAAACTAGATATAGAAGTGGCTGTGATAATCATCTTAAACTTTCTAAGTTCTTCTTATATAAATTATGAGAGTAATTATAAAGGCTACCATTGCTTAATGTTTTCCATCTTTCTAGACTCAGGGGTATGAATCTCCCTTTGATAAGTTGTCTGTCTACACCACAAAATCAGCCTAAGAGTCTACCTGTTGAGCTATCTTTTATTTGAGTACACATATTTGTTCCACAATTTTGCTACTTTTAGGGAATAAAAAGTATTCACTTTCAAATGAAATTATACGAGTTGTAGACTGGAAATAACAATCTACATCTGATGAGAAAAGAATGGTGTCCTCTCCCAAAGCCTTGGACTTCCACCTAAATAAGAAGCTATACACCTGATGCTCTCAAATCATGATTTCTGTCACTGGAAGGGGTTTTATTTTATTTCTTCTATTTGGGAATGTACTGAACAGTTGAACAGTTATATTTTCACTTATAACTTTGTCTAGTATCCATGAAAGTTAAGAAATTGTCATGAGCAAGCTCTTGCTCTAACAGTGGGAGCAGTCTTGTCCTAAGGTAAGAGAAACATAAGATTGTATCCTGGGAACACATCACCTTGCAGCTAGTCAAAAAGCCATCTTAGTTGATAACTATATTTGACTTTTGTGGTTCCCTAGGAACATTTCTATGATCTGCTTGGGTATTATTTGGATTCAGATTAGAGTTACCCTTGCAGCATGATGTTTCACAGGAGCCTTGACATTAATCTCTTACTTATCTGCCTTGGTAACCTAAAAACAGCCCACAGGCAAAGGAGGAAACAGTAGTCCAAGGGGTTGGGTGAGTTGGGGAAAATCCCATAAGAGGGAAGTGATAGATTGTTGCAGTCACAGCACATTCCACGATTTTAAAGGCCTTCCTCACCACAGCTTCACTTATGAGTGCCATTGTGTGCCAGCATTGGACATACATGGTCTTAGAGTTTATTTATTTTTATTTTTATTTTTATTATACTTTAAGTTCTAGGGTACATGTGCATAACGTGCAGGTTTGTTACATATGTATACTTATGCCATGTTGGTGTGCTGCACCCATCAACTCGTCAGCACCCATCAATTCATCATTTATATCATGTATAACTCCCCAATGCAATCCCTCCCTCCTCCCCCCTCCCCCCTCCCCATGATAGGCCCCAGTGCGTGATGTTCCCCTTCCCGAGTCCAAGTGATCTCATTGTTCAGTTCCCACCTATGAGTGAGAACATGCGGTGTTTGGTTTTCTGTTCTTGTGATAGTTTGCTAAGAATGATGGTTTCCAGCTGCATCCATGTCCCTACAAAGGACGCAAACTCATCCTTTTTTATGGCTGCATAGTATTCCATGGTGTATATGTGCCACATTTTCTTAATCCAGTCTGTCACAGATGGACATTTGGGTTGATTCCAAGTCTTTGCTATTGTGAATAGTGCCGCAATAAACATACGTGCGCATGTGTCTTTGTAGTAGAATAATTTATAATCCTTTGGGTATATACCCAGTAGTGGGATGGCTGGGTCATATGGTACATCTAGTTCTAGATCCTTGAGGAATTGCCATACTGTTTTCCATAATGGTTGAACTAGTTTACAATCCCACCAACAGTGTAAAAGTGTTCCTATTTCTCCACATCCTCTCCAACACCTGTTGTTTCCTGACTTCTTAATGATTGCCATTCTAACTGGTGTGAGATGGTATCTCATTGTGGTTTTGATTTGCATTTCTCTGATGGCGAGTGACGATGAGCATTTTTTCATGTGTCTGTTGGCTGTATGAATATCTTCTTTTGAGAAATGTCTGTTCATATCCTTTCCCCACTTTTGATGGGGTTGTTTGTTTTTTTCTCGTATATTTGTTTGAGTTCTTTGTAGATTCTGGATATTAGCCCTTTGTCAGATGAGTAAGTTGCAAAAATTTTCTCCCATTCTGTAGGTTGCCTGTTCACTCTGATGGTAGTTTCTTTTGCTGTGCAAAAGCTCTTTAGTTTAATTAGATCCCATTTGTCAATTTTTGCTTTTGCTGCCGTTGCTTTTGGCGTTTTAGACATGAAGTCCTTGCCCATGCCTATGTCCTGAATGGTACTACCTAGATTTTCTTCTAGGGTTTTTATGGTATTAGGTCTAACATTTAAGTCTCTAATCCATCTTGAATTAATCTTCGTATAAGGGGTAAGGAAAGGATCCAGTTTCAGCTTTCTACTTATGGCTAGCCAATTTTTCCAGCACCATTTATTAAATAGGGAATCCTTTCCCCATTTCTTGTTTTTGTCAGGTTTGTCAAAGATCAGATGGCTGTAGATGTGTGGTATTATTTCTGAGGACTCTGTTCTGTTCCATTGGTCTATAGCTCTGTTTTGGTACCAGTACCATGCTGTTTTGGTTACTGTAGCCTTGTAGTATAGTTTGAAGTCAGGTAGCATGACGCCTCCAGCTTTGTCCTTTTGACTTAGGATTGTCTTGGCAATGCGGGCTCTTTTTTGGTTCCATATGAACTTTAAAGCAGTTTTTTCCAATTCTGTGAAGAAACTCATTGGTAGCTTGATGGGGATGGCATTGAATCTATAAATAACCTTGGGCAGTATGGCCATTTTCACGATATTGATTCTTCCTATCCATGAGCATGGTATGTTCTTCCATTTGTTTGTGTCCTCTTTGATTTCACTGAGCAGTGGTTTGTAGTTCTCCTTGAAGAGGTCCTTTACATCCCTTGTAAGTTGGATTCCTAGGTATTTTCTTCTCTTTGAAGCAATTGCGAATGGAAGTTCATTCCTGAATTGGCTCTCTGCTTGTCTGTTACTGGTGTATAAGAATGCTTGTGATTTTTGCACATTAATTTTGTATCCTGAGACTTTGCTGAAGTTGCTTATCAGCTTAAGGAGATTTTGGGCTGAGACGATGGGGTTTTCTAAATATACAATCATGTCATCTGCAAACAGGGACAATTTGACTTCTTCTTTTCCTAACTGGATACCCTTGATTTCTTTCTCTTGCCTGATTGCCCTAGCCAGAACTTCCAACACTATGTTGAATAGGAGTGGTGAGAGAGGGCATCCCTGTCTTGTGCCAGTTTTCAAAGGGAATTTTTCCAGTTTTTGCCCATTCAGTATGATATTAGCTGTGGGTTTGTCATAAATGGCTCTTATTATTTTGAGATACGTTCCATCAATACCGAATTTATTGAGCGTTTTTAGCATGAAGGGCTGTTGAATTTTGTCAAAAGCCTTTTCTGCATCTATTGAGACAATCATGTGGTTCTTGTCTTTGGTTCTGTTTATATGCTGGATTACGTTTATTGATTTGCGAATGTTGAACCAGCCTTGCATCCCAGGGATGAAGCCCACTTGATCATGGTGGATAAGCTTTTTGATGTGCTGCTGAATCCGGTTTGCCAGTATTTTATTGAGAATTTTTCCATCAATGTTCATCAGGGATATTGGTCTAAAATTCTCTTTTTTTGTTGTGTCTCTGCCAGGCTTTGGTATCAGGATGATGTTGGCCTCATAAAATGAGTTAGGGAGGATTCCCTCTTTTTCTATTGATTGGAATAGTTTCAGAAGGAATGGTACCAGCTCCTCCTTGTACCTCTGGTAGAATTCAGCTGTGAATCCATCTGGTCCTGGACTTTTTTTGGTGGGTAGGCTATTAATTGTTGCCTCAATTTCAGAGCCTGCTATTGGTCTATTCAGGGATTCAACTTCTTCCTGGTTTAGCCTTGGGAGAGTGTAAGTGTCCAGGAAATTATCCATTTCTTCTAGATTTTCTAGTTGATTTGCGTAGAGGCGTTTATAGTATTCTCTGATGGTAGTTTGTATTTCTGTGGGGTCAGTGGTGATATCCCCTTTATCATTTTTTATTGCATCTATTTGATTCCTCTCTCTTTTCTTCTTTATTAGCCTTGCTAGCGGTCTGTCAATTTTGTTGATCTTTTCAAAAAACCAACTCCTGGATTCATTGATTTTTTGGAGGGTTTTTTGTGTCTCTATCTCCTTCAGTTCGGCTCTGATCTTAGTTATTTCTTGCCTCCTGCTAGCTTTTGAATGTGTTTGCTCTTGCCTCTCTAGTTCTTTTAATTGTGATGTTAGAGTGTCAATTTTAGATCTTTCCTGCTTTCTCTTGTGGGCATTTAGTGCTATAAATTTCCCTCTACACACTGCTTTAAATGTGTCCCAGAGATTCTGGTATGTTGTATCTTTGTTCTCATTGGTTTCAAAGAACATCTTTATTTCCGCTTTCATTTCGTTATGTACCCAGTAGTCATTCAGGAGCAGGTTGTTCAGTTTCCATGTAGTTGAGCGGTTTTGATTGAGTTTCTTAGTCCTGAGTTCTAGTTTGATTGCACTGTGGTCTGAGAGACAGTTTGTTATAATTTCTGTTCTTTTACATTTGCTGAGGAGTGCTTTACTTCCAATTATGTGGTCAATTTTGGAATAAGTGCGATGTGGTGCTGAGAAGAATGTATATTCTGTTGATTTGGGGTGGAGAGTTCTATAGATGTCTATTAGGTCCGCTTGGTGCAGAGATGAGTCAATTCCTGGATATCCTTGTTAACTTTCTGTCTCGTTGATCTGTCTAATGTTGACAGCGGAGTGTTGAAGTCTCCCATTATTATTGTATGGGAGTCTAAGTCTCTTTGTAAGTCCCTAAGGACTTGCTTTATGAATCTGGGTGCTCCTGTATTGGGTGCATATATATTTAGGAGAGTTAGCTCTTCCTGTTGAATTGATCCCTTTACCATTATGTAATGGCCTTCTTTGTCTCTTTTGATCTTTGATGGTTTAAAGTCTGTTTTATCAGAGACAAGGATTGCAACCCCTGCTTTTTTTTGTTCTCCATTTGCTTGGTAGATCTTCCTCCATCCCTTTATTTTGAGCCTATGTATGTCTCTGCATGTGAGATGGGTCTCCTGAATACAGCAGACTGATGGGTCTTGACTCTTTATCCAGTTTGCCAGTCTGTGTCTTTTAATTGGAGCATTTAGTCCATTAACATTTAAGGTTAATATTGTTATGTGTGAACTTGATCCTGCCATTAGATATTAACTGGTTATTTTGCTCGTTAGTTGATGCAGTTTCTTCCTAGCCTCGATGGTCTTTACATTTTGGCATGTTTTTGCGATGGCTGGTACCGGTTGTTCCTTTCCATGTTTAGGGCTTCCTTCAGGGTCTCTTGTAAGGCAGGCCTGGTGGTGACAAAATCTCTAAGCATTTGCTTATCTGTAAAGGATTTTATTTCTCCTTCACTTATGAAACTTAGTTTGGCTGGATATGAAATTCTGGGTTTAAAATTCTTTTCTTTAAGAATGTTGAATATTGGCCCCCACTCTCTTCTGGCTTGTAGAGTTTCTGCCGAGAGATCTGCTGTTAGTCTGATGGGCTTCCCTTTGTGGGTAACCCGACCTTTCTCTCTGGCTGCCCTTAAGATTTTTTCCTTCATTTCAACTTTGGTGAATCTGGCAATTATGTGTCTTGGAGTTGCTCTTCTGGAGGAGTATCTTTGTGGCGTTCTCTGTATTTCCTGAATTTGAATGTTGGCCTGCCCTACTAGGTTGGGGAAGTTCTCCTGGATGATTTCCTGAAGAGTGTTTTCCAACTTGGTTCCATTTTCCCCCTCACTTTCAGGCACCCCAATCAGGCGTAGATTTGGTCTTTTTACGTAATCCCATACTTCTTGCAGGCTTTGCTCATTTCTTTTTCTTCTTTTTTCTTTTGGTTTCTCTTCTCGCTTCATTTCATTCATTTGATCTTCAATCGCTGATACTCTTTCTTCCAGTTGATCGAGTCGGTTACTGAAGCTTGTGCATTTGTCACGTATTTCTCGTGTCATGGTTTTCATCTCTGTCATTTCGTTCATGATCTTCTCTGCATTAATTAGTCTAGCTGTCAATTCTTCCACTCTTTTTTCAAGATTTTTAGTTTCTTTGCGCTGGGTACGTAATTCCTCCTTTAGCTCTGATAAGTTTGATGGACTGAAGCCTTCTTCTCTCCTCTCGTCCAAGTCATTCTCTGACCAGCTTTGATCCGTTGCTGGCGATGGGCTGCGCTCCTTTGCAGGGGGAGATGCGCTCTTATTTTTTGAATTTCCAGCTTTTCTGCCCTGCTTCTTCCCCATCTTTGTGGTTTTATCTGTCTCTGGTCTTTGATGGTGGTGACGTACTGATGCGGTTTTGGTATAGGTGTCCTTCCTGTTTGATAGTTTTCCTTCTGATAGTCAGAAGGACTGTCTGTTGGTCTGTTGGAGATTGCTTGAGGTCCACTCCAGACCCTGTTTGCCTGGGTATCAGCAGCAGAGGTTGCCAAAGATAGAATATTGCTGAACAGCGAGTGTACCTGTCTGATTCTTCCTTTGGAAGTTTCCTCTCAGGGGTGTACTCCACCCTGTGAGGTGTGGGGTGTCAGACTGCCCCTAGTGGGGGATTTCTCCCAGCTAGGCTACTCAGGGGTCAGGGACACACCTGAGCAGGCAGTCTGTCCGTTCTCAGATCTCAACCTCCGCGTTGGGAGATCCACGGCTCTCCCCAAAGCTGTCAGACAGAGTCGTTCGCGTCTGCACAGGCTCCTGCTACTTCCCCTGTTGGTCTTCAGCTGTGCGCTGTCCCCAGAGGTGGAGACTACAGAGACAGGCAGGCTTCCTTGAGCTGCTGTGAGCTCCACCCAGTTCGAGCTTCCCAGCGGCTTTGTTTACCTACTTAAGCCTCAGCAATGGCGGGCGCCCCTCCCCCAGCCTTGCTGCTGCCTTGCGGATAGATCGCGGCAGACTGCTGTGTTAGCAGTGAGGGAGGCTTCGTGGGCGTGGGACCCTCCCGGCCAGGTGTGGGATATATTCTGGTGTGCCTGTATGCTTACAGCGCAGTATTGGGGTGGGAGTTACCCGATTTTCCAGGTGTTGTGTGTCTCAGTTCCCCTGGCTAGGAAAACGGATCCCCTTCCCCCTTGTGCTTCCAGGTGAGGCGATGCCTCGCCCTGCTTCAGCTCTCGCTGGTCAGGCTGCAGCAGCTGACCAGCACCGATTGTCCGGCACTCCCTAGTGAGATGACCCCAGTACCTCAGTTGAAAATGCAGAAATCACCGGTCTTCTGTGTCGCTCGCGCTGGGAGTTGGAGACTGGAGCTGTTCCTATTCGGCCATCTTGCTCCGCCCCCCGGTCTTAGAGTTTAAATCACGCTTACCTTATTGACCATGTAATCTGGGACAAGTTAGTCAGTCTTTCTAAAATTCAGTTTTCAGGTCTATAGTTGGGGCTAAAAGTATTATCAACCTTTTAGGCTTGTTATCAGGATTAAATGAGACAATGTACGTGGTACACAGAACATACTGCCTGGCACAAAATAAGCTCTTAATTACTAGATGTTAGCTGTTACTAGAGTTTTAGGATAACATTTTGTGGCCAGCCCATAAGTCTTACCTACTTTTTCTATTATGTCTTCGTTTTAAGTGGTAACTGTCATTTTTGCCAATCTTCCATATTTTTAGTAAACGTGTGTCTTGTTTCAAAGGCTGAAGAGATTTACATTTCAAAAATGGTTTACATAGAGCATATGGGAATTTGTAATACAGCCTAAAAATTTATGAAAATTGTATTTTTATTAGTCAAATTAATAAGTGAAGGAATGAAGAAAAGGCTTTCCTTGGAACCAGGATAAAGTTTTCAATCATGATTTACTGATAGAGTTGAAAAACCTATTTAGTATTATCTGCATGGATTTTACTTTTCCCTGGTTATCATTCATTCATTGAAGTGTTTCTTTAAGATCAAAGTGTTCAGGATTGTAATAAATATTTGGTTTTCCAAATCTATGATTTAACAATTGTTGGTCAAATACAATTTAATAAATAGAGGACAAAATCTGGAAATGGACTAATAAGGCTTTTTAGCTGCAAAATGATCTTCTAAAACAAAATGTTAAGGAACTAAGAGGAATAAAGTAGGAGCATATGGATTTCATTTTCATTGAAATACATTTTGACTCAAAAATTAAGGGAAAACCGGGACAAATATTTTTTGAAGGTTTTTTTTTTTAAAAGGTAAATATTTGGCTAAATACAAAGTAATACCAAACTCACATATTTCAGTTTTAAAAACTATTGCCAAATGCCAAAAGACTTTTTTTCGTTTAAGTGACAATGCAAGGTAATAGGTCTTTCTTTACTCAAAATCAGCTTTCTCCTT
The DNA here is from genome assembly GCF_007565055.1 of Rhinopithecus roxellana. Classification (NCBI taxonomy): domain Eukaryota; kingdom Metazoa; phylum Chordata; class Mammalia; order Primates; family Cercopithecidae; genus Rhinopithecus; species Rhinopithecus roxellana. The sequence continues at coordinate 130,040,369 of NC_044557.1, read as the reverse complement.
CTCTTTCCCATATGATTAAAAGATCTTGAGGAAAGAAATTCTAAGTAAAGCTTCATTGTTAAAATCCTGGGCTGGGAGCTTGGAGACTTGGGTACCATATTTCTAGATAAAGACTTATGAAAACGTTTAGAAATCAGGAACTATAAAAATGGCATTTTAAATTAAAGCCCATTTTTAAAACTGGGTAGTTTTGTTACTGTAGTGAATACTATCTTCAGATTTTTATTTTTTCCCAGACTAGGAAAATATTTTTGGTAAAGTTATATTCTGGTTAAATTACTTATTAAGTAGCACATGTGAATATTTTAAAAAGTTAAATCTTGTACATCTGAGTAGTTTCTCAAAAGAAGAAATAAAAAATGCTTAATTTTCTAAATGTCAAATGGTTTTATAATGCTGAAATGTTTCTATGAGTCTTTGCAAAATGTTTCAGTTCCTCTTTTACATACATCAAACTTGTGCTTCTCAGAGATTGAGAGAATTTCCCCCTACCCCCAAAAAATAATAATTGTTTTTCCTCTTAGAGAGCTGCACCCAAACCAGATATTTATTTGAGGGGGGAGCTGTTATGTAAGTGTTAAAAAGAGAATAAATCCATCTTTATAAGCAATTGATATCTCAGTTCACAGTGTAAAATATAAGTGTCTGGCCTAAGAGAGAACAATCAGGTTGTTCTAGAGAACAAATGATTTTGCCAAACACAGAAAATCTCTGTGAGTCAAAAACAAAGTGAAACAAAAAAATACAAATGTAGTGTTTATTAGAATGTTGTTGATGTAAAGTTATGAGGGGAAAAATTACCAAGAAAGAGGAGTACATGAGAGTGTGAGGTCTTATGGAAAAGTTTACTGCAGCTAGGGATCTTCTCTACAAATACATCTTATCTTATTTATGGTCTCTGATCCCCATGAGTCTCAGCTTACATCCTATAGGCAGCTAGGGTTGAATGAGGAAATTTCTTGCACTCAGCAGCAGTTAGATATTAGGAGCCACCTCTCTGTAAAGGAGTGACGAGTTAGCGGCAACAATTAAGGGAGGATTTGAGGAGAGATGACACAGTCAGAACATTTACTTATACAACCTAAGAGGAAAGAGATTAGCAAAGCAGTTTAATGGAGAAGATCATACAAGGCCGTCTGTTTTTATCCCATCTCTCTGGCATATAAGCATATACACAAAAATCACTCTGTTAAATTGCTCTCTGGGTTCATGTTTTCAGGCGGTTTTACAGTTGAGCTTGTCTTGTAGTGAAAGAGGTTCTCTAATACTGCAGAAAATAGCAATTGCATGACCACCTAAGATGGAGGATCTGTTATTAAATCCTTATCCATAGGGAATACAACATTAGGTAAAACAAAAAATGCAACAAGAGAAAATACCTCCCAGTGTGGAACTGAGTAGAGATTATTTTCTTAATAAACACTTAATGATTAAAAAGTGTTAGAGGAAAGTTTTGGTATAATTTACACTGTAATAGTTTATCATTGTTAATTTGAATATGTTGAATCTCTCTAACTAAACTAATACGTTCATTACAGATCTTAGCAGGTATATCTTCATGTTTTGTTATGAGTAGTGACTTAATTGATAAAGGTTTATAGTGGATGGTGCTTGGGAAAATAATTAATAGCAAGACCTTGGGCACGAGTCACCCTATGCCTAAAGCTTGAAAACAGATGATGATCAGTGGATTTATACTGCTGAGTAAAGTCTCATAGAATTACATTAAATGAGAAATGAAACTTGACACTTCTGTCTTCAAAATTTAATTTTGAAAAAGGGGGTCATGGCATCCCCCAAATGGCACATGTCTGCTGACTAAGCAGTGCAAGATGCTGTAACTAAATCCTAAAAGTGAAGGCCAAAAATAGAAATAATAGGAGAAAAGGGAAGAAAATTGTGTTAGTAAATTCAGCGACCACTAATCGCTATTTTTTTTGATCAAAGGCGTCTAGACACTACCTAACTCCATTCTAGCTTTTATGACTGCTGCAAAGGAGTATGCATTCTTATTATCTTATTTACAGTGTTAGAAGATGTCTGTGTAAACAAACATCTCCTGAACACTTGTCCATTTATCAGAGTTGCCTGTCTCCTGGGCTTATTTAGAAATCTGATTTGGTGTTAACTATTACTCTTTTGGAGGCTGCAGCCAGCAGCCCATTGACTTACAGACTTACTACCGTTGAAAAACAGACATGCGGCCAGGCGCGGTGGCTCATGCTGGTAATCCCAGCACTTTGGGAGGCCAAGGTGGACGGATCATGAGGTCAAGAGATAGAGACCATCCTGGCCAACATGGTGAAACCCGTCTCTACTAAAAATACAAAAATTAGCTGGGCGTGGTGACGTATGCCTGTAGTCCCAGCTACTTGGGAGGCTGAGGCAGGAGAATCGCTTGAACCCTGGAAGTGGAGGTTGCAGTGACCCGAGATTGTGCCACTGCACTCCAGCCTTGTGACAGAGTGAGACTCTGTCTCAAAAAAAAAAAAAAAAAAAAAAAAGGAAAGAAAAACAGGCATGCTATTTTATATTTAGTGCTCTAGTTCCAGCCTGGCTAAGAGATTCTCTAAGTAGAACTTTCCCAACTGTGCATGCAGCAGACACTATAGATATGTGCCTAGAGAACCCACATCTTTTTGGGTCAATCTTAATTTCAAATATTATGCTTTTGTCCTTTTGTCCCCTTATGTCATTTACATTTGTCATATCCTGAAAGCACAATTTTCAAAACATAAAAAATGATAAAAACTATGAGGCCTCCTCCATCTTTCCATTGAGATAATAATGTCTAACATTGATTGAAAACTTATATTCCAGGTACTCTGCATACATATACCCTTCAACAGTCCTTCAGAGTACAGTATTATTATCTCAGTTTTACAAATGGGCAAACTGAAAACTAAGGAAGGTTGAGTAACTTGTCTAAGACCACACAACCAGTAAATAGAGAAACTGGGATTAAAATGAGGCTTGAGTGTAAAGCCCCTGTTCTTCTTATTACAGGGTTCTAGGAGGTGTCACTTATTCAGGCCCAGTTTTGAGGGTGTGTTGAGTAGAAAACCTCTGTGATATGATTTGCCTATGAATGTCTTCTGCTTAAGAGTTTCTCCTCTCTCTAGTTAGGTATGAGAAACTCTTTTGATTTGTAACATTGCAACACTGGGGAGGGGATGAAATTCACATTCACAACTTGTTTTAATTACTTGACTGAATTACCTACCAGGACTCTTGAGAATGGGATATGGGACCAATGAGTTTTAATATGGAGTGGGTCCAGAAGGGAACTTTACAGCTGAAAGAAGTGTATAATTGGAAGCGCATGAGGCTCTGTGAGGTCTAATTTCTGCCACCAGGGGCCAGTGTGCAGGTGCTAGAAATCTAGGCATAAGGCAGCATCGGGAAAACAAACGGATCAAAATGGAAAATGGAAATGAAAATTGTATTTCAGTTAGTAAGACTTGGCAAAAAGCCCCTGGCAGTTTAAAGCCCAAACCCAAATCATAGATCATAAGTTGTTTATGATTAAGTCTATCTGAAGACCGGAAAATATATCCTGCTTAGATAAATAAGGATTGCTACAGCAAGGATTGCTAATAAGCGATGATTTTAGAGGACAATGTGACTAAGTTACAGCATCTGGAAACATACTGAGAACAGTCCTTTCAAATATATTAAAAATTCCCTTTTCAATTGATTGCCTTCAGGGTGACCATGTGACAAGGAGAATAGAGAAAGTTCAGACAAGGAAACTAGAGAAAGGTCAAAAGAAAGAGGAAGACTGAGAGGGATATTTTATAAACTCTCAAGATTTAAGTACAAATATATCATTTCTTACAATGAAAAAAAGTACTCCTGAATGTGTTAAGTAATTGCAAAAAGGCATTTCAATCCTTTATCTCTTCATTCTTCTAAGACGACATATGTGGTAAGACGAAAACATCCAATTGATGTTAAAATATCTAAGAAAATCCATATTCCAACAAAATGTCACATTCAGTTTGTTACTCTCAAATACTTTGTTTTTTACCTAGGCTCACTTGTGAACTATTTTGCTTGGTTATACCCGGACTATTTGTAACAAATGCTCATATTCTTTCTTGTAGGCATAGCCATTTGGATTTTTAAAATACGATTTGAAAATCAAGAGGGTTTAACATTTTTATGTTAAAATAATCACTCCAGGAAACTGTAAGGTATTTGATTTTCTTCTTATTTTCCTAAATATAAATCCATTCATCTAGTATTTGGGAAAACGTATTCAAAATGGTAGTTTGCATCCTTTATGATTTAATAGGAGCATGTGTCTGTTAAAGAGCATGGTGAAAGTTAATTGCTGTCTACTTGGAAAGCTTGAAGCAGCAGATTTTGCCCCTGGCAAGATAATTTTACAAAAGTAGGAACAAATAATGAGCCAGGCTGTCTCTCAGCCATTAGTGTGTCAGATGAAAGCCCCTGCCCACCCCCACCCTGCCCCGTATATATGATAAACATAAGAAAAGAGGCACAGTTTCAAAATGACTGTTTATGACCAAAGCAGCAAAAACCGTAACATGAAGCATCAGATCACAAAAGGCATCATTTGTGCCAGTGAATTTTGAGTCATGTATTTCTAGAGTCTAAAAGTACAAATTATCTTCTGGCTATCCTACCTGCCTGTATTAGCTTTGACTTACTTCATGTAGGTCTTTCAGTGCTGAGACTTAACATTCTGACCTAACATTTAATGTATTAATCCTAATTTTAATCCGATACCAAGACTTGCTGTTGTATTGAATCAATTCAGGTTAATTCAGAATTATGTTGCTCCCACCCAGAATCAATAGATCCACTGTTGGTTCTCTCCAAAGCTGACCACCCAGTTTTGTGAGAATCTGCAGTGAATTAGAAAATCTGTCATTGCTGGGGAGACCGGGCAGCTCAGATATGGCATGTCATTCTCTCTGGTCTATACAATACCCACTCTTTGTCTACCATCTCCTAAACTAACCTGACATAACTGAGCCTGCCGGTCAATGAGATCTTTATTCTCCTGGAAGGAATGCTTGCACACAAGCATTATTAAGAAATTTCTGGACAATGTTTAGTGGCTAAAGAATAATCCAAGTTTCTATTAAAAAGCCATCTGGGTAATTAATAGCACATTTGTTCTTAGCCTCCTCCCAATTTGTCCATTAGTGGAATAAAAGCTCAGGACAAAGGGTAATGTGGTTCAGTTATATTTTACAAGAATTCTTCAGGAAGTTGAAAACATATGATAGTTTTCCAAAGATACATATGTTTATGGGCCCTTAGAGCAGCAAATAGGAAAATCCATGGGCTTTAAACTGAAGTTTTCTGCTGCCACTAGCTATTTAAATTAAGAAAAGTGATACGGTATATTTACAAATTGTTTCTGGAATTGACAAGCAAGTTGCCAGAATGCTCTAAAAACTTGTATGGGCTGGGATGTCTCCTTCACATTTAAGTAAAAAAAAAAAAAAAAAAAAAATTCTGAAGAGCTACAAATTTGGAAAAAACCCAGGACTTTTTATACATTTTCACCTGATAATTGTAAGGATTTTCTGACATCTCTTTAATGTATTTTCATGCAAGTAGTAGCCTCAGGCAGCATATTTCTGCACCATTGCTAAATAAGCTGTTTTTCTTATTGATGCTTTCTCTATTGTTCTCTATGTTTCTCTATTGTTAGTTTGCCTTTTTTCTTAACTGCATGGATGACGAAACTTTAAAATACTAAATATTTGCAGATAAAAATGTAAAACACCTCAAAGTTAAATGAAGATTTAGTATGTTTTAGATTTCTAAATCTAGAAATTTCTGTCTTTTAGATTTATATTAACATTTATGTTAAATCTTAATATAAATTAAATCTTAATATTAAATCTTTCAGTTTTATATTAAAGCAGTGAACAGCTAAATACCAAAGGAACCTGGAATTTATCAGGACTACACTGCCAAAAAGTATGTCTGTGTGTGTGTATGGGTGTGTGTGTGTTGAGTGAGGAGGTTTGATGGTGTGGGATGGGGGCTATGGCAGTCACAAGCAGGGTATTTGCAAATATACTCCCGTAGCTTGGGAGGGGATGAGTCTCAGAGAGGGAGAGAGAAACAGAGTCACAGAGACAGGGACAATCTCTCAGATAAGGGGTCGGTTTATTTGGGAGGTATTGGGTCAAGAGGAGATCCTGCAAGACATTAGTTTTAGTTACTTTTTATTGTGTGCTTCCTATGTGCCAGGCTAAGTACTTCTGTGGATCATCTTATATAATCCTTATAGCAATGCTATAAAGTAGGTGTTATCCTCATTTTCAGATGAAACTTTGAGAAGTTCATACAGCTAGTAAGCAGCAGCGCCTGCAAGGCTCTATGGCCTCCCAGCATACTCCTTTGCTCATTCTTCCCTGCTGGTAGCCTTTCGCATTCCAGCATAATAGTTAAGAAAACATGCTTTGGAAATGGGCAGAGACCAGCTGAGTTGAGTCCTAACTTCATTCATTCATTCATTCATTCATTCGTTCAATACTTTTTAAACCTAGTATGCTCCAGACACTGTTGAAGGCATAGTGGTGAGCAACAATATTTCCAGCTCTTGCCCTCAGGGGCTTACAACTGAGTGGTGGAAGAGAGACAATGGAATACTCACACAGCTGTAAAATTGTTAACAATGACAAATGTAGTCAGAAGAGATACCAGATCTCCTGAGAACTGATGCTAGGGGCATTTGAATTAGATGGTGAAATCAGGGAAGGCTTTCTGAGGAAGTGACTCTTGAGCTGAGATCTGAAGGATGACATGGCATTATCTAGGCAAAGAGGGGAAGGAAAATGAGGTCCAGGCAGAAGCAGCAGCAAAGACCCGGCTCTGGGCAGAGCATGGTGAGTCTGGCTGGGTAATAGAGAGATAGGGAAGAGTGAGCAGAACAGAGCCATGGGCCGGTGACAGGACCAGATCGCACAGGGCTTGGAGGATAGCCTTGAGTTTTGTCTTTGTCTTCAGAGCAATGGGAGGCCATCCAACGGTTGTGGAGAAGCTCTTCCCTTTTCTCCTTCCTTCTCCTTTTCTTTTTCTTATCTTTTTTTTTTTTTTTTTTTGAGACAGAGTCTCACTCTGTTCCCCAGGCTGGAGTGCAGTGGTATGATCTCAGCTCACTGCAACCTCCACCTCTGGGGATCAAGTGATTCTGTTGCCTCAGCCTCCCAAGTAGCTGGAATTACAGGCACCCACCATCATGTCTGGCTAATTTTTGAATTTTTAGTAGAGACGGGGTTTCACCATATTGGCCAGGCTAGTCTTGAACTCCTGACCTCAAGTGATCTGCTCACCTCAGCCTCCCAAAGTGCTGGGATTACAGGAGTGAGCCACCACGCCCAGCCTTCCTTCTCCTTTTCTTCTTCTTCTCTCTTTCTCTCCGCAGACATCAGACTGTGCCCAGACTGTTGTCATTCAGAGAGTTACCTCTATTATTCCTTTTATTGTAGCTTTTAGTGACACTTTTACTTCAGGATGCCTTCAGCTCCCCAGGCTCAGGAGAAAGGGCCTGAAGGGCTCAACAGAAACTGGTCACCACTACCATAGGACAGCTTCTAGTAGAGGTCTTTCTGACCCTGCCAACACACGAAGAAAAGCACAGTTTTATTCCTAAGTTCTGTTTTAGAAACACAGACTCTAAGATGAGCCAAAGCAACGGAGCTGTTTGAACATCCATTTGTGATTGTTTTTTAATTTCAGAGTTAGGAGGTCAGCTATGGCAGCTGCCAAGGTTGTGGCGGTTGCGGGGTGGGTGGGTGGGGGACAGGGCTAGAGGCCCAGGGCCCTCAGGGCCTGTTTTTGGTCAGCTGAAGCCATCCAGGCTGCGAGGGCCTGGCCACTCCTCAGCAGAACAAATATTTGTTAGCACTTTACACAAGAATACTCTTGAGCTCATCATATTTACGTTGCAAATGTTCTGTAAATAGCAAATCAGTTATGTGTACCTGAAATTTGTCTTTTATTTGAGGACCATGTATTCATAGAGGAGGAGAGAAGTGAGTTTTGGAAGAGAGGAGTACCATTAAAAAGAAAACAAACACAAAGCCCCCAGCAGAACCTCTGTTTGACTTAAAAGGCCACCCCAAAACGAATCCCAAATGAATACTCCCTCCAAGTCTGTCTCTTGGCAGGTTAAATGGACCTACAGTTATAAACCCCAACTGTCAGTGCAAGCTGTCTCTGAGGGGAGTCAAAGGCAGCCTGGGCCTGCCTCCACTACAGGGTTCTCTGTAGTATCATGGGGGTGGTTCTCCTTGTAGGACCCCCCAGTGCCCAGACCCTGTGGTCTATAACTCATTAGCAACCTCCTGAAGGAAGAGAACAGAATCCCTCTGTGATAAAACAATGTCTTAAAGACTTTCAAGAACTAGACTTTCATGTCAACACAGGTCTATACATATGTGTAGATTAAGGTCAGGTGTAGAGAATACTTTCCTATATGTTTTGAGACAGTACTTTTTCATTATAAAATGAAAAAAAAGGAAAACAATAAAACAGAATAGGTTAAAGAAAACCTTTAATTACACACATACACACACACACACACACACACACACCCAGCACTCTTACCCATTATGAGAGAAGTTACTCTAGTCTTTTTGTTTATACAGTTTAAACATTTTATTTATATATGTTCTATGTAAGGATTATCTCCACATGGTGTGATGCTTCTGGAGGTATTGCTGTCCTTTCCCCAATTCTGGCCCCCATGAAACATGAAACATGTCCTCCACTACTGTACGAAATGTTATCACTGTTATTTCTTTGTATTAACCATTATTCTTCCTTTCCTGCTATTTGCAATTCAAATCCCTTTCTTGTCCCCTCTGCCTCCTTTTCCCTACCACATCCCTAATATGATAGCATGAATTTGTTTGTCAAGTGGCTTTCTTGTGCAGGGTTTTCTTTACTTTAGAGAATCTCTGTGCCAGGCTGTGTTGTGAGAAATAATAGAGAGAAGAGGCATTGAAAAGAGCACAAGGCCCAGAGAACTTTGACCACTTTACAGATTGGGTAGCTGAAGGCCTGGGATGGAGACAAGGTCATGGAAGTTTGGTAGATGAGCATAACTATGGTCCTCTGAAGAAATAGGTGGAGTATATTTATTGTCTCTGAGGCCAAGCACATTTTCATACATCTCTGGAACTCAGTGTACCCCAGCCTGATAGAGCTCTGCTCAAGAGCTGTAGCCACCACTAACCACTGCTACTCAAAGTGTGGCCTGAGAACTCTTTTGTTACTGGTCTACAGAAATTGAGAACAAGCATTCAGAAATATTTTTTCAGCAAATGACATTGCTGTGACATCCAAATTGTTTGGACCAACAGAGGCAAGATGGCGCACTTCCGGGTTCTTCATCACCAACTTTTCCCGCGTGCGCGAAAATGCAGCCAGCGCCCGGGAAGGTGCAGACCAACCGGGCATGCGCCAGGTGACATCAATCCGAAGAGATCAAGATTTACCTGGTCGCACCTACCGAACACCCCCCCCCCCCCAACATGCCCGTGCCCCGCCTATTGCCCTCCCACTCCTGGAAAAGCCACTCCCGGCAGACGCATGGCGCGAACTTCCTTAGTCCCCACTCCTGTCGGGACTGCAGGAACTTCATCCGAGAGCTTCACTAGGCGACTCTCTTGGCCTCCTTTGCCGGAGGCCGACAGACCTCTCCCTACCCACCTTCTTCCCTGAAGCTAGGTGACCAAAAATAAATTTGCAGTTTTGCTCCTACCCTTGCCTACTCTCTGGTTCTTTTGTGCTTGCTCTGGTGGTCTTAGAAAAACAAATCACAAATATGTGATCAGTGAACTCACCTCATTAATTGTGGTGTAGACCAGTTCAATTGTCAAGTTCACATGGAGAATTGAATGTGGCATGAGCTGCATTCTAGATGGGAAGGAGGATAAGGACAGATTAAAAATTAAAAAATAAATTAGTCCTCAGCCTCTGTGTGAGAAGTACTACAGCAAACTAAATGCTTTTAAGCATTTTTCTTCCTTCAACTACATTAGACTTTGAAACAGGAAGGAGGAGCAGCAAGGTGTAGGGGAACAATGCCTATAGTAGGCATTTAATTGAGCACTCAGTGCTAGGCTCTGTGCTAAGTACTTTACTCATATCAACTAATCTAATTTACACTACTACAATTTCCATACATTATTATTATTATTATTATTGTTATTATTGCTATTATTGAGGCAGGGTCTTGCTCTGTTGCCTAGGCTGGAGTGCAGTAGTACAGTTACTGCTCTCTGTAGCCTCAAGCTCTTGTGCTCAAGTGATCCTCCTACCACAGCTTTCTCAATAGCTAGGAGTATAGGTGTACACCACCATGCCCATCTAATTTTTTAAATTTTTGCTGAGATAGGATCTCCCTATGTTGCCCAGGCTGGTCTCGAGCTTGTGGGTTTAGGCAATCCTCCTGCCTTGGCCTCCCAAAGTGCTGGGATTATAGGTGTGAGCCACTACTCTCAGCCCCATTATTCCATTATTATTTCCATTCCAGAAAACTGGGGATTAGGAGACATAAGTAATAACTCTGTGAGTAGACTTCCATCCTGATGGGTAACCAGAGTGAGCCCTGTCTCTTCTTCAACTCTTCCAGTTTATAGGGGTCTGTGCTTCTCACTGATCTGGATCCTGGTCCCCACTGATCACTTTGGCTCTCCCTGTCTTGGCCTCTGGCTCTACCTGCCTCTTTCCCTGGCAGATTCCCATGTTACAGAGAGGTGGGAAAGTCCTATGAGGCTAGAAGGGGGTGGGAAAGCAAGAGGAAAGAGTCCAGACAGGAAAGGAAGCTGGGGAAAGAGCCTAGAGGAGTGAAGGAGAGCTTGGCTGGAGGCCATTCTTTAGGGAAAGAGTTGTAGCAACTGTTGTGGATGGAAAGTGGAAATGTGGGGAAAGTCTTTTTTTTTTTTTTAAACTAAGTGAGGTAATCACTTCCTCTGTTTCTCTACAACCTTAGGAAAAAGTCACAGACCTTTCCATACTTTTGGAGTAAGGTTGGTGTTTTTTTTCCTGAAAAAATGATCCTAGGTGAGAGCAGGGAAGGGTGCCTGACCACATCTGGATTATATTTGGACAACCAGAGCCCTTAAATCTTGTTCCCAGCTAGTGTAGCCTGGGACTGTTTACCCCAGAGAGATATGAGCTCTCATAGTTTTCTCTCTTTGGTTTTTTAGGAAGGCTAGGACTGGGGAGAAGCTGGGGATGGGGTCTCCCTGCCTACTTTCTTCCCACAGAGTCACCATGTAGGTGCATAACAGTGTCCTCCCTCCCTTCTCCACCTGGATATCTGCAAAAGATTACACAGGAGAAGTCTAAGTTTTAGCCAGCATTATCATTGCTTAATACAGCCTTTTCAAGGTGGATTTGCACCAAATTTGGTATCCTCCTTTGCATTATTTTCCATCAAAACAATTATTTTAATAATTTGTAAAGTGGTCTCATTATTCAAGGATCTGAGGTTAGTGATCCTTAGGAAGAACTGCTAACTGTGAGCCAACTTCTCTTTATCCTCAGGTTCATTTCAATTCAGTGAGTGCTCTGGGGCTCCTCCTACAGCTTCACACAAAGGCATTGGTCGTTTATATTCACATGCCAAATCCTTGCTTTCAGGGGGAAACCTTCTAGTACACAAATCCTCACACATTTGTAGGCAGATAACAGTACTGATCGTTTTTTACCAGTTTTTCAGGTGGTTTGCTAGGGCTGAGCTGTACTATGTAGAATATTTAGGAGATTTTCCTGAGAGATTCTTTCCCTCCTGAGATGCATAATTTGCAAGCTGGGGAAGACATCAGTCTTTTGTAAGTCTGAGATTTTTCAATTTAAAATGAAATATTTTACTTCTGGGAACTCTTCTCCATGGAATTGTAAAGTGCCCCTGTGTCAATGTGTAATTTATTCCACGAGAGCTTTGTCTTGGGAGCATTGCAGTGGCTGGAAATTAAGAAACTTCTGTTTCAATTCCAACTTCACCCGTGACTTCTGTGTGACCTTAGGGAAATTAGTTAACCTCCTTGGGTTTTATGTGCTTTAAAATGAGGATCAGACTATTACCTCATTGTCTGGACTCAAAGTTCAATAAAGAGCTAAAGCCCAGTGGGATCTCCAGGTAAAGGCTGCTAACACTCTGCTTGTTCTCTGGTGTGGAAGGCCCTTGCTTGGTTCAGAAGGGCACAAGACTAATTCTATCAAGTCTGCAGTCCCTGGGGAGGCCTATTATATACTGATGATACCTTATGTTTGAGAAATGTCATGATTTTTAAAAAAATGTTTATATATTTGATTTTCTCATCCATGCTGGGGAAGGAGGCATTTATTATCACTTTAATTATATTGAATCAGTTTAGGGCAGGTGACTCAAAAGAAGTGTTAAGAGTTAATTTGTAGACTCAGTAATATATAGCATAACACATATTCTTCCAAAATCTAGCCTTATGTGTCACAGGGTCCTTAGGGTCTTGCTTTTCCATCTGGAAACCTCTGTGGCCAGTGGCCCCTTTGCCTGAGTTTTGCTTGGGCCGGCTGGGCTCATCCTGCACCCTTGGCCTGGTAGGCTGTGCTTGGCTCATGGTCCTGGCTCAGGCCAGGTGTGCAGTGGCAAGGGGTGTGTGAGCGAGTGAGCATGTGGTCTGGTCACTGCGCACAGCCAGCCATGCTGGCTACTATGGCAGGTCAGGCAGCTCCAGGCGCCAGCACAAGCACCAGCTCCATGCAAGGTTGTGGCTGGATCAAATGTACTACAAGTGGTTTCTGCTGTGGGTACTCCTGTCTGGATGAGAGGGATGTGGTGGCATCCAAAAACTTTGAGATACCAGGAAATGCAGAGCCCCAGAGAGGGTGTCATAACCCTGGCTTGGGAAGCCCTTGGGTCTGGGCTTCCCAAAGGGTCGCAGCTCTTCTCCCCTTCTCATCGTTTGCAACATGGCGAGCAGTGGGGATGGGGGAGCGTGTTTCAGCCTTGTTTGTGTTACAGCTCTTGAAGTTCCGCCATTCTTGGGTCCTGAGTTCTTGTCCCACCTCCAGAATGAATGAGGTACATGGACAACTGGACGGTCAGCAAGGCAGAGAGTAGCTTTATTGAGCAACAGAACAGGTCTTAGGAGACCCAAAGTGGCTAGCTCCTATCTGCAGGAAGGTCATCTCGGTCATCTTGATGTGTGAGTGTCTGTTTGAGTCTCGGATTTTTATGTCCTCAAATTGGAGGAAGTGTATGCTGATTGGTCCATGGGCAGCCACAGGGGGCCTGGAAAAGCATCATCCAATTGGCCGAACTGTCATCAGTGAAGTTCTTACTCCAGGTGCCCACTTTGCCCAGAACTGGCAGCTTGGCCCCCATACCTGGCCTGAAGGAGAGATTTCACTGGGGACCTTCCTCCTTCTGCCCAGGAACCTGTCTGCCATTAACATGCTGTCCTCGGTGCCCAGGCTGTCCACTTCAAGAGGTGCCCGCAGGCCCATGCTGAGCCACCCTCAGACCCCAGTCCCCCTCCCATGCCTGTTGGTACCCAAAGTCTGGAGGGGGCCAAGTAGGAAGGGGACTGGTGTGTCAGCACCACCCTGAGTGCATGCACACCCGGCCAGGTTATGACAGCACCCAGGCTTGGCCATAACTTTGCTCCACCCTGGAGTGCGTGTTGGGAGTGGGGAGAAGCCAGGGAGTGGGAGCATGCACTTTTAAGTCTGCAGGGTTAGAGGGCTTCTAGGGCCCCTGAGAGCTCAGGGATGCTAGGGTCTGGAGCCGTGGTTAGGTGGCTGCAGCAGTGCCAGGGAGTGTGGCTCCTGACTCACCAACTTGGTAAGGAGGCAAGACTCCTGCCTGTTCCCTGCCCCAATTGGTTCCGAGAAGTATGCAGCCCCAGAGGCATCTCCCCCACAGCAGCCAGCATCCTCAAAGCCAACATCACATGGAAAGGTATTTCCTTCGGCAATATTTATACTTGTAATATGAATTACACTTTGGAATTATGCTACCTCTAGAATCAGAGTGACTGGATTTATTTTTTTGTTTTAAATTTTTTAGGAATCATGAGGAGAAAAATATTTTATTGTCTTTGAAACATTGGAGAACAATTCATAGAGGTGAGTGATAGCCAAACTACTCAGTGTTTCTGTATCTTGGCTTCTTTAGTTTCCAAATACTATAATTATTTACTCATCACCTACTAGAAAGAGCATGAACTTCAGAGGCAGTTAATCTTTTTTTTTAATTTCCAGCTTTTATATTAAGTTTAGGGTACATGTGCAAGGTGTGCAGGTTTGTTACATAGTTAAATGTGTAGCATGGCGATTAGCTGCACAGATTATCACATCACCTAGGTTTTAACCCGGCTTCGATTAACGATTCTTGCTGATGCTCTCCTCCTCCCACTCCCCATCCTCCACCAGGCCCCAGTGTGTATTGTTCCCCGAGATGTGTCCATGTGTTCTCATCATTCAGCTCTCGCTTATAAGTGAGAACATGTGGTATGGTTTTCTCTTCCTGCATTAGTTTGCTGAGGATAATAGCTTCCAGCTCCATCCACGTCCTTGCAAAGGACATAATCTTGTTCCTTTTTATGGCTGCACAGTATTCCATGGTGTATATGTACCACATTTTATTTATTCAGTCTATCTTTTTTTTTTTTTTTTGAGATGGAGTCTCACTCTCACCCAGGCTAGAGTACAGTTGCATGATCTTGGCTCATTGCAACCTCTGCCTCCTACGTTCAAGCATTTCTCCTGCCTCAGCTTCCTGGGTGGCTGGAACTAAAGACATGTGCCACCATACCCGCCTACTTTTTGTATTTTTAGTAGAGATGAGCTTTCACCATGTTGGCCAGGCTGGTCTTAAACACTCAATCTCAGGTGATCCACCTGCCTTGGAGTCCCAAAGTGGTGGAATTACAAGCGTGAGCCATGGCACCTGGCCCTCCAGTCTATCATTGATGGACATTTAGGTTGATTCTATGTCTTTGCTATTGTGAATAGTGTTGCAGTGAACATATGTGTGCATGTAGCTTTGTTATAGAATGATTTATATTCCTTTGCGTATATTCCCAGTAATGGAATTGCTGGGTTAAATGGTATTTCTGCCTCTCGATCTTTGCAGAATCACCACACTGTCTTCCACAGTGATTGAACTAATTTACACTCCCACCACCAGTGTAAAAGGGTTCCTATTTCTCCACAACCTCGTCAGCATCTGTTGTTTTTTGACTTTTTAATAATAGTCATTCTGACTGGTTTTAGATGGTATCTCATTGTGGTTTTGATTTGCATTTCTCTAATTATCAGTGATGTTGAGCTTTTTAAAATATGTTTGTTGGCTGCATGTCTTCTTTTGAGAAATGTCTGTTCATGTCATTTGTCCACTTTTTAATGGGGTTGTTTTTATGTTGTACATTTGTTTAAGTTCCTTGTAGATACTGGATATTAGACCTTTGTCAGCTGGATTAATTGTCCATGTCCTTTGCCACTTTTTAATGGGGTTGTTTTTATCTTGTAGATTTAAGTTCCTTGTAGATGCTGCATATTAGACCTTTGTCAAATGGATTAATTACAAAATTTTCTCCCATTCTGTAGGTTGTCTATTCACTCTGATGATAGTTTCTTTTGCTGTGCAGAAGCTCTTTAGTTTAATTAGATCCCATTTGTCATTTTTTGCTTTTATTGCAATTGCCTTTGTTGTCTTCATCATGAAATCTTTGAGACTGACTGGATTTAAATCTTGTCTTTCACTCAATGAGGACTGTTAGTCAAGTTACTTAGCTTCTGTAAGTCTCATTTCATTTGTAAAATGAATATAATAAAAGTACTCATTTCCTAGTATCATTTTGAGGATTAAATGAAATAACATATATTTATTTATGTATACATATATGACATGCCTAGTACATAGCCTATTATACAGTGAATCCCCAATTATTATGTTTTAATGACATTTTATTTTCTAGTATGTTAATATATGGTCAAATTATCCTTCTTTTAAGTATACACTTTAAAATGTATAACACATCAGTCTTTTTATAAATCAGAAATGAACAAAGAAGAAAATATAAAAATGACTTGTAATCTTCCTTTTCAGTAATCTCTGTTGATAGTTTTAAAAACAAGCACATTTATAAAATTAGAAATGTCAAATAGTAGAGTAGGATATTATATGGAAAGTGGGAAATAATCTTATTAATCAGTTATGATTATTCCCACAAAAAGATGCACATTGCCACATATAGGGACCTACTTTCTTTTCTTTTTCACAAGTAAGGTATTATACCAGTGATAGTATTCTGCATTTGCTTTTCTGCACTTTCATATCTGGGAGCTTGTTCTAAAAATAGATCTAATTAATTCTCTTTAATATCCCCCTAGTAGTCCATCACAGAGACATGTCATAATGTATTTATCCTTTTAGCTACTGATGGACATGGGATTGCTTTCAGTTTTGGTTTATTTGTTTGTAATTTAATTATGCTTCAGCGAATATCCCTATACATATGTTTTGGAGAATTTTTGTAAGTGTATTAGGAAGATAAATTTCTAGCAGTGGACTTGCTGACTCATGCATTTTAGCTGACTTGCCCTTGTATGTTCTGAGTATTCTCTAAGTTCAATCATTTTCAAGATTAAACAGTGGCATCATATGATATACATTTTTGAGGAGCATAGTTCTTCATTTTCTCTTTCTTGTTTTGGTTTTGTTATGAGTGAGGCTGAACATCTTTTTCTTTATTTGGTGGGTATTTGTACTTTTTTTCTACTGCAAACTGCATGTTTATAGACCTTGCTCATTTTCTAGTGGGTTATTCATCTTTTTCTTGTTAATTTATATTACCTTTTAAAAAATAAGTATGTGGTTTAAAGAGATATATTTAATCATGTACCTTTTAATTACACATTGGGATTAAAAAAATTCGCCCAGCGTGGTGGCTCACACCTGTAATCCCAGCACTTTGGGAGGCCGAGGTGGGTGGATCACCTGAGGTTGGGAGTTTGAGTCCAACCTGACCAACATGAAGAAGCCCTGTCTCTACTAAAAATACAAAAATTAGCAGGGTGTGGTGGTGCATGCCTGTAATCCCAGCTACTTGGGAGGCTGAGGCAGGAGAATCGCTTGAACCCGGGAGACAGAGGTTGCAGTGAGTCGAGATCGTGCCATCGCACTTCAGCCTGGGCAAAAAGAGCAAAACTCCATCTCAAAAAAAAAAAAAGATTTTTTTTTTGTTTTGTTTAGGAATTAGAGTAGAGGCAAAATTGTGTTTACAGGCCCAGCATATATTTTCCCTTCTACAGATAGCACCCAGATTTTCCTTTTGGGTAGTAGCCATTTTTTCCTTCATCCATTTTGGATGTACTTAGGCCTGGACACATGACCTAGACTTGTCCACTAAAGCTATGCATCCACAGATAGATATGTGACCCATACTTGTCCAATGGGAGCCATTCCTGTGACTTTGCTGAATCCATTTGCAAAGAAGTACTCTCTCCTTTCCTTACCCCTCCCCACTGCAGTTGCTGAGAAGGATATATAGGATATTGTCAAAAATACTGTATACAGCTGAGTGCAGTGGTTCACACCTGTAATCCCAACACCTTGGGAGACTGAGGCGGGAGGATTGCTTGAGCCCAGGAGTTTGAGACTAACCTGGGAAACATGGTGAGACTCTGTCTCTACAAAAAATAGAAAAAAAAAAAAAAGAAGAGCTGAACATAGTGGCAAGTGCCTGTAGTCCCATCTACTTGGCAGGCTGAGGCAGGAGGATCCCTTGAGCACAGGAGGTTGGGGCTTCAGTGAGCCATGATTGGCCCACCGTACTTCAGCCTAGAGACAAAGTGAGACCTTGTCTCAAAAAAAGAGGAAAGGCTGGACACGGTGTAATCTCCAGCACTTTGGGAGGCCAAGGTGGGCAGATCACCTGAGGTCAGGAGTTCGAGACCAGCCTGGCCAACATGGCAAAACCCTGTCTCTACCAAAGATACAAAAATTAGCCGGGTATGATAGTGCATGCCTGTAATCCCAGCTACGTAGGAGGCTGAGGCAGGAGAATTACTTGAACCTGGAGGTGGAGGTTGTAGTGAGCTGAGATTGTGCCACTTCACTCCAGCCTGGACAACAGAGCAAGACTTCATCTCAAAACAAAAACAAAAACAAAAAAAGCAAAGAAAATACAGTACAGTGGAACCTCAAATCAGAAAGGAAGTAGAAGCAGAGGTATAGAGGAGGCCAAGTATGTAATAAAAAATGTCCTGTCTAATACCATGAGCCTCTCAGGTGAAGTGGGCTTGATCTGGAAGTTAGATATGACAGGATGAGATGAAGGTGAGCAAAGGCAGGTGGAAGAAATCCTGCTGGGGTGACTTGAAATCCAAATGAATCCCAGCAGAGCCATGAATGCCAGGCAACAGTTTATTCAAGAAGGGGAAATGGTGTTTTGACAAGTTGCACTATATGACCTCTATATTCCGAAACAACCAAGTCTTTTTTGTCTATTGCCTGAAATATATTTTCTTTAATGAAAATATCATACTGTACATGCCATGGTATATTTCAATTAAAAATATCTATATACATTTCTTTAAACATATAATCATTGTAAGATAGATCACATGACGATATCCCCAAATTTCAGTATTGTTTCTCATGGGTTACTTTTATTATTTTCCTTATAGTTTTCTCTGTTTCCAAATCGAGAAGGGTACCATACTTATACATTTTTTATGATTAAATACATAAATTTCACTGAAGCACTACAGGATTTTTATTCCTCTAATGTGTGTAGTATGTTTTTGTGTGTGTTAAATAAGAGCCAAACTTTGGTGAACAGGCAAAATAGCCCCACTTTAAACAAAATTTACAAAATTTACTGCTTATGTTTAGCAGATAAAATAAACAAATTGGATTCTGCTTTGGTCTGAAATGGTCCACATTTTAAAAAATTATTTTTGGGTAAATATTAGATTTATGAGTTCAATTCAAGTTCTTTTGATCTGTCGTGTTATTAATCCCAATAAAGCATTATTTGAAAGTGTTTAGACAATGGTATCTAGAGTGAATCTTTTGATGAAATCACCGTGATTTTTAACTAGAGATATTTGTTAACTTAAGCTATAGCAAAGATAGTTTACTGGTATGTTAAAATATCTTAGTAAGTTGTGGTTTAAAAAATTATTATTATATTTATTTTAAATAATTTTAACCTATATTTTAGATTCAGGAGGTATTTGTGTGGGTTAGTTCCTGGGTTATATTACGTGATGCTGAGGTTTTGGATACAATTGATCCTGTCACCCAGTACCCAATAGTTTTTCAAACCTTGCCCTCTTCCCTCCTGCCTCCTACTAGTAGTCATCAGTGTCTATTATTCCTATGTTTATGTCCATGAAAACCCATTGTTTAGCTGCCACTTATAAGTGAGAACATGCGGTATTTGGTTTTCTGTTCCTGCATTAATTCACTTAGGATACTGGTCTCCAGCTGCATTCATGCTGCTGCAAAGGGCATAATTTTATTCTTTTCTGTGGGTGTAGCATTCCATGTTGTATACTTATCACATTTTCTTTATCCAATCCGCCACTGATGGGCACCTAGGTTGATTCCATGTCTTTGCCATTGTGAATAGCAACGAGAATAGACTACAGTCTCTAGTCTAAGTAAGGAACAAACTTCTTGCATATGTGATTCAATGTGCGTGAGTCTTTTTTTTGGTAAAGTCACACACAGTGATAGCTACAGAAGCATTTGAAATGAAGGATGTCCCTTATTTCTCTGTCTTTCATTCTTTCTTGCCTTCCCTTTCTGTACTAATTAGGACTCTGGGATTTGGATGTCACCAAATATCAGAGGGTAAGGTCCTACTGCATTACGTGTATTTTAATAAGTAGGGTTCAAGATTTAAAATATATAAAGCCAGGACTTCAGACTACAATTTCTTTTTTTTTTTTCTTCAACTTATATTTTAAGTTCCAGGGTACATGTGCAGGATGTGTAGGTTTGTTACATAGGTAAACGTGTGCCTTGATGGTTTGCTGCACAGATCAACCCATCACCTAGGTATTAAACCCTTAACTATTCTTCCTTATGCTCCCCCTCCCCCCACTCCCCATCTGAGGGGCCCCAGTGTGTGTTGCTCCCCCTGTGTGTGTCCATGTGTTTGAATCGTTCAGCTCCCACTTATAAGTGAGAACACTTGGTGTTTGATTTTCTTTTCCTGCATTAATTTGCTGAGGATAATGGCTACTAGCATCACTCATGTCCTGCAAACGACATGATCTCATTTCTTTTTTTGGCTGCATAGTATTCCATGGTGTGTATGTACTACATTTCTTTTATCCAGTCTATCATTAATGGACATTTAGGTTAATTCCATGTCTTTGCTATTGTGAGTAGTACTGCAATGAGCATACGCATGCATGCATCTTTATGAAAGAATAATTTATATTCCTTTGGGGATGTACACAGTAATGGAATTGCTGGGTCACATGGTATTTCTGCTTGTAGATCTTTGAGGAATTGCCACACTGTCTTCCACAATGGTTGAACTAATTTACACTCCCGCCACCAGTGTAAAAGTGTTTCTATTTCTCCATAACCTCATCAGCATTTGTTGCTTTATGACTTTTTAATGATAGCCATTCTGACTGGTGTTAGATGGTGTCTCATTGTGGTTTTGAATTGCATTTCTCTAATGATCAGTTATGCTGAGCTTTCTAAAATATGTTTGTTGACTGCATGAATGTCTTCTTTTGAGAAATGTCTGTTCATGTCCTTTGCCCACATTTTAATGGGGTTGTTTGTTTTTATCTTGTAAATTTGTTCAAGTTCCTTGTAGATACTGGATATTAGACCTTTGTTAGATGGATTAATTGCAAAATTTTTCTCCCATTCTGTAGGTTGTCTGTTTACTCTCATGACAGTTTCTTTTGGTGTGCAGAAGCTCTTTAGTTTAATTAGATTCCATTTGTCAATTTTTGCTTTTGTTGCAATTACTTTTGGCATTTTCATCATGAAATCTTTGCCTATCCCTGTGTCCTGAATGGTATTGCTTAGATTTTCTTCTAGGGTTTTTATAGGCTTGGGTTTTACATTTAAGTCTTCAGTCCATCTTGAGTTAATTTTTTTGTATAAGGTAAAAGAATGGGGGTCGTTTTGATTTTTTCCATATGGCTAGCCAGTTTTCCCAGAACCGTTTATTAAATAAGGAATCCTTTCCCAATTGCTTGTTTTTGTCAAGTTTGTCAAAGATCAGATAGTTGTAGGTGTGTAGTCTTATTCCTGAATCCTCTATTCTGTTCCATTGGTTTATGTGTCTGTTTTTGTACCAGTACCTTGCTGTTTTGGTTACTGTAGTCTTGTAGTATAGTTTGAAGATGGGTAGCATGATGCTGCCAGCTTTGTTCTTTTTGCTTAGGATTGTCTTGGCTATTTGGGCTCTATTTTGATTCTATATGAATTTTAAAATTGTTTATTCTAATTCTTTGAAGTATATCAATGGTATTTTAATAGGAATAGCATTGAATCTATAAATTACTTTGGGGATTATGGCCATTTTCATGATATCCAAGAGCATGGAATATTTTTCCATTTGTTTGTGTCCTCTCTAATTTCCTTGAGCAGTGGTTTGTAGTTCTCCTTGAAGAGTTCCTTCACTTCCCTTGTTTGCTGTATTCCTAGGTATTTTATTCTGTTTGTAGCCTGAATGGGAGTTCCTTCATGATTTGACTCTCTGCTTGCCTGTTTTTGGTGTATAGGAATGGTAGGAACTGTTGCACATTGATTTGTATCCTGAAACTTCGCGGAAGTTGCTTATCATCTTAAGAAGCTTTTGGACTGAGATGATGGGATTTTCTAGATATAGGATCATGTTATCTGCAAAAAAAGCTAATTTCTCTTCCTCTCTTCCTATTTGAATATGCTTTATTTCTTTCTCTTGCCTGACTGCCCTGGTCAGAGCTTTCAATACTATGTTGAGTAGGAGTGGTGAGAGAGGGCATCCTTGTGTTTTGCTGGTTTTCAAGGTGAATGCTCCAGCTTCTGCCCATTCAATATGATATTAGCTGTGGGTTTGTCATAAATGGCTCTTATGATCTTGAGATATGTTCCTTCACTATATAGTCTACTGAGAGTTTTTAACATGAAGGGATGTTGAATTTTATCCAAGGCCTTTTCTGCATCTATTGAGATAATCATGATGTTTTTGTCTTTAGTTTTGTTTATGTGATGAATTACATTTATTGATTTGTGTATGTTGAATCAGTCTTGCATCCCAGGGATGAAGGCAGCTTGATCGTGGTGGATAAGCTTTTTGATGTGCTTGCTGGATTCAATTTGCCAGTATTTTATTGAGGATTTTTGTGTTGATGTTTTTCAGGGATATTGACCTGAAGTTTTCTATTTTTTGTTGTGTCTCTGTCAGGTTTTGATATCAGGATGATTCTGGCCTCATACAATTAGTTGCAGAAGAGTATCTCCTTTTCAATTGTTTGGAATTGTTTCAGTAGAAATGGTACCAGCTCTTCTTTGTACTTTTGGTAGAATTTAGCTGTAAATCTGTCTGGTCCTGGGTTTTTTTTTTGGTTGATAGGCTATTTATTACGGACTGAATTTCAGAACTCATTATTGGTCTATTCAGGGATTCAATTTCTTCTGACTCAGTCTTGGGACAGTGTATGTGTCTAGGAATTTATCTATTTCTTCTAGGTTTTCTAGTTCATGTGCATAGAAGTGTTTATAGTATTCTCTAGTAGTTGGTTGTATTTCTGTGGGGTCAGTGATATTCCCCTTATCTTTTCTGATTGTGTCTATTTGATTCTTCTCTCTATCTCCTTCAGTTCAGCTCTGATCTTGGTCATTTCTTGTCTTCTGCTAGCTTTGGGGTTTGTTTGCTCTTGGTTTTCTAGTTCTTTTAGTTGTGATGTTAGGTTGCTGATTTGAGATCTTTCTTCCTTTTTCATGTGGGTATCTAGTGCAATCAATTTCCCTCTTGACACTGCTTTAGCTGCATCCCAGAAGTTCTGGTATGTTGTCTCTTTGTTCTCATTAGTTTCAAAGAACTTCTTGATTTCTGCCTTAATTTCATTATTTACCTAGGAGTCATTCAGGAGCAGGTTGTTCAATTTTCATGCAATTCAGTGGTTTTGAGTGAGTTTTTAAATTTTCTTTTCTTTTGAGATGGAGTCTCACTCTGTCACCCAGTCTGGGGTTTATTGGCACAATTTCGGCTCACTGCAACCTCTGCCTCCTGTGTTCAGGTGATTCTCATGCCTCAGCTCCCTGAGTAGCTGGGAATACAGGCATGCACTACCATGCCCGGCTAATTTTTTTCTTTTGTATTTTTGGTATAGACTTTTTGAGTTCTAATTTGATTGCACTGTCATGTGAGAGACTGTTATGATTTCAGTTCTTTTGCATTTGCTGAGGAGTGTTTTACATCCGATTATGTGATCAATTTTAGAGTAAGTACCATGTGGCAATGAGAAGAATGGTTATTCAGTTGTTTTTGGGTGGAGATTTTTGTAGATATGTATCAGGTCCGCTTGATACAGAGCTGAGTTCAGGTCCTGAATATCTTTGTTATTTTTCTGTTTCGATAATCTGTCTAATATCATCGGTGGGGTGTTAAAGTCTCCCAATATTATTGTGTGGTAGTCTAAGTCTCTTTGTAGGTCTCTAACAACTCGCTTTATGAATCTAGGTGCTCCTGTATTGCGTGCCTATATATTTAGGATAGTTAGCTTTTTTTGTTGAATTGAACACTTTACCATTATGTAATGCCCTTCTTTGTCTGTTTCGATCTTTGTTGGTTTAAAGTCTGTTTTGTCAGAAACTAGGGTTGTGACCCCAGCTTTTTTCTGTCTTCCATTTGCTTGGTAAATTTTCCTCTATCCCTTTATTTTGAGCATATGTGTGTCTTTGCACATGAGATGGGTCGCTTGAAGACAGCATGCTGATGGGTCTTGACTCTTTTTTTTTTTTTTTTTTTTTGGTGACAGAGTCTCGCTTTGTCACCCAAGCTGGAGTGCAGTGGTGCTATCTCAGCTCACTGCAAGCTCCAACTCCTGGGTTCATGCCATTCTCCAGCCTCAGCCTCCTGAGTAGCTGGGACTACAGGAGCCCGCCCCCACGCCTCGCTAATTTTGTTTTTGTGTGTTTTTTAGTAGAGACAGGGTTTCACTGTGTTGGCCAGGATGGTCTTGATCTCCTGACCTTGTGATCTGCCCACCTCGGCCTCCGAAAGTGCTGGGATTACAGGAATGAGCCACCGTGCCTGGCTGGGTCTTGACTCTTTATCCATCTTGCCATTCTGTGTCTTTTAACTGGGGCATTTAGCCTATTTATGTTTAAGGTTAGTATTATTATGTATGGATATGATCCTGTCATGATAATGTTAACTGGTTATTTTGCAAACTTGTTTATGTGATTGCTTCATAGTGTCACTGGTCTGTGTACTTCAGTGTGCTTTTCCAGTGGCTGGTACCAGTTTTTCCTTTTTATATTTAGTGCTTCCTTCAGGAGCTCTTATAAGGCAGACCTGGTGGTGGTGAATTCCCTCAGCATTTGCTTGTCTGAAAAGGAACTTAGTTCTCTTTCACTTATGAAGCTTAGTTTGGCCGGATGTGAAATTCTGGGTTGCAATTTTTTTTTTAAAGAATGTTTAATATTGACTCCCAATCTCTTCTGGCTTGTAGGGTTTCTGCTGATAGGTCTGCTGTTAGTCTGGTGGTCTTCTCTTTGTAGGTGATCTGGCCTTTCTCTCTGGCTGCCCTTAACATTTTTTCTTTCATTTTGACCTTGGAGAATCTGACGATTATGGATCTTGGGGTTGATCTTCTTGTGGAGTATATTACTGGCAGTTCTCTGGATTTCCTGAATTTGAATGTTGGCCTGTCTTGCTAGGTTGAGGAAGTGCTCCTGGATGATATCCTAAAGTATGTTTTCCAACTTGGTTCCATTTTCACCATCTCTTTCAGGTACTCCAATCAATCGTAAATTTGGTCTTTTTACATAATCCCATATTTCTTGGAACTTTTGTTTGTTTCTTTTTATTCAGTTTTCTCTGTTTTGTCTACCTGTCTTATTTCAGAAAGATAGTCTTCAAGCTCTGAGATTCTTTCCTCCACTTGGTCTGTTCTGCTGTTACTTGTGATTGCATTGTAAACTTCTCATGTTGTGATTGCATAACTCCATCAGGTCAGTTATGTTCCTCTCTAAACTGGATATTCTGGTTGTCAGCTCCTGTATTTTATTGTGATTCTTAGCTTCTTTGCATTGGGTTAGGAAATGCTCTCTTAGCTCAGTGAAGTTCATTATTACCCACCTTCTGAAGCCTACTTCTGTCATTTTAGCTATCTTAGCCTCAGCCCAGTTCTGTGCCCTTGCTGGAGAGGTGTTATAGTCATTTGGAGGAGAAATGGCACTTTGGTTTTTTGAGTTGTTAGCATTTTTGCATTGATTTTTTTTCTCATCTTTGTGGGCTTAACAATCTTCAATTTTTGAGGTTGCTGACCATTGAATGGGGTTTTTGTGGGGGTCTTTTTTATTGATGTTTTTGTTGTTGCTTTCTGTTTGTTTTTCTTTTAGCAGTCAGGCCAGTCTTCCATAAGGCTGCTGCAGTTTGCTCGGGATCCACTCCAGACCTCAGTTTCCTTGGTCACGCCCATACCTGAAGGTATCAGCAGTGAAGGCTGTGAAACAACAAAGATGGTGACGTGCTCATTCCTCTGGGAACTCTGTCCCAGTGGGGCACAGACCTGATGCTTCCCGCATGCTCATGTAGGAGGTATCTTGAGACCCCTATTGGGAGGTCTTACCCAGTCAGGAGGAATGGAATTGGGGACCCACTTAAAGAAGCAGTCTGACTGTCAGCCCCTTGGCAGAGTGGTTGCACCGTGCTGGGGAAAATCTGCCTCATTCAGACCTCTCGGACTCTAAAGCCAGCAGGCTAGACAGAGTACAATTTCATAATGCTTCTTACTTTTGGCATTGAGCACCAGTTTATGATCATATTCCTTTTGGAAAGCCAGAAGTTCAACTTTCAATAAGGAGAGTTAAGTGGCAAAAATGTGTAAGATAAACTCATAAAACTGAACTTTAAAGCAATAATTAGCTAAGTGAAAAAGCATACAATTAGCTCATAGTAAGTAAAACTAGTAATTTATATATCCTTAATTTTTTTTAACAGTGTGGTAGTAGCAGGAGTGACAGATCAGCACAGTTCAAACCATGTAATAAAACCAGCCACACTGATTAAAGGGTAAAGTTTACTAAATGTAGATCAAAATGATTTTCTTTTTTCAGGATAAACTCATTAGAAAAGTCAGACTTGAACCATATGGGTTACATTTAGACCAATAAGCCATGGACTAAATTAAAAGGGAAGGGCTTCAGTGCCCTATCTCCTTTGGGTATCTTGAATGTAAGTGTGAATGGACATTTGAGATGAGGCTGAGGATCAAGGATTCATTGCCTTTTGTAAGTTCATCCAATTGGACGAAAGTTATTGTCCCAAACTTCACTTTCTCCCTTTCCCTCATTTTTCCATGCCTAAAAATGACTACATCTGGCATTACAGTATTTGGCATGAAGTGTTTTAAATGCATGAATTTTCTAGACAGATTTGGTATGAAAACATTTATATTTTAATTACATTTTTCTTTTTCTATTCCAATAGGTTTTTGGGGGAACAGGTGATGTTTGATTACATGAATAAGTTCTTTAGTGGTGATTTCTGAGATTTCTGTGCACCCATCACCCGAGTAGTATACACTATACCCAATATGTAGTCTTTTATCCCTTGCCACCCCCAATCATTCACCCGAGTCCCCAAAGTCCATTGTTTCATCCTTATGCCTTTGCATCCTCATAGCTTAGCTCCCACATATGAGCGAGAACATACGATGTTTGATTTTCCATTCCTGAGTAACTTCACTTAGATGAGTAGTCTCCAATTCCATCCAGATTGCTGCAAATGCCATTATTTTATTCCTTTTTATGGCTGAGTAGTATTCTTAATATATATACTTCATTTTCTTTATCAACTCATTGATTGATGGGCATTTGGGTGGTTCCATATTTTTGTAATTGTGCTGTTATAAACATGCATATGCAAGTATCTTTTTCATATAATGACTTCTTTTCCTCTGGGTAGATATCTAGTAGTGGGATTGCTGAATCAAATGGTAGATCTACTTTTAGTTCTCTTTTTTTATTTTAAGATTTTTTTTTTGTTATTATTATGCTTTAAGTTCTGGGGTACATGTGCAGAAGGTACAGTTTTGTTATATAGGTATACACATGCCATGGTGGTTTGCTCTACCCATCAACCCGTCACCTACATTAGGTATTTCTCCTAATGTTATCCCTCTCCTAGCTCCCTACCCACCACCCCCCCACAGGCCCCAGTGTGTGATGTTTCCCTCCCTATGTTCATGTGTTTTCATTGTTCAACTCCCACTTATGAGTGAGAACATGTGGTGTTTGATTTTCTGTTCTTGTGACAGTTTGCTGAGAATGATGGTTTCCAGCTTCACCCATGTCCCTGCAAAGGACATGAACTCATCCTTTTTTATGGCTGCATAGTATTCCATGATGTATATGTGCCACATTTTCTTTATTCAGTCTATTATTGATGGACATTTGGGTTGGTTCCAAGCCGTTGCTATTGTGAATAGTTGCGCCAGTTAGAATGGCGATCATTAAAAAGAAACAACAGATGCTGGAGAGGATGTGGAGAAATAGGAATGCTTTTACACTGTTGGTGGGAGTGTAAGCTAGTTCAACCATTGTGGAAGACAGTGTGGCAATTTCTCAAAGATCTAGAACTAGAAATACTGTTTGACCCAGCAATCCCATTACTAGGTATATACCCAAAGAATTGTAAATCATTCTACCATAAAGACACATGCACATGTATGTTTATTATGGCCCTTTTAGTTCTTTAAGGAATCTCCACACTGTTTTCCATAGTGGTTGTACTAGTTTACATTTCAATAAACAGTGTAAATGTGTTCCCTTTTCACTGCATCTATGCCAACATCTATTATTTTTTGATTATAGCCTTTCTTGCAGGAGTGAAGTGGTATCGCATTGTGGTTTTGATTTTCATTTTCCTGATAATTAGTAATGTTCAGCATTTTTCCATATGCTTGTTGTCCATTTGTATATCTTTGTTTGAGAATTGTCTATTGATATCCTTAGCCCACTTTTTGATGGGATTGTTTTTTCTTGCTGATTTGAGTTCTTTGTAGATTCTGGGTATTAGTCCTTTGTTGGATGTATAGATTGTGAAGATTTTCTCCCATTCTATCAGTTGTCTGTTAACTCTGCTGATTATTTATTTTGCTGTGCAGGTTTTCATTTGAATGAAGTCCCATATATTTATCTTTGTTTTTGTTGCATTTGCTTTGGGTTCTTGATCATGAAGTATTTGCCTAAGCCAAGGTCTAGAAGTGTTTTTCTGATGTTATCTTCTAGAATCTTTATGGTTTCAGTCTTAGATTTAAGTGTTTTTGTATAAGGTGAGGAGTGAGGATCCAGTTTCATTCTTCTACATGTGGCTTTCCAATTATCTCAGCCCCATTTGTTGAATAGGGTGTCCTTTCTCCACTTTATGTTTTTGTTTGCTTTGTCAAAAATCAGTTGGATGTAAATATTTGGCTTTATTTCTGGGTTTTCTATCTGTTCCATTGGTCTATGTGCCTGTTTTTGTACCAGTACCATGCTGTTGGTGATGATAGCCTTATAGTATAGTTTGAAGTTGGGAACTGCGATGCCTCCAGATTTGTTCTTCTTGTTTAGTATTGCTTTGGCTATATGGGCCCTTTTTTGGTTCCATATGAATTTTAGGATTGTTTTTTCTAGTTCTGTGAAGAATGATGATGGTATTTTTATGGGAATTGCATTGAATTTGTAGATTGCTTTTGGCTGTATGGTCATTTTCACAATATTGATTCTACTCAGCCATGAGCATGGGATGTGTTTTCATTTGTTTGTGTCATCTATGATTTTGCTCAGTAACGTTTTGTAGTTTTCCTTGTAGAGGTCTTTCATGTCCTTAGGTATATTCCTAAGTATTTTATTTTATTTTTGCAGCCATTATGAAAGGGGTTGAGTTCTTTATTTGATTCTCAGCATGGTTGCTGTTGGTGTATAGCAGAGCTACTGATTTGTGTACATTAACTTTGTATCCTGAAACTTTGATGAATTTATTCACAGCTCTAGGAGCTGTTTGCATGTGTCTTTAGGGTTTTCTAGGCATAGAATCATATAATCAGCAAACAGTGACAGTTTGACTTTCTCTTCACTGATTTGGGTGCCGTTATTTTTTTTCTCTTGTCTGATTGCTTTGGCTAGGACTTTCAGTACTATGTTGAATAGAAGAGGTAAAAGTGAGCATGCTCCTCTTGTTGCAGTTCTTAGGGGAAATGCTTTCAACTTTTCTCTGTTCAGTATAGTGTTGGCTGTGGGTTTGTCATAGATGGCTTTTATTACCTTAAGTTATGTCCCTTCTATACCAGTTTTACTGAGGGTTTTAATCATAAAGAGCTGGTGAATTTTGTCAAATGCTTTTTCTGTGTCTATTGAGATGATCATGTGATTTTTGTTTTTAATTCTGTTTATGTGGCATATCACATTTACTGACTTATGTGTGTTAAACAATCCCTAGATCCCTGGTATGAAACCCACTTGATCAGGTGGATTATCTTTTTGATATGCTGTTGGATTCAGTTAGCTAGTATTCTGCTGATGATTTTTGCATCCTATGCTCATCAGGGATAATGGTCTGTAGTTTTCATTTGTGTATTATGTCCTTCCCTAGCTTTGGTATAAGGGTGATACTGGCTTCATAGAATGATTTAGGGAGGAGTCCTTCTTTCCCTATCTTTTGGAATAGTGTCAATAGGATTGGTACCACTTCTTCTTTGACTACCTGTTAGAATTCAGCTGTGAATCTGTCTGGTCCTGGGCTTTTTTTTGCTTGGTAGTTTTTAAATTACCATCTCAATCCTTCTATTTGTTATCAGTCTGCTCAAAGATTCTACATCTTCCTGGCTTACTCTAGAAGGGTTGTATATTTTCGCAAATTTATCTGTCTTCTCTAGGTTTTCTAGTATGTATGTAAAGGTGTTCATAGTAGCCCTGAATAACCTTCTGTATTTCTGTGGTATCAGTTGTAATATTTCCCCATTTTGTTTTTATTTGAGCTTATTTGGATCTTCTCTCTTCTTTTCTTCATTAATCTTGCTAGTGGTCTATCAATTTTATTTATCTTTTCAAAGAACCAGCTTTCTGTTTCATTTATCTTTTGTATTATTTTGTTTTAATTTCATTTACTTCTGCTCTGATCTTTGTTATTTTTTTCTTCTGCTAGATTGTTCTTGTTTCTCCAGTTCCATGAAGTGTGACCTTAGACTGTCTATTTGTGCTCTTTCAGACTTTTTAATGTGGGCATTTAATTAATGCTATGAACTTTCCTCTTAACACTGCTTTTGCTGTATCCCAGTGGGTTTAATAGGTTGTGCCACTATTATTACTCAGTTCAAAAAACTTTCAAATTCCCACCTTGATTTCATCGTTTACCCCACGGTCATTCAGGAGCAGGTTATTTGATTTCCATGTATTTGTATAGTTTTGAAGATTCCTTTTGGAGTTGATTTCCAATTTTATTCCACTGTCATTGGAGAGAGTACTTGATATAATTTTTATTTTCTTAAATTTTTTGAGACTCATTTTGTGGCCTATCATATGGTCTATCTTGAAGAATGTTCCATGTGCTGATGAATAGAATGTATATTCCACAGTTGTTGGGTAGAATGTTCTATCAATATCTGTTTAGTCCACTTGTTGCAGGGTATAGTTTAAGTCCATTTTGTTTGCTCACTTTCTGTCCTGATGACCTGTCTAATGCTGTCAGTAGAGTATTAAAGTACCCACTATTATTGTGTTGCCATCTATCTCATCTCTTAGGTTTAGTAGTAATTTTTTATAAATTTGGGAGCTCCAGTGTTAGGTGGGTATATATTTAGAATTGTGGTATTTTTCTCTTGGACAAGCTTTTTATCATCATATAGTGTCCTTCTTTGTCTTTTTTAACTGCTGTTGCTTTTTTTAAAATTGTACTTTAAGTTCTAGGGTACATGTGCACAACGTGCAGGTTTGTTACATTTGTATACATGTGCTGTGTTGGTTTGCTGCACCTGTTAACTCGTCATTTACATTAGGTATTTATCCTAATGCTATCCCTCCCCCATCCCACCACCCCATGACAGGCCCCAGTGTGTGATGTTCCCCACCCTGTGTCCAAGTGTTCTCATTGTTCAATTCCCACCTATGAGTGAGAACATGCAGTGTTTGGTTTTCTGTCCTTGTGATAGTTTGCTCAGAATGATGGTTGCCAGCTTCGTCCATGTCCCTACAAAAGACATAAACTCATCCTTTTTAATGGCTACATAGTATTCCATAGTGTATATGTGCCACATTTTCTTAATCCATTCTATCATTGGTGGACATTTGGGTTAGTTCCAAGTCTTTGCTACTGTGAATAGTGCTGCAGTAAATATACGTGTGTATGTGTCTTTAGAGCAGCCTGATTTATAATCCTTTGGGTATATACCCAGTAATGGGATGGCTGGGTCAAATGGTATTTCTAGTTCTAGATCCTTGAGGAATCACCACACTGTCCTTCACAATGGTTGAACTAGCTTACACAGCCACCAACAGTGTAAAAGCGTTCCTATTTCTCCACATCCTCTCCAGCACCTGTTGTTTTTTACTGACTTTTTAATGATCACAATTCTAACTGGTGTGAGATGGTATCTCATTGTGGTTTTGATTTGCGTTCCTCTGATGACCAGTGATGATAAGCATTTTTTTCATGTGTCTGTTGGCTCCATAAATGTCTTTTTTTGAGAAGTGTCTGTTCATATCATTGGCCTACTTTTCGATGGGGTTGTTTGATTTTTTTCTTGTAAATTTGTTTAAGTTCTTTGTAGATTCTGGATATTAGCCCTTTGTCAGATGGGTAGATTGTGAGATTTTCTCCCATTCTGTAGGTTGCCTCTTCACTCTGATGGTAGTTTCTTTTGCTGTGCAGAAGCTCTTTAGTTTAATTAGATCCCATTTGTCTATTTTGGCTTTTGTTGCCATTGCTTTTGGTGTTTTGTCATGAAGTCCTTGCCCATGCCTATGTCCTTTATGGTATTGCCTAGGTTTTCTTCTAGGGTTGTCATGGTTTTAGGTCTAACATTTAAGTCTTTAATCCATCTTGAATTAATTTTTGTATAAGGTATAAGGAAGGGATGCAGTTTCAGTTTTCTACATATGACTAGCCAGTTTTCCCAGCACCATTTATTATATAGGGAATCCTTTCCCCATTTCTTGTTTTTGTCAGGTTTGTCAAAGACCAGATGGTTGTACATGTGTGGTGTTATTTCTGAGGCCTCAGTCTGTTCCATTGGTCTATATCTCTGTTTTGGTACAAGTACCATGCTGTTTTGGTTACTGTAGCCTTGTAGTATAGTTTGAAGTCAGGTAGTGTGATGCCTCCAGCTTCGTTCTTTTTGCTTAGGATTGTCTTGGCAATGCAGGGTCTTTTTGTGATTCCATATAAACTTTAAAGTAGTTTTTTCCAGTTGTGTGAAGAAAGTCATTGGTAGCTTGATGGGGATGGCATTGATTCTATAAATTACCTTCGGCAGTATGGCCGTTTGCATGAGATTGATTCTTCCTAGCCATAGGCATGGAATGTTATTCCATTTGTTTGTGTCCTCTTTTATTTCACCGAGCAGTGGTTTGTAGTTCTCCTTGAAAAGTCCTTCAAATCCCTTGTAAGTTGGATTCCTAGGTATTTTATTCTCTTTGTAGCGATTGTGAATGGGAGTTCACTCATGATTTGGCCCTCTGTTTGTCTGTTATTGGTGTATAAGAATGCTTGTGATTTTTTCACATTGATTTTATATCCTGAGACTTTGCTGAAGTTGCTTGTCAGCTTAAGGAGATTTTGGGCTGAGATGATGGGGTTTTCTAAATATGCAATCATATCATCTGCAAACAGGGACAATTTGACTTCCTCTTTTCCTCACTGAATACCTTTTATTTCTTTCTCCTGCCTGATTGCCCTGGCCAGAACTTTCAACACTATGTTGAATAGGAGTGGTAAGAGAGGGCATCCCTGTCTTGGGCCAGTTTTCAAAGGGAATGCTTCCAGTTTTTGCCCATTCAGTATGATACTGACTGTGGGTTTGCTCTTATTATTTTGAGATATATTCCATCAATACCTAGTTTATCAAGAGTTTTTAGCATGAAGGGCTGTTGAATTTTGTCAAAGGTCTTTTCTGCATCTATTGAGATAATCATGTGGTTTTTGTCTTTGGTTCTGTTTATGTGATGGATTACGTTCATTGATTTGCATATGTTGAACCAGGCTTGCATCCCAGGGATGAAGCCAGCTTGATCTTGGTGGATAAGCTTTTGGATGTGCTGCTAGATTCAGCTTCCCAGTATTTTATTGAGGATTTTTGCATTGATGTTCATCAGGGATATTTGTCTAAAATTATCTTTTTTTGTTGTGTCCCTGCCAAGCTTTGGTACCAGGTTGATGCTGGTCTCATAACATGAGTTAGGGAAGATTCCCTCTTTTTCTATTCATTGGAATAGTTTCAGAAGGAATGTTACCAGCTCTTCTTTGTACCTCTGGTAGAATTCGGCTGTGAATCTGTCTGGTCCTGGACTTTTTTTTTGTTGGTAGGCTATTAATTATTGCCTCAATTTCAGAGCCTGTTATTGGTCTATTCAGCAATTCAACTTCTTCCTGGTTTAGTCTTGGAAGCGTGTATGTGTCCAGGAATTTATCCATTTCTTCTAGATTTTCTAGTTTATTTTCATAGAGGTGTTTATAGTATTCTCTGATGGTAGTTTGTATTTCTATGCGATCGGTGGTGATAACCCCTTTATGATTTCTTATTGCGTCTATTTGATTCTTCTCTTTTTCTCCTTTATTAGTCTTGCTAGCGGTCTATCAATTTTGTTGATCTTTTCAAAAAACCAGCTCCCGGATTCATTGATTTTTTAAAGTTTTTTTTGTGTCTCTATCTCCTTCAGTTCTGCTTTGATCTTGGTTATTTCTTCCCTTCTGCTAGCTTTTGAGTTTGCTTGCTCTTTCTTCTCTAGTTCTTTTAATTGTGATGTTAGGGTGTCGATTTTAGATATTTCCTGTTTTCTCTTGTGGGCATTTGGTGCTATAAATTTCCATCAATACACTGCTATAAATGTGTCCCAGAGATTCTGGTATGTTGTGTCTTTGTTCTCATGGCTTCAAGGAACATGTTGATTTGATTATTTACCCAGTAGTCATTCAGGAGCATGTTTTTCAGTTTCCATGTAGTTGAGCGGTTTTGAGTTAGTTTCTTAGTCATGAGTTCTAATTTGATTGCACTGTGGTCTAGAGACAGTTTGTTGTAATTTCTGTTCTTTTACATCTGCTGAGGAGTCCTTTACTTCCTACTATGTGGTCAATTTTGGAATAAGTGTGATGTGGTGCTGAGAAGAATGTATATTCTGTTGATTTGGGTGGAGAGTTCTGTAGATTTCTATTAGGTCTGCTTAGTGCAGAGCTGAGTTCAAGTGCTGGATATCCTTGTTAACCTTCTGTC
Organism: Rhinopithecus roxellana; assembly: GCF_007565055.1. Lineage (NCBI taxonomy): Eukaryota > Metazoa > Chordata > Mammalia > Primates > Cercopithecidae > Rhinopithecus > Rhinopithecus roxellana. Next base: position 130,005,713 of record NC_044557.1, on the reverse strand, counting down.
TCATTGATCTGTCTCATATTGATAGTGGGGTGTTCAATTCTCCCATTATTATTGTGTGGGCATCTAAGTCTCTTTGTAGGTCTCTAAGGACTTGCTTTATGAGTCTGGGTGCTCCTGTATTGGGTGCATATATATTTAGGAGAGTTAGCTCTTCTTGTTGAATTGATCCCTTTACCACTATGTAATGGTCTTCTTTGTCTCTTTTGATCTTTGTTGGTTTAAAGTCTGTTTTGTCAGAGACTAGGATTGCAACCCCTGCATTTTTTTGTTTTCCGTTTGCTTGGTAGATCTTCCTCCATCCCTTTATTTTGAGCCCATGTGTATCTCTGCATGTGAGATGGGTCTCCTGAATACAGTACACTGATGGGTCTTGACTGTTTACCCAATTTTCCAGTCTGTGTCTTTTAATTGGAGTATTTAGACCATTTACATTTAAGGTTAATATTATTATGTATGAATTTGATCCTGTCATTATGATGTTAGCTGTTTTTTTGCTCATTAGTTGATGTAGTTTCTTCCTAGCATCAATGGTCTTTAGAATTTGGCATGTTTTTGCAGTGGCTGGTACCGGTTGTTCCTTTCCATGTTTAGTGCTTCCTTTGGGAGCTCTTGTAAGGCAGGCCTGGTGGTGACAAAATCTCTCAGCATTTGTCTGTAAAGGATTTTATTTCTCCTTCACTTATGAAACTTAGTTTGGCTGGATATGAAATTCTGGGTTGAAAATTCTTTTCTTTAAGAATGTTGAATATAGCCCCCACTCTCTTCTGGCTTGTAGAGTTTCTGCTGAGAGATCCGCTGTTAGTCTGATGGGCTTCCCTTTGTGAGTAACTCGACCTTTCTTTCTGGCTGCCCTTAACACTTTTTCCTTCATTTCAACCTTTGTGAATCTGACAATTATCTGTCTTGGGGTTGCTTTTCTTGAGGAGTGTCTTTGTGGTGTTCTCTGTATTTCCTGAATTTGAATGTTGGCCTGACTTGCTATATTGGATAAGGTCTTCTTCATAATATCCTGAGGAGTGTTTTCCAGCTTGATTCCATTCTCCCTGCCACTTTCAGGTACACCAATCAAACATAGGTTTTTTTTTTTTTTTTTTTTCCCACATAGTCCCATATTTCTTGGAGGTTTGTTCATTGCTTTTTACTTATTTTTCTCTAAATTTCTCTTCTCACTTCATTTCATTAATTTGATTTTCAATCACTGATACCTTTTCTTCCACTTGATCAAATTGGCTACTGAAACTTGTGCATGCAATCGCGTAGTTCTTGTGCCATGGTTTTCAGCTCCATCAGGCCATTTAAGGTCTTCTCTACACTGTTTCTTCTGGTTAGCTATTTGTCTAATTTTTTTTCAAGGGTTTTAGCTTCCTTGTGATGGGTTCGAACATTCTTTTGCTTGTAGAAGTTTGTTATTACCGACTTTCTGAAGCCTACTTCTGTCTACTCATCAAAATCATTCTCCATCCAGCTTTGTTCCCTTGCTGGTGAGGAGCTGTGATCCTTTGGAGGGGAAGGGGTGCTCAGTTTTTAGAATTTTTGGCTTTTCTGCTCTGGTTTCTCCCCATCTTTGTGGTTTTATCTACCTTTTGTCTTTCATGATGGTGACCTACGGATGGGGTTTTGGTGTGGATGTTGTTTTCGTTGATGTTGATGCCATTCCTTTCTGTTGGTTAGTTTTCTTTCTAAAAGTCAAGTCCCTCAGCTGCAGATCTGTTGGATTTTGCTGGAGGTCCACTCCAGACCCTGTTTGCCTGGGTATCACCAGCAGAGGCTGCAGAATAGCAAATATTGCAGAACAGCAAATATTGCTGCCTGATTCTTCCTCTGGAAGGATTTTCATCTCAGAGGGGCACCTGGCTGTATAAGGTGTCGGGCAGCCCCTACTGGGAGGTGTCTCCAAGTTAGGCTACATGGGGGTCAGGAACCCACTTGAGGAGGCAGTCTGTCCATTCTCAGAGCTCAAACACCATGCTGGGAGAACCACTGCTCTCTTCAGAGCTGTCAGATAGGGATGTTTAAGTCTGCAGAACTTTCTGCTGCCTTTTATTTAGCTATGCCCTGCCCGCAAAGGTGGAGTCTACAGAGGCAGGAGGCACTCCTTCAACTGAGGTGGGCTCCACCCAGTTTGAGCTTCCTGGCTGCTTTTTTTTAACCTACTCTAGCCTCAGCAGTGGTGGACTCCCCTCCCCCAGCCAGGCTTGCCGCCTCACAGTTTGATCTGAGTTGCTACACTGGCAGTGAGCAAGGCTCCATGTACATGGGACCAGCTGAGCCAGGTGAGGGATATAATCTCCTGGTGTGCTGTTTGCTAAGACCATTGGAAAATTTAGGTGGCAGTGTCCCAATTTTCCTGGTACAGTCTGCCACAGCTTCCCTTGGCTGGGAAAGGGAAATCCCTTGACCCCTTGTGCTTCCCGGGTGAGGTGATGCCCTGCTCTGCTTTGGCTCACCCTCTGTGGGCTGCACCCGCTGTCCAACCAGTCCCAGTGAGATGAACCAGGTACCACAGAAATCACTCATCTTCTGTGCCGATCACCCTGGGAGCTGCAGACTGGAGCTGTTCCTATTCAGTCATCTTGGAATCACCTCTCCCTGCTGTCACTTTAAAGTTTGTGTTGTCTGATATAAGAATAGCTACTTTTGCTCACTTTTTGTGTCCATTTGCATGGAATATATTTTTCTACTCTTTTGAGTTTATGTGAGTCCTTATGTGTTAGGTGAGTCTCCTGAAGACAGCAAAAACTTGGTTGGTGAATTCTTATCCATTCTGCCATTCTGTGTCTTGTAAGTGGAGCATTTAGGTCTTTAAATTCAATGTTATTATTGAGATGTGAGGTACTATTCTATTCACCATGCTTTTTGTTGCCTGAATACCTTGTTTTTCTTTCGCATTATGTTCTTGTTATGAACATGTAGGTCCTGTGAGATTTATGCTTTAAGGAGGTTTTATTTAGGTGTAATTCAAGGATTTGTTTCAAGATTTAGAGCTCCTTTTAACGGTTCTTGTAGTGCTGGCTTAGTAGTGGCAAATTATCTCAGCATTTGTTTGTCTGAAAAAGACTGTATTTTTCCTTCATTTATGAAACTTAGTTTCACAGGATACAAAATTCTTGACTGATAATTGTTTCATTTAAGGAGGCTAAAAATAAGACCTCAATTTAATCTAGCTTGTAGGGTTTCTGCTGAGAAATCTGCTGTTAATCTGATACGGTTTCCTTTATAGGTTACCTGATGCTTTTGCCTGACAGTTCTTAAGATTTTTCCTTTGTCTTGACTTTAGATAACCTGATGACTTTGTGTCTAGGTGATGATCTTTTTGCGATGAATTTCCCATGTGTTCTTTGAGCTTCTTGTATTTGGATGTCTAGATCTCTAGCAAGGCCACAGAAGTTTTCCTTGATTATTCCCTGAAATATATTTTCCAGACTTTTAGATTTCTTTTCTTTCTCAGGAACACCAGTTATTCTTAGGTTTGAATGTTCAACATAGTCCCAAACTTCTTGGACGCTTTGCTCATTTTAAAAAATTATTTTTCTTTAGCATGTTTTTTTAAAATTTATTTTTTTTATTTTTATTTTTTATTATTATACTTGAAGTTCTAGGGTAGATGTGCACAACATGCAGGTTTGTTACATATGTATACTTGTGCCATGTTGGTGTGCTGCACCCATCAACTCGTCAGCACCCATCAACTCATCGTTTACATCACGTATAACTCCCAATGCAATCCCTCCCCCGTCCCCACTCCCCATAATAGGCCCTGGTGTGTGATGTTCCCCTTCCCGAGTCCAAGTGATCTCATTGTTCAGTTCCCACCTATGAGTGAGAACATGCGGTGTTTGGTTTTCTGTTCTTGTGATAGTTTGCTGAGAATGATGGTTTCCAGTTGCACCCATGTCCCTACAAAGGATACAAACTCATCCTTTTTTATGGCTGCATAGTATTCCATGGTGTATATGTGCCATATTTTCTTAATCCAGTCTGTCACTGATGGACATTTGGGTTGATTCCAAGTCTTTGCTATTGTGAATAGTGCTGCAAAAAACATACGTGTGCATGTGTCTTTATAGCAGCATGATTTATAATCCTTTGGGTATATACCCAGTAATGGGATGGCTGGGTCATATGGTACATCTAGTTCTAGATCCTTGAGGAATCGCCATACTGTTTTCCATAATGGTTGAACTAGTTTACAATCCCACCAACAGTGTAAAAGTGATTTTTCTTTGTCTTTAAAAATTATTTTTCTTTGTCTTTAACAGATTGAGTTAATTTGAAGGCCTTGTCTTCAAGCTCTGAAATTCTTTCTTCTGTTTGTTCAGTTCAATTGCTGAGACTTTCCAGGGCATTTTGCATTTCTCTAAGTGTGTTCTTGATTTTCAGAAGTAGTGATTGTTTTATATTTATGGTATTTATTTCACTGAAGAATTTTCCTCTCATATTCTGTATCATGTTTTTGATTTCTTTAAGTTGAAATTTACCTTTCTCTGGTGCCTCTCTGATTAGCTTAATAATTGACCTTCTGAATTCTTTTTCTGGTAATTCAGAGATTTTTATCTTAGTTTGGATTCATTGCTGGTGAGCTGGTATGATCTTTTGGGGTATTAAAAATTCTGTTTTTTCATATTACCAGAATTGTTTTTTTGGTTCTTTCTCATTTGTGTAGACTATGTCAAGGGCTGCAGTTCAGATTCTTTTGTCCCATAGGGTTCTCCTTGATGTGATGTTCTCTCCCTTCCCCTATGAATGGGGCTTCCCAAGAGCTGAACTTTAGTGATTGTTTTTGGTCTTGTGGGTCTAACCACGCAGTGGAGCTACTAGACTCTTGGCTGGTACTGGGGAGTGTCTGCAAACTGTCCTGTGATATGATCTATGTTCAGGTCTTGCAGCCATGGATACCTGCACCTGCACTGGTGGAGGTAGCAGGGGAGTGAAGCAAACTGTCTGAGGATCCTTGGTTATGTTTTTGTTTAATGTGCTGATTTTGTGTTGGTTGGCCTCCAGCCAGGAGGTGGCACTTTCTTTTTTTTTTTTTTTTTTTTTTTTTTTATTATACTTTAAGTTCTAGGGTACATGTGCATAACGTGCAGGTTTGTTACATATGTATACTTGTGCCATGCTGGTGTGCTGTACCCATCAACTCGTCAGCACCCCTCAATTCATCATTTATATCAGGTATAACTCCCAATGCAATCCCTCCCCCCCTCCCCATGATAGGCCCTGGTGTGTGATGTTCCCCTTCCCGAGTCCAAGTGATCTCATTGTTCATTTCCCACCTATGAGTGAGAACATGTGGTGTTTGGTTTTCTCTTCTTGTGATAGTTTGCTAAGAATGATGGTTTCCAGCTGCATCCATGTCCCTACAAAGGACGCAAACTCATCCTTTTTTATGGCTGCATAATATTCCATGGTGTATATGTGCCACATTTTCTTAATCCAGTCTGTCACAGATGGACATTTGGGTTGATTCCAAGTCTTTGCTATTGTGAATAGTGCCGCAATAAACATACGTGTGCATGTGTCTTTATAGCAGCATGATTTATAATCCTTTGGGTATATACCCAGTAGTGGGATGGCTGGGTCATATGGTACATCTAGTTCTAGATCCTTGAGGATCGCCATACTGTTTTCCATAATGGTTGAACTAGTTTACAATCCCACCAACAGTGTAAAAGTGTTCCTATTTCTCCACATCCTCTCCAACACCTGTTGTTTCCTGACTTTTTAATGATTGCCATTCTAACTGGTGTGAGATGGTATCTCATTGTGGTTTTGATTTGCATTTCTCTGATGGCGAGTGATGATGAGCATTTTTTCATGTGTCTGTTGGCTGTATGAATGTCTTCTTTTGAGAAATGTCTGTTCATATCCTTTGCCCACTTTTTGATGGGGTTGTTTGTTTTTTTTCTTGTAAATTTGTCTGAGTTCTTTGTAGATTCTGGATATTAGCCCTTTGTCAGATGAGTAGATTTCAAGAGCACATCAGCTGAGGTACTGTAGGAAAGATGCAAACTTGCCCTAGGGATGCCTCATTAAGTATTCAGGTTTTTCAGGTGGTGGGCAGGGCCATAGAGCTCCCAAGGGATTAGGACCTTTGTCTTCGGCTGCCAGCATGAGTAGAGAAAGGTTGGGGCAGGGATAGGGATGTGTGAACTCAGCCTCTCCTTGGGCAAAGCTTGATGTGGCTGTTGTGGGAGTGTGGATCACAGTCCGGTGGAGTTATATTCCTAGGAGAATTATGGCTGCCCCTGCTGCGTCATGCAGGTGACGAGGGAAGTGGGGGAAAGCCAGCAGTCATTAGCCTCTCCCTGCTCCCACACAGCCCACAGTCCTAAAGGTGGTCTCACTCCCACCATGACCCCAAACAGCACTGGGCCTATTTCCAGGCAGCCAGTGACCAGGGCTGAGAACTTGCCCCAGACAATGAACCTCCTCGTTGAGAAAGCAAGCTGACTCACAGGTTTTCAGCATCTCAGGAAGCCTACAGTAGTGATTTAGTTCCTTCAGAGGGTCTGTGGATTTTCTTGGCTTTCCTGATGTGTTCCTGCAGTAGTTCTTGGAGCAAAATTTCAGGATGTGAGTCTCCACACACTGCTCTGTGTCTAAGCAGGAACTACAAGCTAATCCTGCCTCCTATCTGACATCTTAATCTGAATCATCTCTCTATTGTAATTAGTTTTGAGAACATTTTCTAAGTGGTATTTTTACTCCTCAGTATCATTATTGGGACTAATGTTTATTCTATGTGTCAATATAATTCTGTGTTCACATGACAGCCTGCACATTAGGTTGTCAGCTATCACTCATGTGTCATCCATTGTTGCTACATCCAAGAGCCACTGTCACCCCTTCTAGTTTAAATTCTCAAATATGAAGCAGTGGCCGTATGAGTCAGGCAGCGAAGTTTAGATTTCAGTGTGTCAGTAAACTAGGAGCTAATTCTCATCTTGAATGCACAATTGAGTTAAGTGACCCAAAAGGACTTCAGTGATTAGTTTTTCAAGACTTGGTGAGTAGCATTCTTTCCCCTTTTCTGGACTAGTCCTCATTCTTCCTCATTGCCTGACTATTCCTATTTGTTCCTTTGATCTTAGCCATGTCATCTGGGGGACCTTCTGGGACTCCTCTGCTAGGTCTCCTTTGCATTCATAACCCTCTGACCTTCCTGCATCACCACTTGATGCAGACTGTTACCATAATTTCTTATTAAATGTCTGTGTTTCTTGGCAGACTCATTGCAGGCTGGTACTGTGTTCATTAAGCTCTCCCCAGCATCACCACATAGTGTTCTGCACATAGTAGATGCTTTGGGGCTGGGTGCAGTGGCTCATGCCTGTAATCCCAGCACTTTGGGAGGCCTAGGTGGGTGGATCTCCTGAGGTCAGGAGTTCGAGACCAGCCTGGCCAACATGGTGAAACCCTGTTTCTACTAAAAATTCAAAAATTAGCCAGGAGTGGTTGCAGGTGCCTGTAATCCCAGCTAGCCGGGAGGTTGAGGCAGGAGAATCACTTGAACCTGGGAGGTGGAGGTTGCAGTGAGCCAAGATCATGCCATCACACTCCGGCCTGGGGGACAAAAGCGAGACTTCATCTCAAAAATAAATAAATAAAATAAAATATCAAATAAAATAAAATAAATGCTTTATAAATATCTGTTTAATAAATCAATTGAGCATTTCCTATTTAAGTGGAAGCAAATGTAATTTCTGGCTCAGTAGGCCACGCAGCTACAGCCAGAATAACCATTCAGGGCCTGAATAACAATCACAATGGAAACAAAATAATGATACCTTTAAGAGGAGCTTATGCTGCAAATTCTGGTGCGGAAGAAACATCACCTTAAATTATATATATGAAATTATCTTTATTTTTTGAGTTGCTACCCTGCCCTGCTAGCAGTAGGACATTAAAACTCAGTCACTATGGGGGTTTCTTTCCTTTTTCTGGGTGTTCCAGAATCTGGAAGGCTTATGTGGTTGGTACCTAGAGAAATGAGGAGTGCCTGTAATCTTCCGTCCATAATTGTTGCCATTGCTATTCTAATTGTTCAGACCCACTGCCTCAGAGGAAGGCATTTCTGCTGCCCGCAGGTCAAGAGGGGGCCAGGGGAATTTCCCTGGCCTAGACCCATGATGCCATCACAATGATCACCTCTGAAGTCTTGCCGCATCTTGTGGGATCTGATCATCTATCTCTGCTCTCTTCCCTATCCTGTGTAATCTCTCCCTTTCTCTTACATCTATTGAAGACACTTGCTTTCTCCTTTCTTTCCTAGCTGGATGTCCCAAGTTGTTCTTGGAAATAAAGACTCAGTAGAACATAAGCCAGCAACTATATTTGACTCTAAACAGTTCTGCTGTCTTTGCTGCAACACAAATACCTCTAGTGAGAAGATGCCCAAAGACCTAGCTATTTGTTTTAAATGGGCAAAGGGAAAAAAGGTAAAACCAAATGTCTATAAATTATGGAAAAATTATCCTGTATTTAGTGTTGACTTCATTTGCCCCCTGATGGAATCACTGGTATAGCAAGTAGGGCCATTCTATTCATTAAGTACCTGAGGTACAATGTGGGACTTACCAAGGACTTCAACCTGTGAAAAGGTTGAGAACTAAAAAAAAATTAATTGACTTTAAAATTAGAAAATAAAACTGTAAAACTGAAAGTATTAGCAAGTTTAATGGAAAGTCTATAAAATGTAATAACATGTTATCTTCATTAATTGCTAAATTTAGAATCCATAATAACTTGATTACATTTAAAGACAATATATATGTTAGACTTTTCTCACTTCTCAAGATTTCCCAAGTATTCATAATGATTGCTAAGAAGGTATAACTAATAATAAATTAAATGAGTTATTCATAGTTACTTATAATTTTCCAAAAACAAAATTATAAAAAGCCCTTTGATTTTTACAAAGCAAAATGATATTTAATATGAAAACATTTTAATATGTTTGATATGTTGTGGGAGGAAATCGTGAATTTCTAAAATTTGTAAAAATTTCCTGTACCCCCATCTCCCTCACTTCTCTGGCAGTATCTTTGTGATCTCTGAATTTTCTAGAATCTCTGTGCTTTGAAAGGGTAATGCAATTCTGATGCTAACTACACAGTTACTGCAGACTTCACAGGTTAGTTACTATCCCGAACAAGATTACTCTCACTTCAGATGTCAGCCCCAAGCTTGGCAATTTCCAGGCCACCCATGCTTCTGACCAACAGGCTACAAATTTGGGGATTCTCACAACCTTCTCAGGTTTGCTAGTTTGCTAGAACTAGCAAAACTCACAAAAGTGCTATACTTATGCTTACAATTTTATTACAGATGACACAAATCAGGACCAACCAAATGAACAGAGGTATAGTGTGAGGGCTGGGAGGGCCCTGAACATGAAACTTCTGTGTCCTTGAGCTGTATCGCCTTCTTGGTTCATCAGTGTGTATCACCAATCAGGAAACTCGCCTGAGCTTTTTGTGTCCACAGTTTCTATTGGGGTTTCATTATGTAGACGTGGCTGGTCTTTCTTGTAGGCCAAACCCTATCCTAAGTCATCTCGTTAATAAAACCTCAGATATGGCTAAAGGACCCACTAAAAATTTAAAGACAAACAAAGTTGGGAAATTCTAAGGATTTAGAGATTACCTCCCAGCAATCAGGGAAAAAAGTTAGTCCAATTTTAATATTATATGTAATATATATATATAGCTCATTATATAATATACTATATATATAATGTGTAATGAATATATGCAGCCAAGAGAGCTAAGGGATATCACACTCAATGAGATGTATTTAGGGTTGTCTCCCTAAATGAGTGATATCCCCACTCGCTTCACAATTATTTTCTTAGCTTCTTTAAGGGGTAACCTAACTTTTAAAGTTTTCTGAAGGCCCTCTCTCTTGAAGAACTTGAGCTAATGATTTTCAAGACTGCCTTAAAGAACTTTTGAGAGAAACTATAAGCGTGTCACCCTCAAAACCATTATTTTCCCAGTCTTAACTGTCCTTCCTCCTTAGAGACAGCTATTTCCTCTAGTTACAAAGCTCTTAAATGTCCTTCACCATTTCTGCCAGGAAATCTTGAAAACTGGATTATTCGTAGATCTCTAGTTTGCTAGAACTTCTGCAAATTGTAAAGTGTCACACCCTCCTCTGGTATAATACAAATGAGGCCTTTGCAGGGATCTAGTTAAGCAGGCAAATATTTTTTATAAAAATTTTAAAATTGTACTTTAAGTTCTGGGATGCATGTGTGGAACGTGCAGGTTTGTTACATAGGTATACATGTGCCATGGTGGTTTGCTGCACCTATCAAGCCATCATCTAGGTTTTAAGCCCTGCATGCATTAGGTATTTGTTTCAATGTTCTGCCTCCCATTTCTCTCTACCCCACAACGTGCCCTGGCATGTGATGTTCCCCTGCCTGTGTCCATGTGTTCTCATTGTTCAGTTCCCACTTATGAGTGACAATGTGCGGTGTTTGGTTTTCTGTTCCTGTGTTAATTTGCGGAGGATAATGGTTTCCACTCTCATCCATGTCCCTGCAAAGGACATGAATTCATTCCTTGTTATGGCTGCATAGTATTCCATGGTGTATATGTGCCACATTTTCTTTATCCAGTCTATCATTGACGGGCATTTGGATTGGTTCCAAGTCTTTGCTATCAAGACACATGCATAAGCTGGTAAATCTTAGGTGATATAATCACAATGCACTTTAGAAAAATCCTAAAATTTTACAATTTGTGGTTAAAAAAAAAAAAAACTAAACAGAAAAAAACCCCAAGCAAATAAAACAAAATAAATAACAGCATATTTTCAAACCAATTAAGTTAACTTCTCCTTGGATTGAATGGCATCTTTACATCTCCATGGTGCTGGAGTTATTATAGCCTGCTGTATGTGATGAAGGCAAGAAAGATGCTTCTGGTGCAATTATAAAGATTGCCACGAGACATGCCACATGGCTCCCTGCATATCTGACTCTTGTTTCCTATTATTTGTTTTCCCTCCATGTGAACTTCAGTGTCTATTTTGTTATTAGTTTTTCATCCAATTTCTGTGACCCCACAACTTAAAAAAAATTATAGTTAAAAAGCTATTAAATTCACTGATTTAACCATTTTAAGTGTGCAGTTCGATAGTGTTAAGTATATTGACATTGTTGTGCAAGAGATCTGTAGCACTTTTTGATCTTATAATGCTGAATCTCTATACCCAATAAACACAAATCCCTCATCATCCCTCCCTCAGCCCATGGCAACCTCTCCTCTACCTCCTGTTTCTACAGTTTTGACTTTAGATACTTCATTTGAGTGAAATCATATAGTATTTGTCTTTGTGACTATCTTATTTCATTTAGCATAGTACCCTCAAGGTTCATCCATGTTATAGCATGTGACAGGATTTCCTTCTTTTTAAAACTTCATTATATTCCATTCCGTGTAGGTACCACACTTTCTTCATCCATTCATCTGTCTGTGGACATTTTGGTTGCTTCTACCTCTTGGCTGTTGTGAATAAGCCTGCAATGGATGAACATACAATTGATTGACACATATTTTTGGACATTATCTACTAGGCAGGATTGAGATCTGATATGGAAACCAGCATTCTGTTAATAGCAGTAGCAGACAACAAGAAGAAAGCATGGAAATCTCCAAATTATCTGAAAAATTTTTTTGATACATTATGCGTAACCATTACCCAAAATTGGTGTTTGCTGTTTTGATAAATCAATTTGAAATAAAATTTATATTATTTGCCCTTTGTAAATGATAGCTTAAGGAATGTGTTTAACTTAACAATTTGTTATGTGAGGAATTGCTTTTAAGATTATTAAATTACAAAATATTTTCAGTAGGGAAATGCTATTTTGTTCTTCTTAAACCTTAAAAACAATATGACTCCTTTTTCCAAGGGTCTAGTTAAGACTCTACTTGCTGAGCTGATACTAAATAGCTGAGCTGTGAATCTGAGAGATAGCTGACCCTCAGGTAGAATGGTAGAACAGTGAATAAACCAGAAAAGAATGCAGGGTCTGGGATTAGATCTTCTTCTTCTTTTTTTAATTTCGTAAAGCATTTTATTGCGGTAAATATATATATAACAACATTTCCCATTGTAACTATTTTTAAGTTGACAATTAAGTGACACTAATTACATTTACAATATGGTGCAACCCTCACCACTTTCAATTTCAAAAGTTTCTAAACAGAAACTCTGTATCCATTAAACAATAACTTTCTGTTCTCCACTCTCCCATGCCCTAATAACCTCTGATGTACTCTATGCTTCTATGAATCTGCCTGCTGTTGAGATTTCATATCAGTGGAATCATACACTATTTGCCATTTTGTGTCTAGCTAATTTCATTTAGCATAATGTCGTTAAGGTTTATCCATGTTGTAGCATGTATCAGAACTTCATGGAATTAGGTCTTCTTATAGATCATACTTACTTCTTAGCCCTGTATGTTCCCGGACAAGCTGGGTAGCCTCTCACAGTCTTTATGTCCTCCAGTGAAGTTTCTCTCATAAAGTTATTTGGATAATCAAGTAAAGTAATGCCAGTGAAATATTTTATAAACTGTCAATTGCTAATATCCATGCTAGTTGCTCTAATTGTAATAACTCTCCTTTATAAGTATCTTTATAGCAGAGATCTTAAGATCTCTGATATAAAAGCTCACATCCCAGGACTGGTCCCCTGACATGAAAACACAGGGAGATCAGCCTTCCAAAGATGTCAGAAGCTGGAGGCAGCATCTGGAAATATGAAATAGAGAACTGGAATTCATTTATTTTAATACGATCCTACAAAAAGGAAAGAATTTATACCTTTTGAAATAAAATTTAACTTGCCTGCAATCCATAAAAGCAGAGTTATATTTGTCATTCTTAGCTAACTTGGGGTTTCAAAATATCTGAAATGTTATTCTGCTATTTAATATTTCCTAAAGGATCTCCACTTCAGCTCAGTTCTATGAAGTCACGTTCCATTTTAACCCAAATTGCAAGTTTCCTTTCCAATCCTTTAACAGAAAGTGATAATAGCCAAGAGAAAAATTCTCTGAGACTGATAAATCAGGAAGTTTTGGCAGAATAAGAGAGAGAGAGAGAGACAGAAAGAGAGAGAGAGGGAGAGAGAAAACAAGCATGTGTATTTCATGCATCCATCTGGGAACTTTCAGAAACTTGGGATCATTTCATCAGTTTTTTTAAAAATGAGTATGGAGACTCACCCCTCTTCCCTGGTGAAGTAAAATTACTTTGGATATATTAAAATTGCCACTGGTGAGAGGTGTGTTTATCTAATTTCATAGTATAGCAATAGGTCTTTCAACTTCTTCCAAGTCTGTATTGATTTTAGCTAAATTATATTTAGGGTGGGAGACAAAACATCTTGATTTAGTGATCCTTATTATTCCCCAAGATGTTGTTTGTTGTTTTTTTCTTTTTTGACAGTCAGCAGTTTGGGGAAAGTAAGAAGAGTTCAGTCTACCCAGAGGGCAGTAGCACTGCCTGTGAGCAGTTCGACTGTGTCTTGCTGCAGGGAAATAATCCCTGCATGTTGTGTAGCACCCACCCAGAGGTGCAAAGGGCCCAATAAAGCAGCATGCGATGCAGGCTGTAGCTTAACTGGGTCAGTCCTTAGCACCAGAATCTTCCCTGAAAGTATTAGTTTGAATCCATCAGATCTGTATATTTTTATAAAGTGACATCCAGGGAGGTTTTACATTTTGATTTTATTAAGACGACAAAGGATGAAATAAAAATGAATTTATTCTATGAAATGGGAATTATATGCTATTTATAGACAATATATAGCAATGTATTGTAAATTGTGTTCAGAAAAAATCTCATTCATGGAGATGATTATTAAAACCAGGCATCTTGATTTAAATAAATTGAGGAGGAATAGGAACAACTCCAGTGTCCAACTCCCAGTGCGAGCGACACAGAAGACCGGTGATTTCTGCATTTTCAACTGAGGTACTGGGGTCATCTCACTACGGAGTGCCGGACAATCGGTGGTGGTCAGTTGCTGCAGCCCGACCAGTGAGAACTGAAGCAGGGCGAGGCATCGCCTCACCTGGGAAGCGCAAGGGGGAAGGGAATCCCTTTTCCTAGCCAGGGAACTGAGACACACAACACCTGGAAAATCGGGTAACACCCACCCCAATACTGCGCTTTAAGCAAATGGGCACACCAGTAGAATATATCCCACACCTGGCCGGGAGGATCCCACGCCCACGGAGCCTCCCTCATTGCTAACACAGCAGTCTGCAATCTAACTGCAAGGCGAGGCTGGGGGAGGGGCGCCCGCCATTGCTGAGGCTTAAGTAGGTAAACAAAGCCGCTGGGAAGCTCGAACTGCGTGGAGCTCACAGCAGCTCAAGGAAACCTGCCTGTCTCTGTAGACTCCACCTCTGGGGACAGGGCACAGTTAACAACAACAACAACAAAAGCAGCAGAAACCTTTGCAGACGCAAACGACTCTGTCTGACAGTTTTGGAGAGAGCAGTGGGTCTCCCAACATGGAGGTTGAGATCTGAGAAGGGACAGACTGCCTGCTCAAGTGGGTCCCTGACCCCTGAGTAGCCTAACTGGGAGACATCCCCCACTAGGGGCAGTCTGACACCCCACACCTCACAGGGTGGAGTACACCCCTGAGAGGAAGCTTCCAAAGTAAGAATCAGACAGGTACACTTGGTGTTCAGCAATATTCTATCTTCTGCAACCTCTGCTGCTGATACCCAGGCAAACAGGGTCTGGAGTGGACCTCAAGCAATCTCCAACAGACCTATAGCTGAGGGTTCTGACTGTCAGAAGGAAAACTATCAAACAGGAAGGACACCTATACCAAAACCCCATCAGTACATCACCATCATCAAAGACCAGAGGCAGATAAAACCACAAAGATGGGGAAAAAGCAGGGCAGAAAAGCTGGAAATTCAAAAAATAAGTGCATCTCCCTGTGCAAAGGAGCGCAGCCCATCACCAGCAACTGATCGAAGCTGGTCAGAGAATGACTTTGACAAGATGAGAGAAGAAGGCTTCAGTCCATCAAACTTCTCAGAGCTAAAGGAGGAATTACGTACCCAGCGCAAAGGAACTAAAAATCTTGAAAAAAGAGTGGAAGAATTGACAGCTAGACTAATTAATGCAGAGAAGGTCATAAACGAAATGACAGAGATGAAAACCATGACACGAGAAATACGTGACAAATGCACAAGCTTCAGTAACCGACTCAATCAACTGGAAGAAAGAGTATCAGCGATTGAGGATCAAATGAATGAAATGAAGCGAGAAGAGAAACCAAAAGAAAAAAGAAGAAAAAGAAATGAACAAAGCCTGCAAGAAGTATGGGATTATGTAAAAAGACCAAATCTACGTCTGATTGGGGTGCCTGAAAGTGAGGGGGAAAATGGATCCAAGTTGGAAAACACTCTTCAGGATATCATCCAGGAGAAATTCCCCAACCTAGTAGGGCAGGCCAACATTCAAATTCAGGAAATACAGAGAACGCCACAAAGATACTCCTCCAGAAGAACAACTCCAAGACACATAATTGCCAGATTCACCAAAGTTGAAATGAAGGAAAAAATCTTAAGGGCAGCCAGAGAGAAAGGTCGGGTTACCCACAAAGGGAAGCCCATCAGACTAACAGCAGATCTCTTGGCAGAAACTCTACAAGCCAGAAGAGAGTGGGGGCCAATATTCAACGTTCTTAAAGAAAAGAATTTTCAACCCAGAATTTCATATCCAGCTAAACTAAGTTTCATAAGTGAAGGAGAAATAAAATCCTTTACAGAGAAGCAAATGCTTAGAGATTTTGTCACCACCAGGCCTGCCTTACAAGAGACCCTGAAGGAAGCCCGAAACATGGAAAGGAACAACCGGTACCAGCCATTGCAAAAACATGCCAAAATGTAAAGACCATCGAGGCTAGGAAGAAACTGCATCAACTAACGAACAAAATAACCAGTTAATATCATAATGGCAGGATCAAGTTCACACATAACAATATTAACCTTAAATGTAAATGGACTAAATGCTCCAATTAAAAGACACAGACTGGTAAACTGGATAAAGAGTCAAGACCCATCAGTCTGCTGTATTCAGGAGACCCATCTCACATGCAGAGACATACATAGGCTCAAAATAAAGGGATGGAGGAAGATCTACCAAGCAAATGGAGAACAAAAAAAAGCAGGGGTTGCAATCCTAGTCTCTGATAAAACAGACTTTAAACCATCAAAGATCAAAAGAGACAAAGAAGGCCATTACATAATGGTAAAGGGATCAATTCAACAGGAAGAGCTAACTCTCCTAAATATATATGCACCCAATACAGGAGCACCCAGATTCATAAAGCAAGTCCTTAGAGACTTACAAAGAGACTTAGACTCCCATACAATAATAATGGGAGACTTCAACACTCCACTGTCAACATTAGACAGATCAACGAGACAGAAAGTTAACAAGGATATCCAGGAATTGAACTCATCTCTGCACCAAGCGGACCTAATAGACATCTATAGAACTCTCCACCCCAAATCAACAGAATATACATTCTTCTCAGCACCACATCGCACTTGTTCCAAAATTGACCACATAATTGGAAGTAAAGCACTCCTCAGCAAATGTAAAAGAACAGAAATTATAACAAACTGTTTCTCAGACCACAGTGCAATCAAACTAGAACTCAGGACTAAGAAACTCCATCAAAACGGCTCAACTACATGGAAACTGAACAACCTGCTCCTGAATGACTACTGGGTACATAATGAAATGAAGGCAGAAATAAAGATGTTCTTTGAAACCAATGAGAACAAAGATACAACATACCAGAATCTCTGGGACACATTTAAAGCAGTGTGTAGAGGGAAATTTATAGCACTAAATGCCCACAAGAGAAAGCTGGAAAGATCTAAAATTAACACTCTAACATCACAATTAAAAGAACTAGAGAGGCAAGAGCAAACACATTCAAAAGCTAGCAGAAGGCAGGAAATAACTAAGATCAGAGCAGAACTGAAGGAGATAGATACACAAAAAACCCTCCAAAAAATCAATGAATCCAGTAGTTGGTTTTTTGAAAAGATCAACAAAATTGACAGACCGCTAGCAAGACTAATAAAGAAGAAAAGACAGAGGAATCAAATAGATGCAATAAGAAATGATAAAGGGGATATCACCACGGACCCCACAGAAATAGAAACTACCATCAGAGAATACTATAAACACCTCTACGCAAATCAACTAGAAAATCTAGAAGAAATGGATAATTTCCTGGACACTTACAGTATCCCAAGACTAAACCAGGAAGAAGGTGAATCCCTGAATAGACCAATAGCAGGCTCTGAAATTGAGGCAACAATTAATAGCCTACCCACCAAAAAAAGTCCAGGACCAGATGGATTCACAGCTGAATTCTACCAGAGGTACAAGGAGGAGCTGGTACCATTCCTTCTGAAACTATTCCAATCAATAGAAAAAGAGGGAATCCTCCCGAACTCATTTTATGAGGCCAACATCATCCTGATACCAAAGCCTGGCAGAGACACAACAAAAAAAGAGAATTTTAGACCAATATCCCTGATGAACATCGATGCAAAAATCCTCAATAAAATACTGGCAAACCAGATTCAGCAGCACATCCAAAAGCTTATTCACCATGATCAAGTGGGCTTCATCCCTGGGATGCAAGGGTGGTTCAACATTCGCAAATCAATAAACATAATCCAACATATAAACAGAACCAAAGTTAAGAACCACTTGATTATCTCAATAGATGCAGAAAAGGCTTTTGACAAAGTTCAACAGCCCTTCATGCTAAAAATGCTCAATAAATTCGGTATTGATGGAACGTACCTCAAAATAATAAGAGCTATTTAACACAAACCCACAGATAATATCATACTGAATGGGCAAAAACTGGAAAAATTCCCTTTGAAAACTGGTACAAGACACGGATGCCCTCTCTCACCACTCCTATTCAACATAGTGTTGGAAGTTCTGGCTAGGGCAATCAGGCAAGAGAAAGAAATCAAGGGTATTCAGTTAGGAAAAGAAGAAGTCAAATTGTCGCTGTTTGCAGATGACATGATTGTATATTTAGAAAACCCCATCATCTCAGCCCAAAATCTCCTTAAGTTGATAAGCAACTTCAGCAAAGTCTCAGGATACAAAATTAATGTGCAAAAATCACAAGCATTCTTATACACCAGTAACAGACAAGCGGAGAGCCAAATCAGGAATGAACTTCCATTCACAATTGCTTCAAAAAGAAGAAAATACCTAGGAATCCAACTTACAAGGGATGTAAAGGACCTCTTCAAGGAGAACTACAAACCACTGCTCAGTGAAATCAAAGAGGACACAAACAAATGGAAGAACATGCCATGCTCATGGATAGGAAGAATCAATATCGTGAAAATGGCCATACTGCCCAAGGTTATTTATAGATTCAATGCCATCCCCATCAAGCTACCAATGAGTTTCTTCACAGAATTGGAAAAAACTGCTTTAAAGTTCATATGGAATGAAAAAAGAGCCCGCATTGCCAAGACAATCCTAAGTCAAAAGGACAAAGCTGGAGGCGTCATGCTACCTGACTTCAAACTATACTACAAGGCTACAGTAACCAAAACAGCATGGTACTGGTACCAAAACAGAGCTATAGACCAATGGAACAGAACAGAGTCCTCAGAAATAATACCACACATCTACAGCCATCTGATCTTTGACAAACCTGAGAGAAACAAGAAATGGGGAAAGGATTCCCTATTTAATAAATGGTGCTGGGAAAATTGGCTAGCCATAAGTAGAAAGCTGAAACTGGATCCTTTCCTTACTCCTTATACGAAAATTAATTCAAGATGGATTAGAGACTTAAATGTTAGACCTAATACCATAAAAACCCTAGAAGAAAATCTAGGTAGTACCATTCAGGACATAGGCATGGGCAAGGACTTCATGTCTAAAACACCAAAAGCAATGGCAGCAAAAGTAAAAATTGACCAATGGGATCTAATTAAACTAAAGAGCTTCTGCACAGCAAAAGAAACTACCATCAGAGTGCACCGGCAACCTACAGAATGGGAGAGAATTTTTGCAAGTCTACTCATCTGACAAAGGGCTAATATCCAGAATCTACAAATAACTCAAACAAATATACAAGAAAAAAAAAAACAACCCCATCAAAAAGTGGGCAAAGGATATGAACAGACATTTCTCAAAAGAAGACATTCATACAGCCAACAGACACATGAAAAAATGCTCATCATCACTCGCCATCAGAGAAATGCAAATCAAAACCACAATGAGATACCATCTCACACCAGTTAGAATGGCAATCATTAAAAAATCAGGAAACAACAGTTGTTGGAGAGGATGTGGAGAAATAGGAACACTTTTACACTGTTGGTGGGATTGTAAACTAGTTCAACCATTATGGAAAACAGTATGGCAATTCCTCAAGGATCTAGAACTAGATGTACCATATGACCCAGCCATCCCACTACTGGGTATATACCCAAAGGATTATAAATTATTCTACTACAAAGACACATGCACGTGTATGTGTATTGTGGCACTATTCACAATAGCAAAGACTTGGAATCAACCCAAATGTCCATCTGTGACAGACTGGATTAAGAAAATATGGCGCATATACACCATGGAATACTATGCAGCCATAAAAAAGGATGAGTTTGCATCCTTTGTAGGGACATGGATGCAGCTGGAAACCATCATTCTTAGCAAACTATCACAAGAAGAGAAAACCAAACACCGCATGTTCTCACTCATAGGTGGGAACTGAACAATGAGATCACTTGGACTCGGGAACGGGAACATCACACATCGGGGCCTATCATGGGGAGGGGGGAGGGGGAGGGATTGCATTGGGGAGTTATACATGATATAAATGCTGAATTGATGGGTGCTGACGAGTTGATGGGTACAGCACACCAACATAGCACAAATATACATATGTAACAAACCTGCACGTTATGCACATGTACCCTAGAACTTAAAGTATAATAAAAAATAAAAAAATAAAAAATAAAATAAAAAAAATGTAAAGACCATCAAGGCTAGGAAGAAACTGCATCAACTAACATGCAAAATAACCAGTTAATATCATAATGGCTGGATCAAGGTCACACATAACAATATTAACCTTAAATGTTAATGGAGTAAATGCTCCAATTAAAAGACACAGACTGGCAAACTGGATAAAGAGTCAAGACCCATCAGTCTGCTGCATTCAGGAGACCCATCTCACATGCAGAGACATACATAGGCTCAAAATAAAGGGATGGAGGAAGATCTACCAAGCAAATGGAGAACAAAAAAAAAAAAAAGCAGGGGTTGCAATACTAGTCTCTGATAAAACAGACTTTAAACCCTCAAAGATCAAAAGAGACAAAGAAGGCCATTACATAATGGTAAAGGGATCAATTCAACAGGAAGAGCTAACTCTCCTAAATATATATGCACCCAATACAGGAGCACCCAGATTCATAAAGCAAGTCCTTAGAGACTTACAAAGAGACTTAGACTCCCACACAATAATAATGGGAGACTTCAACACTCCACTGTCAACATTAGACCGATCAACAAGACAGAAAGTTAACAAGGATATCCAGAAATTGAACTCATCTCTGCACCAAGCAGACCTAATAGACATCTATAGAACTCTCCACCCCAAATCAACAGAATATACATTCTTCTCAGCACCACATCGCACTTATTCCAAAATTGACCACATAATTGGAAGTAAAGCACTCCTCAGCAAATGTAAAAGAACAGAAATTATAACAAACTGTTTCTCAGACCACAGTGCAATCAAACTAGAACTCAGGACTAAGAAACTCCATCAAAACCGCTCAACTACATGGAAACTGAACAACCTGCTCCTGAATGACTACTGGGTACATAATGAAATGAAGGCAGAAATAAAGATGTTCTTTGAAACCAATGAGAACAAAGATTCAACATACCAGAATCTCTGGGACACATTTAAAGCAGTGTGTAGAGGGAAATTTATAGCACTGAATTCCCATAAGAGAAAGCAGGAAAGATCTAAAATTGACCTTCTAACATCACAATTAAAAGAACTAGAGAGGCAAGAGCAAACACATTCAAAAGCTAGCAGAAGGCAAGAGATAACTAAGATCAGAGCAGAACTAAAGGAGATAGAGACACAAAAACCCTCCAAAAAATCAATGAATCCAGGAGTTGGTTTTTTGAAAAGATCAACAAAATTGACAGACCGCTAGCAAGACTAATAAAGAGGAAAAGAGAGAGGAATCAAATAGATGCAATAAGAAATGATAAAGGGGATATCACCACGGACCCCACAGAAATAGAAACTACCATCAGAGAATACTATAAACACCTCTACGCAAATCAACTAGAAAATCTAGAAGAAATGGATAATTTCCTGGACACTTACAGTATCCCAAGACTAAACCAGGAAGAAGGTGAATCCCTGAATTGACCAATAGCAGGCTCTGAAATTGAGGCAATAATTAATAGCCTACCCACCAAAAAAAGTCCAGGACCAGATGGATTCACAGCTGAATTCTACCAGAGGTACAAGGAGGAGCTGGTACCATTCCTTCTGAAACTATTCCAATCAATAGAAAAAGAGGGAATCCTCCCGAACTCATTTTATGAGGCCAACATCATCCTGATACCAAAGCCTGGCAGAGACACAACAAAAAAAGAGAATTTTAGACCAATATCCCTGATGAACATCGATGCAAAAATCCTCAATAAAATACTGGCAAACCAGATTCAGCAGCACATCCAAAAGCTTATCCACCATGATCAAGTGGGCTTCATCCCTGGGATGCAAGGCTGGTTCAACATTCGCAAATCAATAAACGTAATCCAGCATATAAACAGAACCAAAGACAAGAACCACATGATTATCTCAATAGATGCAGAAAAGGCTTTTGACAAAATTCAACAGCCCTTCATGCTAAAAACGCTCAATAAATTCGGTATTGAGGGAACGTACCTCAAAATAATAAGAGCTATTTATGACAAACCCACAGCCAATATCATACTGAATGGGCAAAAACTGGAAAAATTTCCTTTGAAAACTGGCACAAGACAGGGAAGCCCTCTCTCACCACTCCTATTCAACATAGTGTTGGAAGTTCTGGCTAGGGCAATCAGGCAAGAGAAAGAAATCAAGGGTATTCAGTTAGGAAAAGAAGAAGTCAAATTGTCCCTGTTTGCAGATGACATGATTGTATATTTAGAAAACCCCATCGTCTCAGCCCAAAATCTCCTTAATCTGAAAAACAACTTCAGCAAAGTCTCAGGATACAAAATTAATGTGCAAAAATGACAAGCATTCTGATACACCAGTAACAGACAAACAGAGAGCCAAATCAGGAATGAACTTCCATTCACAATTGCTTCAAAGAGAAGAAAATACCTAGGAATCCAACTTACAAGGGATGTAAAGGACCTCTTCAAGGAGAACTACAAACCACTGCTCAGTGAAAAAAAAGAGGACACAAACAAATGGAAGAACATACCATGCTCATGTATAGGAAGAATCAATATTGTGAAAATGGCCATACTGCCCAAGGTAATTTATAGATTCAATGCCATCCTCATCAAGCTACCAATGAGTTTCTTCACAGAATTGGAAAAAACTGCTTTAAAGTTCATATGGAACCAAAAAGGAGCCCGCATTGCCAGGAGAATCCTAAGTAACAAGGACAAAGCTGGAGGCATCACGCTACCTGACTTCAAACTATACTACAAGGGTACAGTAACCAAAACAGCATGGTACTGGTACCAAAACAGAGCTATAGACCAATGGAACAGAACAGAGTCCTCAGAAATAATACCACACATCTACAGCCATCTGATCTTTGACAAACCTGAGAGAAACAAGAAATGGGGAAAGGATTCCCTATTTAATATATGATGCTGGGAAAATTGGCTAGCCATAAGTAGAAAGCTGAAACTGGATCCTTTCCTTACTCCTTATATGAAGATTAATTCAAGATGGATTAGAGACTTAAATGTTAGACCTAATACCATAAAAACCCTAGAAGAAAACTAGGTAATACCATTGAGGACATAGGCATGGGCAAGGACTTCATGTCTAAAACACCAAAAGCAATGGCAGCAAAAACCAAAATTGACAAATGGGATCTAATTAAACTAAAGAGCTTCTGCACAGCAAAAGAAACTACCATCAGAGTGAACAGGCAACCTACAGAATGGGAGAAAGTTTTTGCAATCTACTCATCCGACAAAGGGCTAGTATCCAGAATCTACAAAGAACTCAAACAAATATACAAGAAAAAAACAAACAACCCCATCAAAAAGTGGGCAAAGGATATGAACAGACATTTCTCAAAAGAAGACATTCATACAGCCAACAGACACATGAAAAAATGCTCATCATCACTCGCCATCAGAGAAATGCAAATCAAAACCACAATGAGATACCATCTCACACCAGTTAGAACGGCAATCATTAAAAAGTCAGGAAACAACAGTTGTTGGAGAGGATGTGGAGAAATAGGAACACTTTTACACTGTTGGTGGGATTGTAAACTAGTTCAACCATTATGGAAAACAGTATGGTAATTCCTCAAGGATCTAGAACTAGATGTACCATATGACCCAGCCATCCCACTACTGGGTATATACCCAAAGGATTATAAATCATGCTGCTATAAAGACACATGCGCACGTATGTTTATTGCGGCACTATTCACAATAGCAAAGACTTGGAATCAACCCAAATGTCCATCTGTGACAGACTGGATTAAGAAAATGTGGCACATATACACCATGGAATACTATGCAGCCATAAAAAAGGATGAGTTTGCATCCTTTGTAGGGACATGGATGCAGCTGGAAACCATCATTCTTAGCAAACTATCACAAGAAGAGAAAACCAGACACCGCATGTTCTCACTCATAGGTGGGAACTGAACAATGAGATCACTTGGACTCGGGAAGGGGAACATCACACATCGGGGCCTATCATGGGGAGGGGGGAGGGGGGCGGGATTGCATTGGGAGTTATACCTGATATAAATGATGAATTGATGGGTGCTGATGAGTTGATGGGTACAGCACACCAACATGGCACAAGTATACATATGTAACAAACCTGCACGTTATGCACATGTACCCTAGAACTTAAAGTATAATAAAATAAATAAATAAAAAAAGAAAAACAAAACAAAACAAACAAAAAAATAAATAAATTGAGGAAACACTGGCTTAAAGTTAAGCATTTCTCTTTACAGCAAGACTTAGGCTCTTTAACATGCCAGTGTCAGTCCTGAAGCTCCAAGAAAACTGAAGATACTTTTTATTTTGTGGAGTTCTTCTTAGAACAAAATGCATAGAACTATATGCCTCATAGAACTATATGCAGCTCCTACAGCCATTTCTGTCAAATACTAGAGACTCTGCTATACAGTTAATTTAAACAATTTGAAACAACCACATGTAATATACTACGGGGTTTTGATATAAACTGTGAATTTCTTTTGTGTCATGATTGGTAGAAGGATCAGCCTGGTATAAAGAAAGTATTTCTGTCTTCTTTAGATTTGGTTGTCTTTGTTACCTGTTGACTTCTACATCCACCTCAACCCCATCTTGTTTCATTGTCTGCCTTGGATTTGCAGTGTCCTTTATCAAAGCCTTTAATATTAATTGCAGATAATCCTCAGTTCCTCAGTCTGTAATTACTCCAAATCCAAATTTGTGTTAAGTACAAAGCTTCAATGAGAATTTCTAAGGAGGTTTTGCTTTCTTCTGATGTACCCTGCAAAATGCCTGTAACTTGTTAGCTAGAGTTAATAGAGTTTCATCTAATTCTGCAACTTTATACTTGCTTTCTGTCTGTATTCCACATACCTTCTTTGAACCATACATTAAGTGAGTAAAGCATTATCTTATTTCTTAAACTTTCACCTAAAACATAACTGAGCAAATCTTTCAAATTCAAAAAAAAATACAATTTGCTGCTTTTTTAGAAATTAAGAGAGGTACTTTTCCTCTGCTAGATACTCAGAAAGTACCTATTCTTAGTCTTTAAGAGTGTCCATATTCCTTTTAGTGTCCAGCGACCACTCACCTACCAGCACCTCAATTTCCTTTGGATTATTACTTCAAGCATTGTGTTGGCCTCAGTGGAATGATGTATCAGTACTTAAGCTATTGTCTCTCGGCTCTTTTCTACTCTGCTATGCCTGGCTTTGTGAGACTGGGGCAAGGATTATACACATTAATATCTTTCCTTTGTCAGATGACTTCCTGTTTATAGGGGACAATAGAAGGAGACTAGAAGACAGGAGAGGGGAGAGGGAACCTGCTATTTCCTGTTTACTGGTCACAAGTTCTGTCTTCAGAGCCCTGGTGTTGGTGTTTCACCCGTGCAGTAGCAGTGTCTTCTGGTGTTCGGCTTCTTGCAACACTCCCACAACCAGGCTGAGGTGCACCCACAGCAGCCTGACAGATCACCTTCCCCTCAGAGGTCTGAGTCCAGAATTACAGGCTCTCCTTCCAGCTGTTGAGACACTAGCAGCAGCTGGACTCTGCTGTCTTCTTCAGATATTAAGTTTCACTGACAGAGGGTTTCTCCTGGCTTCTAGACTCGAATAACTCAACCCCTTCACTTTGTTCTGGCAGCCCTAGGATGGCAAATGCTTTCTGCAGTTATTAACTTTGTGTCTCTTCAGCATTACTATGTGATTTTTTTAGTCCTCCAATTGCCTATATTAAAATCTCTTTGTTAACGTAGCATGGCTTCTGCTTTCCTGAGTGAACTCGAAGGTGGAGAGTAAATCCTGGTCTCTCTAAATAAAAGTTAGAACCCTAGAGTCTAGGTTGTCCTTCTCCTACCCTAGCACAGCCAGTCTGTGTCCAGAAGCTGAGCACAGATAATCAAACACTTTTTAATGAGCTTCTGAATCTTGAAAAGGCTCAAAATAAATAATAGTAGGAGTCTGTTCATCATGCCAGGGAAAATTGACTTTCCTGTTCTTGTTATGAGGCTTTTCCTAAGGGTCCTGTTTCCTAGCCATCTGAAGCTCCCTTAATGGCTTTTGTTAAGCCTGGTTCTCTGGCCTTCATTCAAGTCTGTGATTCCCCTGACGGTGTTCCAAAAATGTCCCACCTTAGCCAGAATCATATTTAGCTGTCTTCAGCCAAGGAATGCTTTAAAATGTATTTAAAATTTAGTTGCATCACTACCGTCTTTACTATACTAAGGATGAGAATCTTCTAGTTTCATAGGATTTCCTTCCTTCCTTCCCTTCCTCCCTCCCTCCCTCCCTCCCTTCCTTCCTTCCTTCCCTCCCTCCCTCCCTCTTGAAGCTCCCCTCAGAAAGAATAGATTGTAGCTGGTGGCAAAATTTCTCTCTGTCTGACCTTTAAAATTGTCAGATTTTTAGTCCCTTTTTCCTGTGAGTTAATCTTTCCTAGATGCAGAGAAGGTAGGTAAGGTATGTGTGTGTGTTGTGGGGGTGGCCTCAAAGAAGACTGCTTGCATCTGTAGATTTCCTCTAAGGATGCAATCTCCTCTACAATAAGATGGCTTTTCCAAGCCATCCCCATGTCTGCAGCCCCTCTGAATAGCAGTGTCCAAATATGCCAAATAAATATATTTTGGGGTGGCATATTTTTGTTTTCTTCACAGAGACTGGCCCTCACCAAATCTGGCCAAACCTGCCAGATCCTTGATGTTAGACCTCCCAGACTCTAGAACTATGAGAAATAAATTTCTATTATTTACAAGTTACCCAGTTTGTGGTATTTTGTTAGAGCAGCAGAAATGGACCAAGTCAAAGATATTACTTAACCTTCACTTACCTTTATCTGATACCCTTGTTTTCTTTACATAGGTCCCAGTTTCCAACCTATATAATTTTCTTCTTTCTGAATTCCTTTAAGATTTCTTAAAGGACAGGTCTACTGGTGATGAATTCTCTTCGTTTTTGTTTGCCTGAGAAAGCTTTTTTTTTCCTCCTTCACTATTGATAGATAATTTTGCTGGGTAGAGAATTCTAGGTTTGGTGACTTGTTTTCTTTTAGCACTTTAAATATTTCACTCCACTTTCTTCTTGCTTGCGTGGTTTCTGACAAAATGTCTTCTGTAATTCTCCTGTAAATACATTTTTTATTTATTTAAATTTTTAACCTCTGGCTTCTTCCAATATTTTCTCTTTGCATTTTGTTGTTTTCAGTTTGAATATGACAGGAATAACTGTTACTTGATTTTTTTCTGGATATGTAGTTTGGTGTTTGTCATTAATTTGGGGAAGTTCTTGGCAATTATTATTTCAAATATTTTTTTCCGGATATGTAGTTTGGTGTTTGTCATTAATTTGGGGAAGTCCTTGGCCATTATTATTTCAAATTTTTTTTCCATTATGTTCTCTCTATTCCACTTACACATTACACCTTTTGAAATGTATCTCATAGTTCTTCGATGTTATATTCTGTTTTTTTTTTGTTTGTTTTTGTTTTTTTTTTTTTTTTTGCCTTGTTTTGTTTTTCATTCTGTTTTTCTCTTTGTATTTCAGTTTGGAAAATTTCTAGTGACATCCCAGGTTAACAAAAGAACAATAAATTTTTAGAGAAGTGACAGACAAATGAAAAGGTCTTTGTGTTTCTGGGCAGCAAAATGTGGGAAGGTAACTATATGGGGGAACTAATGTAAAATAAAGGCTAGTTAGTAAAATTTATTATGTAGATTTCTCTGGGTTAATAAAGGATCTAGAGTTGCTCTTCGTGATTAACTTTTATCCTTCCTGGTAGTGAGGGGGTGGGGACAACTTTACAAACTATGTCCTGCTTTTAGACAAATAAGGAGAGGGCAGAGGGCATTTCTTGTATCTGCTTCTCAATAGCCTTCAGCTCAAAATAATGAAGAAACGATAAGTGGCTGAGAGAAAGGAAGCAAATAGAACCGAAGCAACTGCAAAGGGAAATTGTTCTTACTTTCATGACAGCCCATACCACCCTACTGTACCCTCTGCCCATGTCCACTTTTAGAAATTAAGAAATAACTATCAATGCAAAAATCCTTGATCATTTTCACGACAGCCATTACTATAGTTATCAACAGTATAGTCCCCTTATATAATTTTTTTTGAATTGACAATTGTCTATGGCCCCACATATGCCTGGACTAACTCTCTTTTCATTTGCGATTCTGTGATAATCCAGCTAAGTATAACACTCTCATTCTAATCTTCTTAAAATCCAGTCGTGAACAGTACACTTCCTTGTTCTAACACCTTGAAGAACCCTCTTTTGCCCAAAGGAAGAAACTTATATGCCGCATCACTCCTGTACACTTGGTATCTCTCCATTGATATATTGTTATGGGAATTTTGTGCCAACCAAACTCTTTGTTCTTTGAATATACCTACTTCTTCTTTTGACAATTAAATTTTTTTTTTCTAGAAATGGGGTTTTGCTCTGTTGCCCAAGCTGGCCTCAAATTCTTGGGTTCAAGTGATCCTCCTGCCCCAATCTCCTGTGAATATGCCTCCTTCTAGGCCTTATTCTGAATTGTCTTTCTGTCTGAAATTCTTTCACTGACCATTTTCCACTTATAAAGGCCTATTTCTTCACCCAGTTCACATTTTTTACATTCACTACAACCACTTTCTCACTATGCCAGCCCTCAATGATCATTCTACCTTTGGAAGTATACATCCATGTTGTCTGTGTCATGCATTCATAACTGAGCACCCACTACCTTCTATTTGTATGTATTTTTGTACACAGCTTCTTGTGTAGGGGAGAAAAACAAAATACTTTTCTTTCTATTCATCTTAGGTTAATTTGCTGGAATGCTGTAAATTAGACTAACAAAAGACAAATTAATAAGAGAAAACTAAATAGAAGTTTATTAACATGTGAGGTATGTCAAGCACATGCAGAACGGTACCTAGAAATATATTAGTTAGGCAAATACAATGTATTAAATTAATTTTTGTTTTTGCTTTTCTATCTTTTACAATTTACCCTAGGTTTGCTTGGAGTATTATGAAAATTATGTCACAGCTAGAATGTTTTTTTATTTATCTTCCTGGGAAGACATTAAAGAATATTTGAACAAGTTGTGGCAATTGATGGATTTCCTGGTTTCAGGCGTTAAATGGAATTATGAAATATATGAGTTACTTGTTATTCAGATATTCTTTGTTGCAAGTTCAAGAAATAATTATTAAAACCGAGAATTTGACATTTAAGTTATTTTAGTTGAGTAGATTTTAATTGCCTGCTAGTCTTTTTTCATTCAGTGTTATGCACTGCTTCTATACACAATGATTAAAATTAGAAGACAAAATACTCAGCATCAGAAATAAAACTTAAATTGGATATGCCATCATAACATTGCAGAGTTGGTACTGATGGGGTTCAGGACACTGTACCCAAAATGTGGCACCTTGGCATTTGAGGAAACAGTAGACAAAAGGAGGTCACTGTCCGACCTTCTTCTATACTTCTACCCTGAAGCAGGCCATAAAAGAATTCTTTGACTTTCCTCTCTGAATTGGTCATAAGACACTCTTTCCAGAGGTACCCTCCCTATACCTGGAGTAAAGGAACATCTTTATCCTTGAAGACACAGAGATGCCAAGAAGAATCTGAACAAACAGGCCTTGCTGAGGTCCTGCAGTTTATTACCATTAAACCATACACTTTTGGTCTCCAATCATACTTCGGCATGACTATCCATAAAAATACACAAGTTGGGCCGGGTGCAGTGGCTCATGCCTGTAATCTTAGCATTTTGGGAGGCCGAGGTGGTCAGATCACCTGAGGTCAGGAGTTCGAGACCAGCCTGGACAACATGGCGAAACCCTGTCTCTACTAAAAGTACAAAAATTAGCCAGGCGTGGTGGCAGGCACCTGTAATCCCAGCTACTCAGGAGGTTGAGGCAGGAGAATCACTTGACTCCGGGAGGCAGGGGTTGTAGTGAGCCGAGATTGCATGACTGCACTCCAGCCTGGGTGATGGGGGTGAGACTCCATCTCAAAAAACCAACAAAAACCCCCCACAAATTTAGCTGTTTCTTTGGCTTTTAATTTTCTTGTGAAGATTCTCATGTTATGTTAAACTTATATTAAATATATTTGTATGTTTTTCCCTTGGTCACAAAAAGGAACAAAATAATGGCATTCACAGCAACCTGGATGGAGCTGGAGACCATCACTCTAAGTGAAGTAATTCAGAAATGGAAAACCAGACACTGTAGGTTCTCACTCATAAGTGGGAGCTAAGCTATGAGGATGCGAAGGCATAAGGATCATACAATGGACTTTGGGGACACAGGGGAAAAGTTGTGAGGGGATGAGGGATAAAAGACTATGCACTGGGTACAGTGTACACTGCTTGGGTGATGAGTATACCAAAATCTCAGAAATCACTACTAAAAAACATCTTCATGTAACCAAATACCACCTGTTCCCCAGAAACTATTGAAATAAATAAATAAATAAGTAAATAAATAAATAAATGTAATCTGTCTTTTATTATAGGGGTCTCAGTCATTACCTTGAGATGGATGAGGAAAAAAAAATTACCTTTTCTTCCCTCCCTTTGAATGTGTGCATTATAGGATGCGGAGTTGACTGGGATTGTTGCTAAAAGAGAAATTTAGGAAATATATTTTAGGCCATTTGGTGAGCAGAGAGCTCCCCCTACCCACCTCCTCTGCCCCACTCCCACCCAACCATTAAATCCCTGTAAAGAGCCTACGTGATTCATAACTAAGCTATTTTCAATTTACAAAATTGTTAGATTAAACAAAGGTCACCAATCCAAGAAGCTACCTCTGATGAAGCAGCACTAACAGCTATGCTCTAGACTTCAGACTTCAAAAGAGCCATTTTTCTCACAGTTAGTAACAATAAACGTTTCTGTACACAGCCGTTTATCACCCTGTACTTTTCTTAGTATTCCATAGATCCTCAAAGTTTATTGAACATGCACTCTCTAATTATCTCATTACTTCATGAAGCATGTCTCAATTAAGGGACTCCTGGCAACCTGCAGGCATTTAGCATGCTCTTTGGTGAAGTGCTTCCTCTACTGAGCGATTAGCAGTAATGATTTCAACTGTCTCAAGAGCATAGGGACTATCCTTTTAGGCCTCCAATTGTACTGATGGTTTGCCACCCTGCCCCCACCCCATAATGTTTTCTGCCTGAAATGGAAAATGTATACTTCCCTGCAGAGCTTAAGATGTGAATCAAAATTTAGTTCCTGTGGATTGGAGTCAGATGCAAGCCTCTTATTTTTCTTTAAGGAACTGGAGACAATACGAATAGCTTTGGGTCCATTTTTAGCCCAACGGTTCTCAAACTTGTTTGTGAACAAGAATTTGCTGGAGAAGCTTGTTCAGTACAGATTCCTAAACTCCACATGCAGAGATTGTGCTTCCTTTAGTGGGGAAAGGAGCTCAGGAATGTACATCTTCCACAAGCAACCCAATGCATTCACATGCAGACATTTTGAGCAACAGGACAGCTCATCACTGGGCATTGCTTGTGTGGTTTGAGAGGGTCCATGACCAGTCCGCATGTTACACAGTTGTCCCTCGGTGTCTGTGGAAGATTGATTCCAGGACCCTAAAGTAGATTCCAAAATCCTGGGATGCTCAATCCTCCATTTGACCCCCTGTGTCCTCAGGTTCCACATCTGCAGTTTCAACCAACTGCAGATGAAAAGTCGGTCTTCCATATCCACGGAACAGATGTGGAGGGCTGACTGTAGTATAAATCTGTTGGTGAGGCTTTTTTCCTCCTGTTTTTCTCTCTCTCTCTCGCATAGGGAATGCCTAAATGTTAGTGGGAACACATGAAAATAAAGAATATTAATATGTTAGTATAATTCTGATAAAATAGATTACATTGAATAGGTATCAGAATGAGAAAATTATCTTTTTTATTTTTAAGATTTCTCCAAAAGATAACATTTTCTCTTATCCCATTATCTATAGACACTCCAGCCCAATGGAGTTGCTTGCAATTTGCTCCAGCTCATACATTAATGACCTAGCTCCTAGTCCATTTTTGTTTCCACCATATCATGAGATCTGAATGTCACTCTTAATTTTAAGTTTTTATTATGACCAAAGTCACTGAGTTATTCTAGCCCACTGCTGGCATTTTAGACAGCAAGGATAAAAAAAGTAATATAATCATGAGCCTAGAGAGAAGTAAAATGCCAGTATTCCACCAAATAGATTAGTAATTATACTAGCAGAAATAAAGGACAGACATGGCTTCAGGGGGTCCTTTTGATCTGTTCAGGGTGGAAAAAAACCCTTAATGTGTTCATACAGGATTCTCAGTGACTTCTAGAAACTGCCTTTGTCATTGAAATACAGAGCAACCGCAGAGTAACAAGAATCAGACACTTCTGTTCTTGTAGTAGCTGTTTCATGTCATTTACAAATTCAGACCATTGAAACTGTCAAAGTAATTTAGTGACAATGTGATCAGTTTTAAACTCCAATGTTCCCTCCTTTTAGGAAGCACCATAACCTAACAAAACACGTTAAAAAATAGCCGCGGCATTTGTGTATTTTACAGTGTATAAAACTGCAATGGCTTATATTGATAGCTGCTAATAAGTATTTTGCTTCTCACCAGAACCTTGCATCCCTTTTCTCTTATTAAAAATAGATATTTTTAAAAATGAATCAATTTCTCTTTCATTCTTTCTCCCTAACTCCCCTCCAAGAAAAAAAGTGACATTGATTTTATTTTTAATGTTCATTGAATTTTATGCACAATATATTCACATCAAAAGTTGTAAGAACATTTTGGGTTGTTTCACATCAAATTAGAAATTCTCTTCAGATAATTGTCTATTGACTCTAGATAGAGAAAACTGAAGTAATTTAATTCACTATAAAGAAGAGGTACAAGGAGGAGCTAGTACCATTCCTTCTGAAACTATTCCAATCAATAGAAAAAGAGGGAATCCTCCCGAACTCATTTTATGAGGCCAACATCATCCTGATACCAAAGCCTGGCAGAGACACAACACAAAAAGAGAATTTTAGACCAATATCCCTGATGAACATCGATGCAAAAATCCTCAATAAAATACTGGCAAACCGGATTCAGCAGCACATCCAAAAGCTTATCCACCATGATCAAGTGGGCTTCATCCCTGGGATGCAAGGCTGGTTCAACATTCGCAAATCAATAAACGTAATCCAGCATATAAACAGAACCAAAGACAAGAACCACATGATTATCTCAATAGATGCAGAAAAGGCTTTTGACAAAATTCAACAGCCCTTCATGCTAAAAACGCTCAATAAATTCGGTATTGAGGGAACGTACCTCAAAATAATAAGAGCTATTTATGACAAACCCACAGCCAATATCATACTGAATGGGCAAAAACTGGAAAAATTTCCTTTGAAAACTGGCACAAGACAGGGAAGCCCTCTCTCACCACTCCTATTCAACATAGTGTTGGAAGTTCTGGCTAGGGCAATCAGGCAAGAGAAAGAAATCAAGGGTATTCAGTTAGGAAAAGAAGAAGTCAAATTGTCCCTGTTTGCAGATGACATGATTGTATATTTAGAAAACCCCATCGTCTCAGCCCAAAATCTCCTTAAGCTGATAAGAAACTTCAGCAAAATCTCAGGATACAAAATTAATGTGCAAAAATGACAAGCATTCTGATACACCAGTAACAGACAAACGGAGAGCCAAATCAGGAATGAACTTCCATTCACAATTGCTTCAAAGAGAAGAAAATACCTAGGAATCCAACTTACAAGGGATGTAAAGGACCTCTTCAAGGAGAACTACAAACCACTGCTCAGTGAAATAAAAGAGGACACAAACAAATGGAAGAACATACCATGCTCATGGATAGGAAGAATCAATATCGTGAAAATGGCCATACTGCCCAAGGTAATTTATAGATTCAATGCCATCCTCATCAAGCTACCAATGAGTTTCTTCACAGAATTGGAAAAAACTGCTTTAAAGTTCATATGGAACCAAAAAAGAGCCTGCGTTGCCAAGACAATCCTAAGTCAAAAGAACAAAGCTGGAGGCGTCACGCTACCTGACTTCAAACTATACTACAAGGCTGCAGTAACCAAAACAGCATGGTACTGGTACCAAAACAGAGCTATAGACCAATGGAACAGAACAGAGTCCTCAGAAATAATACCACACATCTACAGCCATCTGATCTTTGACAAACTTGAGAGAAACAAGAAATGGGGAAAGGATTCCCTATTTAATAAATGGTGCTGGGAAAATTGGCTAGCCATAAGTAGAAAGCTGAAACTGGATCCTTTCCTTACTCCTTATACGAAAATTAATTCAAGATGGATTAGAGACTTAAATGTTAGACCTAATACCATAAAAACCCTAGAAGTAAACCTAGGTAGTACCATTCAGGACATAGGCATGGGCAAGGACTTCATGTCTAAAACACCAAAAGCAATGGCAACAAAAGCCAAAATTGACCAATGGGATCTAATTAAACTAAAGAGCTTCTGCACAGCAAAAGAAACTACCATCAGAGTGAACAGGCAACCTACGGAATGGGAGAAAATTTTTGCAATCTACTCATCTGACAAAGGGCTAATATCCAGAACCTACAAAGAACTCAAACAAATTGACAAGAGAAAAACAAACAACCCCATCAAAAAGTGGGCAAAGGATATGAACAGACATTTCTCAAAAGAAGACATTCATACAGCCAACAGACACATGAAAAAATGCTCATCATCACTCGCCATCAGAGAAATGCAAATCAAAACCACAATGAGATACCATCTCACACCAGTTAGAATGGCAATCATTAAAAAGTCAGGAAACAACAGGTGTTGGAGAGGATGTGGAGAAATAGGAACACTTTTACACTGTTGGTGGGATTGTAAACTAGTTCAACCATTATGGAAAACAGTATGGCAATTCCTCAAGGATCTAGAACTAGATGTACCATATGACCCAGCCATCCCACTACTGGGTATATACCCAAAGGATTATAAATCATGCTGCTATAAAGACACATGCACACGTATGTTTATTGCGGCGCTATTCACAATAGCAAAGACTTGGAATCAACCCAAATGTCCATCTGTGACAGACTGGATTAAGAAAATGTGGCACATATACACCATGGAATACTATGCAGCCATAAAAAAGGATGAGTTTGCGTCCTTTGTAGGGACATGGATGCAGCTGGAAACCATCATTCTTAGCAAACTATCACAAGAAGAGAAAACCAAACACCGCATGTTCTCACTCATAGGTGGGAACTGAACAATGAGATCACTTGGACTCGGGAAGGGGAACATCACACACTGGGGCCTATCATGGGGAGGGGGGAGGGGGGAGGGATTGCATTGGGAGTTATACCTGATATAAATGGTGAATTGATGGGTGCTGACGAGTTGATGGGTGCAGCACACCAACATGGCACAAGTATACATATGTAACAAACCTGCACGATATGCACATGTACCCTAGAACTTAAGGTATAATAATAATAAAAAAGAAGTTCTAGAGACATAATGATTTAGTGTTATTAAATGATTTGAACCCAGCTATCTTATTTTGTTGAGAAATAAATGGTCAGAGCTTTCAAATTTAATTAATCTGAGCGGGGACAAGGCATTAATATTCTTCAAAAACACCCAGGGGATTCTACTGCAGGGTTATGTAGCAAGCCCCTAGTTTAGGCAAATAGGAGCCACATACTGAGTTGGGTACCTTGCTTCTGAAGAAGATGGGGGATAGGTGAAATGGCTGTTGTTACAAGGACACAGAGGTCTGGTTAAAAGTTGAACAATAACTTTTCATTTATTTAAATTTCAGCTGGAAAAGATAGATTCTAAAAAAACAAAAAGACTGGAATATATAAAATGCACCCCCATAAGCACTTTATACATTTTGTTGCCTATCTGACAGGTCAAGAAATCAAAGGTAGGTGTCTTATCCTTGATTAGAGAGTAAATGAGTCAGCATCAGGATTGCACTTTGCAGCCCTAAATCCTTTAGTTTCTTATTGGTCTGACAGAACCCTATCTCATTTTTGTGTACCTTTATGGTGTTTGTCATGCTCAGATCTGTCATACAGTCAGCTGTACTCATGTGTGTGGACCTGCCACAGGAAGATGAGCCCTTGGTAGATGGAGGCAGTGCCATTGGTCCAGCATCTTCCCCAAAGAGCTCGGCCACGAAAGGCACTGCCCACTAAAGGCAGAAATGAGAGGGCTACGTCTCCTTGGAAGGGTAACAAGAGTTAGCATAGAGAGAAGGGCACTGAGCATAGAGTCTGAAGATCTCAGCTCTAGTTTCTGGCTTTGTCACTCATTTGTGAGTTATTTGGGACCCTACTGAGCATCAGTTTTCTTGTCAACAAACTAGGAAATCTGTTTCCCATACTCTTCTCACAAGGTAATCACAAACTTTGTGGATTGTGGATCAAGCACAACCATAAAGAAGGTAACAGTTTGTGGATTAGCAGCTACTTAAAAAAAACATAAATTATGGTAGATGACGCGGTGCAGCCAGTGCAAAGAGAAATAGGCATGGGATCGATGGTCTAGCTCTGGTACTAGTTTGGTCTCTTTTATTTATTATTTATTTATTTAGAGACAGGGTCTCCCTCTGTCATCCAGGCTGGAGTACAGTGGCACGGTCACGGCTTACTACAGCCTTAACTCCCCGGGTTCAGTTGATTCTCCCACCTCAGCCTCCTGAATAGCTGTGACTACAGGCACACACCACCACACCTGGTTAATTTTTTGTATTTTTTGTAGACACAGCGTTTTGCTACATTGCCTAGGCTGGTCTCGAACTTCTGGGCTCAAGTGATCTGCCTCATACTCCCAAAAATCACCTACTTATTTTGCTTCTACGTTTATATCATTTAATTTTTCTGAGCCTTAATTTCCTCATCTCTAAAATTAGGATATGTATACCTGGCATGCTTACTCAAGTGAATCTACTCATTCCATAAAAATAGAGTTAGTTAGCATTTAACTGTACCAGGGATGAGGGATACAGCACTGAATAAGGTAATGGTGGCCCTGACTTGGTGGAACTTAAAGCCTCATGAAATAAGGAATGTGATGCTACTTTGTAAATTGTAGTGTTATGCAAACATGTAAGTATTGTGACTATTGTTAATGTTTTTTTTTTTTCATTTTTTTATTATACTTTAAGTTCTAGGGTACATGTGCATAACGTGCAGGTTTGTTACATATGTATATTTGTGCCATGTTGGTGTGCTGCACCCATCATCTCGTCAGCACCCATCAATTCAGCATTTATATCAGGTATAACTCCCAATGCAATCCCTTCCCCCCGCCATGATAGGCCCCAGTGTGTGATGTTCCCCTTCCCGAGTCCAAGTGATCTCATTGTTCAGTTCCCACCTATGAGTGAGAACATGCGGTGTTTGGTTTTCTCTTCTTGTGATAGTTTGCTAAGAATGATGGTTTCCAGCTGCATCCATGTCCCTACAAAGGACGCAAACTCATCCTTTTTTATGGCTGCATAGTATTCCATGGTGTATATGTGCCACATTTTCTTAATCCAGTCTGTCACAGATGGACATTTGGGTTGATTCCAAGTCTTTGCTATTGTGAATAGTGCTGCAATAAACATACATGTGCTGTGTCTTTGTAGTAGAATAATTTATAATCCTTTGGGTATATACCCAGTAGTGGGATGGCTGGGTCATATGGTACATCTAGTTCTAGATCCTTGAGGAATTGCAATAGTAACAGAAGAAGGACTTTTAGATAAACATGAAAAAACAACTATTTATCTTCTGCTGTGGTTCCAAATATTCCAAATATAAGTAAAACTCTCAGCAGTTTCTGAGTTGCTGTTCAGAGAATACATGAGATCAGCTTAAAAAAGTGGATTAGTTTGGGTTCCACTTTTGTCATATGTATATTTGAAAATATCTATCAGAGTGTTTCATATGTTTAAGTACAAATGATATGATGATAGTAAATCAAATCTTCCAAGTCTTTAATTGAATACTGGCTATCATGAGGTCCTAAGAGAAATTCCACTATTGTTTTCAGGCCATTGGGATACCATATAAGGAATTAACTGTCATTTTAATAAATGTAGTTAATTCCATCATGTCCTAATAGGATGGCTCAGTGGTCAAATTGCTGGGGAGATTGGGGTTGACAATAGTCTATAAACTACAAGGAAGGGCTCACCATATGTGGTATGAGTTTTGTTTCAAATAATTTTAATCTAATTTAATGTTTAAAATAAAAGCTAAAGCCATGGTAGGCTTTTTGTTTTTTTTTTTTAAATAATTCCAGTTGTATTTATCTATATTATTTTTCTTTCAGTATGTTCTGTCACTCAGTTAACAGCATAGTATATTAGCTTTCCAATTCTGTTTATTGTATCTTTAAGTAAACTTAATTTATATAAAATAGTCTAAAATAAAGGACAAAACATGTACATTTAACTGGTAACTTATGTTTTATACAGTCTCCCTTTTTATTCTTTTTATTGATACTATTATAACTACAATAAAAACACACTTGTCTTTAAATACGCCATTGGGTGAAGCTTCACCACCACTACAAATCCTAGTGAAAATGCTGAAACTCATGCTTTGAGAAGTGAATGATGATCACCTAAGCTGTAAAAAAACTCAGACATGGAACCATAAACACTGGAGGAAAGGCCAGGCAAGCTGTTGATTCGATCGCGATGTCACTCAGATACCTTCTCAAATGGCATCTGGCAAATGAGGCTCCTCCTCCCTGGACAGCAGGAGACTCGTTCTCTGATTAGGACCTTGTTAGACTGTCAGAAATGGAGAGTCTAGTTGAGGGAAGGTGTCCCTTTGGCACCAGCTCTGCAGGCTGTGAGGAGATGACATTCACATTCACATCTGTGTACTGTGCTCAGCACTGCACTTCAAAGCAAACCCCTTCAACAATTTTCAAGCTAATGAGTACATCACACTGAATTTCTATCTGGTGCTTCAAAAAGCATTGCTGTGTTTTAAATGTGATCTCTTTCACATGAAGCTTATTTTGGGGTCATTAAGGAAATCAGTGCTCAGAAACCCTTTATAGAGTTTTATAACCCTTGGTGTTTTCATCCCTGACTTCAGAAGTCATTGGCCTGAGACTCTCCTATAACATATAAATGTCTCATTGTGGGAAGCTTCAAAGGCAAATACTTGCAAATGAGTGGGGTAAAAAAAACTCATTGAATAACGAGCAATTCTTCAACAATTCCTTCTTAAATTGTAATCTTGATACATGTCATTTAACCAAGTGGGATCAGAGTTAGAGATGAGAGTACAGTATTGTCTTGGCTAACATTGTTTTCAGTTTCTTTTTTTTTCTTTATCAACCTAAAGATTATTTTCCATTAACTTTCCACAAATTCTCTAATAAAGTAACGGATCTAAAACCTAACTAAACCCTGGCTAGTGTTCGGCCAAGTAGACTCCTGCAAAGGCTCTTTACTGTTTTCTGTGTTGTGCTTTGGGGACTGGTTTACTGCTGTCTCCCCAGCACCTGGAATAGTGTGTAGCATATTTAGGCACTTGGTAAATATTGGTTAAGTGAATGAATACATATGATCCCTCTGTCTAAATTGAAGATTGGCCACTAGAAAGAACAAAGTTATCCACTTTACATAAAGCACATGATTGGCATTTCTGAGGACTCACAGGCTTGCTGTGTTTGATATCTACTAGTTCATTAGGCTTCTGACCTTCCCAAGACAAAATGGAAAGGCAAACAATTGTAAGATGGGTCAAATGAAGACAGAGGTGCTGCCTTCAAAAGGCTTACAATTTAATTGGGAGATAGATTTGTAAGCAGCTCCTCACCAGACACTGGTAGAAACAAGTGCAAGAGCATAGAAGAATCTTATCTCGGTGATGTGCTCTTTCTTTACTAGGAAGTAGGTGGCTATCTCTAAACCTGCCATGGAAGACATCCCCATTTGAACCGCACAAGTGGTTGTGAAGCTTGATCCAAGTAAATTGGCAAGGAGCTGATGGCTGTATTCAGCAATACTGTACCAGACTCCCTGGCTAGGGCAGGCAGGTGGTAAATACTTACTGAGTGGGGAAAAATGGTATCTATCATGGGGAAATCTCTCACTCGGGATTACCAAATCCTTGATTGTTTTTTATTTTTATTTTTATTTATTTTTTGTCATTTTGTGACCTAGGCTGGACTGCAGTGGTGACATGATTGATCACTACAACCTCAAACTCCGGGGCTCAAGGCAGTTCAGCTTCAGTCCTCAGTAGCTAGGACTACAGGATTGTGCCACCATGTTAATCTATGCTTTTTTTTTTTTTTTTTTTTTTAGAGATGGAGTCTTGCTATGTTGCCTAGGCTGGTCTTGAACTCCTGGCTTCCGACCTTGGCCGCCCAAAGTGCTGAGATTACAGGTGTAAGCCACTGTGCCCAGCCTGAGACCTTGATTCTTGGCTTTATTTTGCTTATAACCCTGTGGTGTTGGAAAATTTATTTAAGTTTTCTGGGGCTCAGTTTTCTTTTCTTTCTTCTTCTTCTTCTTCTTTTTTTTTTTTTTTTGAGATGGAGTTTCGCTCTTGGTGCCCAGGCTAGAGTGCAGCGGTGTGATCTCGACTCACTACAATCTCTGCCTCCTAGGTTCGAGCAATTCTCCTGCCTTAGCCTCCTGAGTAGCTGGGACTGCAGGTGCCTGCCACCACGCCCGGCTAATTTGTTGTATTTTCAGTAGAGATGGGGTTTCATCATGTTGGCCAGGCTGGTCTCGAACTCCTGACCTCAGGTGATTCACCCGCCTCAGCTTTCCAAAGTACGGGGATTACAGGAGTGAGCCACCACATCCGGTCCAGTTTTCTTCTCTGTAAAGCAAAAGAACTGAGCCACATTTCTAAATGGTCATGGTTTATGATTTCATGAACTGCAAGAAAACTTCTTATCCATGTCTAGAAATGGAAAATATGGGGAGTTTTCAAATAAGCAAGTAGCTTCTAAGAGTATGAACATTAAGACATATTCTGTAGCTCTTACTAGAAGGAAAATCAAGAGGAGAAGGAATTGATCCTCATTGTATGAGTCCAGTAGTTCAGCATCAGCCCTCTAATAGTCTGAGATGACAAGGGCAGTGCATCCTCATCTCTGTAAGAGTATTTCCTCCTTACAGCTGGTAAGCTGGCATTCTTGCTATCTTCCAGATGAAAAGTTATCAGTTTGGGATCTTTACATTTAGGATTTTATTCAGCCACTCTCCACAAGAGGAATGTTGTTCATAAGAGGGACTTTCTGAAGAAGATAGTGAGTTTGGGATGACACATCCTAGGGTTATTAGGTGCGTGACTTGATGTGAAACGAGCAGTCTAATCTACTCAGATAAAAGTATGAAATGGTTATATGTTCTTTTTGACAGGAGAACTTCCAGGTCTAAAATATAAAGGTAATACCGAGTGAAAGTTAAATGGCTGAGAATTGTTAATGCAAACCAGAGAGAGTGGACATCGACATTATGAGAGATATTCCAGGAATCCAAGTCCTTGTACAAGCTTGCCAAACCTGTGTTCTGTAGGCTGGATGTGGCCCAAGACAGCTTTGAATGCGACTCAATACAAATTCATAAACTTTCTTAAAACATTACAATTTTTTTGAATTTCTTTTAGCTCACTAGCTGTCATTAGTGTTAGTATATTTTATGTGTGGCCCAAGACAATCCTTCTTCCAATGTGGCCCAGGGAATCCCAAAGATTGGACACTCCTGCCTTAGCAGGACAAATGACCAGAGGGACACAATGGTAGTGGATAGCTTTTTGGTGGATGGGGTATCCATGAGGAAATTCTACCTAAAAGAGTGAATTTCTTGAACAGACCTTCAACTGCAGCCTGCATGAGGTATAGAAACTGAAAGAAACATTACTTAAAGGGAATCAGACTTTGCACATTAATCAACCTATTTTTGAGGGACTCAAGCCAGTCCAAAGATGTCATCTAGCTCCATGGTAAGAAAATGTTTGATTCATGTCTCAGTATCTTTAGGACTTTGGGGTAGAAAACTCAAATGTATGAGAAAAACTGAAGCAGCCATTGTTGTGGGCCCCAAACCCCAAAATGGACAGTTACTCCCATGTAAACTTATCTTTAGGCTTCTTAATAAAGGGATAGAGTTGAGGAGTTTTAGACACTAAGAAAGTTCTCTGAGAATCCTTCTTAAATGAATAATAAGTCATATTGGTGATAATAGTTTGGTGACAAGTGGATGTAGAATTCCTAAAACTTGGTTGTAGAGCCTGGAATAATGGCTCTATTCGTTGGAGGTTTCAACATCCTCAGGCTTCATGTTACAATCAGGGAGGTTTACTCTGAGAGTCCTCCCTGAATGGAACCTCCTCCTCCCCACAGCATCCTGTTGCACAGCAATCAATTATTTCTCAATGTCCGCGATTATACCTGCCATAGTGTATGTGGGATCAGAGGGTGGTGGAAGAAATGTAGAAGACAGTAGAAGAAAGCCACCTTCTGGTGGCCAAGAATGCCGCCTGCCCAGGTAAAATTATCATAATCCTGGGAGGGAATTCAATTTATAGTTTTTCCTTCTTGCTTTACATACGTTTTAGGTGATTCAGCATTGAGGGGAGATATGATCCCTACTATGAGGAGCATGAAGGACTGGTGTGGGGTGAGCCCCGCCCTGCCATCCCTGTTTGGGGAGTCTTTCTCCATATTTGTGGGTCATTCATAAGCCTAGGATAAAAAGAATTTAAAAATCAGAACCCTGTAAACAATAAAAGGCAAAGTGAATGAAAAACCTAGTTAAAAGAATAACGGACTATTTTTTAAAACGAGAAGAAACAAAAACAGTATGAGAAAACTAAAAGAAGGGTAAAAATGTGTCACAAAATTATAATATGGAAACTAAAACAAAGGAGTCAAAAGTGAAAAAGCTGAACTAGAGAATCTGAAAAGTAACAAGAAAAAAATAAAATATACATTATTAAAAAGGATAAAAATAGTTAAAGAGGAAATTTCGGAATGTTTTGCAGGAAAATTGTCTGAAAGTGTATACAACTAGGTATTGTGTGTGATTATCTCTGGGTGGGTGAGAATATAATTTTTTAAAAGTATTCATTTTGCTTGTTTGTATTATGCAATTTCTCTGAAATTATCTTATATTGCGTATGTAAGAAAAAAGGGCATTTTTCATGTGCCCCTGAAAAAATGTGAAAATAAATAGAAGCAAAAAAGCATTTATTTAGAATAAAATGGTAAAGGCTGTAAAGAAAGACAAAGAAAGCAAAGAATAATGAGTATTTCATAAAACAGGGCAAACCAGAAATTAAATGATTCAAAGAACCAAAAAATATACCATAAGAATATTTTGTAGTACATTTAAGAGAATGAAGAATTTTTAAAAAGGAAAACAATTAAAAGACCTAAAGAATTTTTTGGGGTAAGGCCCTTTGTTAGGGGCAAATCTGGGCACATACCTCAGCTGGAGGTCACCAAACATGTCCTGATGGAGTAGGTACAAGGGAAAAGAGCAAGTCCCTACCTTTTCTTGCTTACCTTATTTTTAGGGTCCTGGCTCCTGTGTCCCAGTAAAAATGTCCAGCCAATGTTGTGGCAGAATCAAATTTCCCTTGCTCCACATACATCTGATGAAGCAGTCATGACAAGAGGTATACTCACAGTTTCTGAAAATGCCTTCAACATGGCAGTTATGAGTTTGCTGTCACTCTTCATGGTCTTGGCAGTTTTTGTCTGCACCTTGAATGCTGTAGCTGGCCCTCAGATCAGCAGCATTGGCATCTTCTCTGGGATCTTGTTAGAAATGCAAAAGCTTGCTCCCCCACCACTGAACTATCGAGTCAGAACCTCCAAAAATGGGGCATAGGAAACTGAACAAGCTCTTTAAGGTAATTTTTTTTATTTTTTATTCTTTAGACAGGACCTCATTCTGTTGCACAGGCTGGAGTGCAGTGGTACAATCTTGGCTCATTGCAGTCTTGACCTCCTGAGCTCATGCAATCCTTCCTCCTCAGCCTCCTGAGTACCTGGGACTACACCAAATACTTCCTCCTCAGCCTCCTGAGTACCTGAGACTACACCTGGGCACCACCACTCCCGGCTAATTTTTAAATTTTTTGTAGTGACTAGGTTTTGCCATGTTGCCCAGGCCTGTCTCAAACTTCTGAGCTCAAGTGAGCTGCCTGCCTCAGCCTCCCAAAGTGCTGGGATTACTTGTGTGTGCCACTACACCAGGCCTAAAAGAGATTTTTAAACACAATAAAGTTTGAGAATCACTGCTGTAGGGGGACCAAGGAGTTCGATGTGGGATTTGGAGACAGAGTAAGGGAGCTTAGATGTTGGGAGAGAAGGTGGTAAGTGGATGAGGACTCTGAGCTAATCAACACTACGGGATATGGGGTCT
Organism: Rhinopithecus roxellana; assembly: GCF_007565055.1. Classification (NCBI taxonomy): domain Eukaryota; kingdom Metazoa; phylum Chordata; class Mammalia; order Primates; family Cercopithecidae; genus Rhinopithecus; species Rhinopithecus roxellana. Next base: position 129,961,230 of record NC_044557.1, on the reverse strand, counting down.
TGGTGGTAAGAACAAGAAAAATAAGGTATTGGGACTATGGAGACAGTAGTGAGGTGGGAAATGGTCTAGTTTAACCAATGGTCCATGAGCCACATGCAGCCCAGGACGGCTTTGAATGCGACCCAACACAAACTCATAAACTTTATTAAAACATTATAAGATTTGTGTGTGTGTGTGTGTGTGTGTGTGTGTGTGTGTATTTTGTTTTGTTTTCTGTTTTTTGCTCATCAGCTCTTATTAGTGTTAGTGTATTTTATGTGTGGCCCAAGAAAAATCTTCTTCTTCTTCCAATGTGGTCCAGGGAAGCCAAAAGATTGGACACTGCTGTTCTACAGTGAAGAGACCATGTTTGAATCTTAGCACTACCGGCTGAGTGGTCGTAAGCACCGTAGGGTTAGATGATGGTGGGGCGATTGTTACTTTTCTCTTAGGATAGTTTTGGGGCTGCAAAGCAAATTAATGTGAGTGTGCCTGACATATAGTCAATGCTCAATAAATAGTACTTGAATTTGAACTGAAGTGGGGAGCTGAGGGGATGGGGAAGAAGAGTGCTGAGGGAAGCAGTTCCTTTCATTCTCACAGTGACCCTGGTGACCCTGGCTCATTCAAGCAACTCCTGCCATTGACACTTCCCATTCCCAGAATCTAGGCAGCCTGAAATTACTTGAACAGGTGAATTCTCAACTTGGACTTATTTAAACAATGAAGCAACTATTTTGCGTGTCTTCTGTTGAGGCAAATTAAATACACCTTGCAAAAGACAAAAGGAATAGGTTTCCTCAAAATTGTTAATTTTGCACTGTGTTGAGGTTGGAAGATGACCAGTACAGCCCATGCAAGCAAAGAATAAGGGTGTGTGGCAGAGTGAAAAGTATAGCATCATCTGCTCAGTGGGAGAAGACCTGGGCTTGAACCGACCCTGATCTGTGCCTTCCTAACTGGGTATCCTTAGGAAGTTATTTAATCTCTCTGAATTGTGGGTTCTTCATTTGTAAAAGAGGGATAATTTTCCACCTTCCAAGATTGTAAGGATTGTAGAAAAATGTAGGTGAAGACATCCCTAATGGTGCCAGGCACATGACAACTGATAAGAAGTGTTTTCTGAAAATCACTTTAATACTTAGCCTTTCCCCTGAATAAGGCCAAGGGAGGCTACTCCACTGCTTCACCTGAGTAATTCCACCTTTGGACGATTAACAAGGACCCTTCTGAGGAATTCGTATTGTTAATGGTCCCTTATGTGTTTATGTGACACGGTTCCTTTGCATGTGGATCCTTCACATTCCCCATGTTTTCCTAGGCTGGGAAGAATGTTTGCAAAGCCTGTGGATCAGCTTCTCTGTGCAAAATAGGATGTTGTGGGCCCTGACTCGTTCTTATATCTGCATTACAGGGTCAGGGAAGTTCTTCTCCTTTCCTACTATCTTGTGTTCAGAGACCTTCTAGCTGCAAATGGGATTTCTTTCTAGGCCAACATGAATAATATTAAGACAAGAAGTTGCTGGAAAACAGCATCATTACATGGACCCCAATTCTATTGTAAGGCCAAAGGGATTGCAAAGTGAGGGTCTTTTTTGTTTCTGTAATAGTCTCCACTAGAGAGAGAGTGGGAGAGAAAGAAAAATCAAACAGTCAGTCTGCTTTCTTGCCTGGGGCTCCATAATTTGCCTTTTACTTTCTGCATTTTCATATTTGAGTCTGAAAAGCAGAGGACCAAAACAATCAGCAACAGATGTCCTCGTGAATCTGCACGTTACACGAATTCAGTTAGCATGCAAATTGTCATCCTAGGGCGATTCCAGGGGACTGCTGGAAAAACAGCAGGCCTGCTCTGAAAAATAGATAGATGGCATGATTAAAATGTCTGGATCCAATCATATGTTTAATTACAATCCCTTTTTTATCTCAACTACAATGACTGGTAGCTATTATGACACAATATTGAAAATGCATAAGATGCATGGTGGCACTTGGAAGGCTAATAGGTGGTCTGTGTTTGATCAAAATGATCAAAGCTTCTCGCAGTGGAAAGCCCCCTCTCCTCTCTCATCTTATGCACTTAGACGAGCAAAATATGATTTATAGGAGACAGTTTATGTGATTTTCATTCTCCAAGAGCAGGAGCATAATTTTTGTGCCACCGTTTCCCCTAGAAACATGGGAGCTTGACAATGCTCATAAACACATAATAACTGACTCTATTCCACGCTTGTCCACAAGGCATCTCTCATGCTTCAGCTTTAATTTATTCTCATAGGTCCAAACGCTGTCAAATTTTATTATTGGTACAAAAAAAAAAAAAAAAAGACAAAATCTTAGTGCTGAGCACAGAGTCTCTTGGTTATTTCATTCTATTCATACCTTCAGATTGTATTTTTGAGACTTCAAATGAAACTAGATTTAAACTTCTCACAAGATGGTATGCTGAGCATAAAGCTTAACTGCTTGGTTGATATAAATACTGAATTTTACTATATAAAGTACTGAACCTGGTATGCAGCTAAAACTGCTGTTGTATCTATTATAAGAAAAAATTTACACTGGAATTTCTTTTCTTTTCTCTTTTTGTCTTTAGCTGGAACTCTGGAAAGCAGAGAAACAGGAAACATAAAACTAACTTGATCAGCATGCCTCATCCTGGCATTTAAAATGATGTAACCAGCATTATGGGGGGAAACTGTTTGCCAAAAACTTGATGAAAGCGTCCGGTATTAGTTTGGACTACAATTTATCAGATAAAAGTCCTTTACACATTTCACAGCTAGGTAGCAGTATATTTTTCACATCTTGAAGGCCTTTGGTTAGAAATTTATACAAAATCTAGGTCGTGGTTTCTCTTATATACACTTGCTTTCATCTCTATTTTAGCTGGTATCCCACTCTACCATATTCTCTTTTTACATCGGTTATTGTCGTCTATAGGGAAAAAAAAACCCTCTTCACCAGCAATAGGAAATTGAATGAAGTATTTATTGTGCTACTGTTCTGTACTCAGCAATGTGCTGGGGACAGCGGGGGCTTCAGCTGACTTGTTAAGGCTTGGATCCTGTCTTTGAGGATTTGACAGCCAAGTGCCAGTTCTATAGTGAATCATCTGAGAAAGAAACAAAGATAAAGAGATAAAGAAAAAGACAGATAAGGAGAGAGGTGAGGAGTTGGTGAGAGAGGGAAGGAAAAATTATGGGTAAGAGGGTGAGCAGAAAGAACAGTCAGAATCCTCTAACCTTTTGTCAGCTTTCACCTGCTACTACAGGTTTCCAGGGAAGGCTGGTGACTCTGGGTAGGTTTGAGGGTGAACAGGATTCCAGGGAAAAGTGCACCATTAACTTAACCGCTCGAAGCTTTCGGCTCCAAACACTTTTGTTAATTCTAGCCATGAGAAGCTGAGATATACCCTGGGCAAGTCACAAATTGTGCCTTTGTATCTGTGTTCCAAGACTGACCCTAAAAGCAGTGACCTATTTAGTTCTTACTCCAATTCAGCCCTTTTAGATCCTATACCAACTACTATCTTTCATTGCATTCCTACCATATGCCAGGCATTGTACTAAGTACTCCATAGGTGGTTTTTTTCTCATCTAGTCCTCACAAAACTCCCCTTTCATGTAAGTACCATTTGCCTCAAATTTCAGGTGAAGAAAGTAAGACACAGAGAAGCGAAGCAACTTTCCCCTGATCAGGGCTCAAGTAGTCCGCATTCAGAACCTGGGTGTTTAACTACTCTACTGAGCTATCCAAGTATATACCAACAGTAAGAAAATAAACCTAAAGAAAGATTGAGAAACTTAACAAGAGAAAAAGACGGTCTTTTTCTCTATTCCTGCCACTGACACTTTTATCCCTTCATAACACAAATCAGTTTCATTCTAGTCTCTGCTTGTGTTTAACTGCATCCTCCTCTTTGGGAGAAGGATGGAGATGGGGTGTGTGAGATGGTCCTGGTCATAAAGTATGTGCTGTAATGATGAGGTGGAAGGTTGAAGTTGGAATAACTGCAGTAGAACTTAAGCTGGTCTTCAAAAAATGAGGAGAAGCTGCCTAGGGAGTGAGGAGCAGGAGGACATTGCCATTTGTGTGGAAAGGGTATCTAGCGGAATGAAGGAGGCGGCCTGAATATAGATGAAGGGTAGGAGCCATTTTGGGGTTTCTGCAGAGCCGCAATCCCAGCAGGGATGAATGGCTGGTGAAGAGTAGGAAAGGGACTGGCCGGGCGCGGTGGCTCAAGCTTGTAATCCCAGCACTTTGGGAGGCCGAGACGGGCGGATCATGAGGTCAGGAGATCGAGACCATCCTGGCTAATACGGTGAAACCCCGTCTCTACTAAAAAATACAAAAAACTAGCCGGGCGACGAGGCGGGCGCCTGTAGTCCCAGCTACTCGGGAGGCTGAGACAGGAGAATGGCGTGAACCCGGGAGGCGGAGCTTGCAGTGAGCTGAGAGCCGGCCACTGCACTCCAGCCTGGGCGGCAGAGCAAGACTCCGTCTCAAAAAAACAAAAACAAAAACAAAAACAAAAACAAAAAAAAAAAAGAAAGAAAGGGACATTAGGGAGGAACTTATATCAGGTTCCCTTAACTTCCCAGGTTGCATGCACAGTCTCCCCACTGGTGGGCAGATGGTATTTTGGAAGAGGCTGGGTATTGAGACAGCGTGGCATGGAGTTCTCATACAGCTCCATGGTGGGGAAGATGCTGGGATTGCCCCAGGGGCAGAAGGGAACCTTCAGAGTTTCCACAAGTTGATTAGTTTCATGAGGAGCCAGCAGAGTTGTTGCTAGACAGAAGTAGATAACAAAGGAGCCTTAAAAGAGGATGACCAGCAAAATTAATTGGCAGAAGATGGCAGAATGTTGATCGCCACAGCTGCATGCGTGTTACAGAATGTCAGATACTTTTATTCCCTAAGAAACTTGCTTCTCTTGGCAAAGCAATGAGAGTGGTTACCAAATGTCACTGCTTCAGGGGGTTCAGAACCCCTTGTGTGTTCTGATAAACTGTAGGGCAGTCTACATCCATGCAGTGATTCTGATGTGCTCTCCAAACCCAGTCACCTCATGGTGAAAGAAAGACTTTAACTTAATAGTGTTTATACTTTATAGGAGTGTGCTGCCTCATGTGTGTAGTCAAATATGAGGTGGTTTCCCCACCCTTAGTCGCACCCAATGGTGCACTGTTCTCCACGTCTAGAGATAGAACTGCTCTGATGCCCGTGTGCCCACTCTCTCACCCCCATTCTCCTTCCTGCCAGTGAAGCTTTGTTGCAAATTTGGGTTATGGCTCATTCTGTGACTCCGGAGTTTTCATGAGTCCATTAGCAGCACCATCTGAGTCTAGCTTCCAGGCATAATGAGAAAAGCATCCTTTTACCTTGGGGCTTAATAAGAGTCTTTCCCAAAAGAAGCCTACACCTATTCTTGGTTGAAATAACTTACAAAGCATTTAATTTGGTTCATATTTTAAACCTCAAACACACTCTAATATCATTGTACTCATTTTCTGGGGCTGCCATAACAAATGATCACAAACTAGGTGGCTTACAACAACAGAGTGTTCTCTCACAGTTCCGGAGGCCAAAAGTCTGAAATCAAAGTGTTAGCAGGGTCATGCTCCCCACAAAGGCTCTAGGGGAGAACTCCTTCTTGCCTCTTCCAGCTTCTGCTGGCTCCAGGAATTCCTTGGTTGCATGAATCTAGTTTTTCGCTTCATGTGACTTCTCCTCTCTTGTGTCTCTGTCTTCTTTCTATCTCTTATAAGAACACCTGCCATTGGATTTAGGGGCCACCTAACTAATCCACGATGATCTCATCTCAAGATCCTTAACTTAATTATATCTGCAAAGACCCTTTTTCCAAATAAGATCATATGCACAGGTCCCAGGGGTTATGAAGTGGATATATCTTTTTGGGGGCCATCATTCAATCCAGTAAAATAATATTCTCTACCTAGGCTTCTTTTTGGAAAGAGTGTACTCAACAAACGTCAGATATATCAAATGCTTTAAGTTAGTCTACTTATAATGTAGAATGGTTCAGGAGCATTACAGGTTGGTGACTAGGAAAGATATTTCCACTTCTTTACATTTAAAAACTCTGTGTTTGAGTCCTGGGTCCACTATTTGCCAGTTGCCAATAGGTCTCTCTTTTGCCAGATCCCTAACTCCTTTGTCTGACATAGGAGCTGATCATTTCAGATGTTGGTGGGATCAAATGCCACATGATCTACTTTGTAAACTGAGGAGTGGCACACAAGAATAAGGCAGAGGAGTTTAATATTGTTGGAAAGGCATGAAAACTCGCAAAGTGGTTCACGTGTTGTATGGAATGCTACAACAATGCTTTTGGGTCTGTTCAATTCAACTCTTCTAGTATGAAACACATGATTTTGAGTAGCAGAATTTCCTCCTAATAAACTACATAGACATGTACTCTGTCAAAAAACGTCTAATGGTAAGATGTTGTTACCTAACATGGCTGATAGAGAATAGGAGAGGGACATTAGGGAGGAACTTATATCAGGTTCCCTTAACTTCCCAGGTTGCATGCACACTCTCCCCACTGGTGGGCAGATAGTATTTTGGAAGAGGCTGGGCAAGATATTGTTACCTAACATCTTACCATTAGATGTTTTTTGACAGAGTACATGCAGTCCTTGGTACATGCTTTAGTCCTCAGAAAATAGCTCTACATAGCAAAATCTGTCTTGATTTGGTCATCTATACTGTGCTTTCTGTCATTCAGCACTTATGGCCTATAGTAACAAAAGCAGAATCAGCAGTTTATGAAAGCCCAACAGACTTATGGGAAGGTGACTTTGTTGGATAAACACATTTAACTGCAGGGTTTTTATCACTGCAAAAATCATACACCAGAGAAATGTTAATGCACAGAGATGATCTTTAAATTAAAGTGCCAAGATTGGAGTTGCAAAGCCATTTGTTTTAATGGTGCCTCATTAGCTGTAAAAAAGAAAAAAACTTTTGAGTGGCTATTTTATCTTACAAATGTTAAATATTCTTTGTAGACAGAAACTGTCTGTTAAAGTAATATTTGACATCTATCAAATCAAAAATACTTTACAATGAAAGACTGACATCTGTTTACTATATAGAAAAGGGTGCTGTGTATTTTTACTAGAAGGATTTTCCTTTAATAAGGCAGCCAAAAGTCATCTACACACACCAAACCGATTTATAGCCAAAACCTGTTGAATACCAACACAGCATCATGGCTGCTTAGCAATCCATTTTTCCCCCCAGTATTACTCTGACATCGGCGTTAAATTTGTATAGGAAATAAGTTTGTCTTTTTTTTAAGGAAAAAGATATAATAGTTTCATTAAATCCTGGGTTATTAATTTGGTAGACTTTAATCTTTTTAGTGCTCTCAATTTTGATTCCATCATATTGGCAATCGATCTTCTTTATTTAAGAAGATCAAACTACAACTGAGCTGTTTTTATATTTTTTCAATCAGTGCAAGCAACAGCAAACAGAGTCTGTATGTTTGGCCTATTCCACCTGAGATCTGTTTAAGCCACTGCAATTAGGAGGAGATCAGACAGAAGGGAGTCAACTTGGTAGAGAGTTTAAATCTGTGTGTAATCTCATACAGGTGCTGCTTCCTGTGCTCTGGAAAAGCCCTCATCACAAAACAGGCCAACTGAGCCACACCTGGGTTTAAGCAGAACATCTGGACCTACTCTTTCTTACTCGCTCATGTTCTTCAAATCTTCCCTAAACAAATGGTGCTTTAGTGCAGATCTGACACCAGAGATTTGTAAGCCCAATGTGTACTGCCAAATCCAGTAGACACAAAACACAACTACTCTTCTTGAATCAAATACATTACAGATATGATACCCCAGTCACATATTTCAATTAGTCAAACCTCAAGTAATTTATAGAGATCATTTCCACCGGTAGTAATAAATTTTCTAATGGCATTAACAAATAAACAGGGAATTTGAAGGAAAGGTTGAAATATATATCTATTAAATTAAAATCTCATTCATTGGTCATATGCTCTTTCTTTTTCTAGTCATACAATCATTGACCAGGAAAGCCCTGAAAATAAAATATGGATGTAGATATAATTAATAGAATGCCAGTTTAAATAGGTCCTGGTTTCCTTAGGAAAAAGTACGTATTTGTTGAACTCAGTTACTTCTTAGATGTATAATTCTGAGATAGTTTTGCAATTAATTAATAACTATGTAAGTTAAGTATAATCTGGGCCTAGTATTTTGTTAGAATAGCCCAATTCATACTTCAGCAAACTACCAATGTAATATGTGCAGCCTTATACATGGCTTTTCAGTAGTATTTTATGTGGAATTTTGACATTTCATATCAAGCGGACGCCAGGGAGTGGGAATGGTCAGCATGAAGCATAAATGTTATAAAGGAGTAGGTGCGTCTTTTCTGGCTCCCATAAAATATGCAACAACAATGGGAATTGTGTAGAGGGTATCATTAATAGATGTGCACATTTTGGATAAACACATCTAAATATATCTTACAGTATGAATATTTTGAATTGCTAACCAGTTCACAACAGTGAGTTATTACACTTGCTATGATGTTCTGCTTATTGTTTGAATTCCTTGGATTCAGTTGGTATGAGTGAAGTTCACCATCCTCGAGAAGGTTTGGGAGTAGAGAGTTAGGAGGGACTGGGGATTGAAGGCATGATGGGGCGGAAGATATGATGGAGAAGGAACACGAAGAGGACTACTAATAAAGAAGTGGAATCTGGAAGGATCAGAAAGCATTCTCAACTCTGAGGGGTGTTGATAGTTTAGCAGATAGTTCTGCAGCACAAAATGATGCCTTGTTTCCTAAAGGATGAGGATGGACAGAGACTCCTTATCCTTTGGAATTCAGGGTAACCTGAGTCTATTCAGGTACTCCCAAGGTGGAGCTCATGAGAGGGCCTTTCAGAAGAGCAAATTCATCTGTCTTGGCTTTGTAGTGATGCAAATTGGTACTGAATCAAACTCAAGTGGTTAGTCATTCAAATAATGGAAGCACTTGATTTTTCTTCCCAAAAGTCTCTCTTCATCATAGTTTTTTGTTGTTTTTGTTGTTGGGTGGATGCATGTTTATGATATTGAATGTGTGAACTAAATCGGCTTTCAGGTTTGAGAATTCACAAGTTGGTACTATCTGTAACAACTTACTATGCTTTCAAAGTAATTGAGATAGTAATAGGTTTTTTTCCCTCTGACTCTTATATTTTGTGATGTGAATAGGTAAGTTACCCATATCAAAGTTAAAGTTTTCTTATGTTACTTTCTTGTATCCAGAAGAAGTAAAGAATATTTAGGCATTAGAAGGATTGCAGACAGCATGGGAGTGGAAAAGAAAGCAAAGACTTTTTTATAAAGGGAAAAGCAGGCAAAGTGTGAGTGTACAAAAATAGAAGCTGAAGTGCTTCAGAATATAGGCATACAGATAATCTTTTTAAGATTACCAAGAAAGGTAAAGGATTGGGGGGGAAAAACAACGTTCAAATTTAAGAGAAATGGCTCTTCCAAAAGGAAAATGTGGTATAAGAGAGACATAGGATATCTTCTCTACAATTGTATGAGTGTCAAAGAATTTTTGTCTAGGAAGAATAAGTTCTGAAATAGATGTCTAATGGAGTATCTGTGGGAGATTCCAAAGATGTAAACAGAGACAAATGGAATAACCCAGGTTATAAATAGTGAGGTTAACACATTATCCGAGTATTAGAAAATGAATTTCTTAAAGGTAGAGATTATGGCATGGATATATTTGATTTCCCAGCCCCTGGTATAAGCCCTGGCACATAGTACATACTCAGTGTTTGAAGAATGAGCAGAGCTATAAAGGTGTAAAAACTTCAGCCAGGATGGGAAAATAGCAAGGATGGGAAAGTATTTGTTAGACGGTAGCATAAGAATAGGGAAAAAGATGATTTTCTGTATTAAAAAAACTTTAAAATATAACACAAACTAGCCTTTTTATGGATGAAATTTAGGTTGGAAAAGTTAATTCTAAAACTTCTTGTTGGAAAATATCTTTCAAAGTTTCAGATCGTGTTTTCCAGTTAAAACATGCTCATTTGATAATAAAAACACAATATAAAATTACATGGCCCTGTTGGATAGTTTTGGAACAAAAAGGCTGAGAAAAGCTGAATATCATTCATATCTCTGACTGACAGCTCCATTCCACCTAGTATTTCTGGTGAGATGACACAATGCTTTTCCTGTGCACTCACTTTCTAAAAATGAAAGTGTATTTTTTCTACATGTGATCCTAGGGGGAAATACCTTCTTTCCGTCCTTCTCCTTTTTTTTTTTTTTTTTTTTTTTTTTTTTTGAACTACTGTCTATTTCTCCAGGTGCTATCAATAAGGTATTTTATAGATGGAGAAAATAAGGAAAGATTTGATTTGTTAAGAAACTTGAGGTCTGTAGAATTTTAGTGAAGTCCTTTGAAATTATTTACTATTGTGCTTATTCAAGAGACAAAGCAAGAAAAAGAGCCTGCAATGAAACAGTAAGGAAATATAGTTCTTAATTTTGGTGTTTCCTGAAAGGATTGATCTATTTAATATTAGGAAGACAAAAATATTCAGAATTACAGTCTTTATTTCTTCATGAGCTGGCTAAAAGAGAAAGCTTTACCTCCCTGTTGTGGCTGACAGAGGTTCACACCAGCAGGTCAGTTGAGTAGCTGCCTCTCTGTGCTGGGTCTAATAAAGAGATCAGCCTCTTCACTTTCCTTTAGAGTCTTTAGGAGAACACAGGTTGGTCTCAGAGCTATTCTTTTATGTTTTTGTTAAATCTCTAAGGTTGAGGTTGATTAACTTTTAGATTAAGCCACACTTTGAGATGAAATTTAAAATGTCTTAACCTTCAAATAGGAATGGAATTCTCACCAGTCATTATTTGAACTCACTGATGTTACAAATTTGTGGACGGATGTTATCCATTAAGGTGAAAGCAGAAAAGGGCTATAAAGTTGACTCTGAAGGCTAAGTACTTTACCTCCAGGGAAGCACATATAAAACTCTGTCTTGAGCCGTATATAGAGTAATAGTTAAAGCTTTGAACACCTGGTTCTTAACTGGCCTGGTAAAGTCATATAAAATACTGACATACCTTCTACTTACTGTTATTTTGATCTTTAGGCAGGTTACTATTTTTTATGATATATACTTAGGAATTTAGCCTCAGTGATCAGTCAACTCAGAGGGCATTCATTGAATGCCAAACATGTGCCACTATGAGGTAAAATTAAGTTTTGGGGTTAAGACTATATTTCTCAGTACGTGAATTGGCTTAATTCTTGGATTAAATGGAATAATCAGTAGTTCTTAACACCCTTTCCCAGTGATTTGACAAGTACACATTTTTCAGAGTGTTCAAAATCTGCAAGGTGCTGCCTGCCTGGTTTAGTTAGTTGAGCCAGTTGGAAATATGGAATTAATGAGGCCAAAGTTCAATTCCCATATGGCCTAGTTCATTCTGCATTAGAAAAACTGTTCCATAATCACAGGCTGTATCTCTAACATCAACTAGCTTCTTGATTTTCCAACAATAGCCGTGGTTCAAAAGAAGGAACACTCTAGGGTAATTGGGGCTCAAGGAAAATCGTTTAGCATTCTTAAAAAATAATTTAAAGTTCGTGTACTGTGATGATAATTCAGTAGTATCACCTCTGTCAATAAACATCATCATAGTTTATTGTTTAGGCCTGAACAAATGGGAGAAGATAGAACCCAACATCATCATCATAAAAGGCTAATAATTTCTCTGTGTGTAATAGGTTGTATGGGAAACAATGAATAGTTTTTTAGTTTATACATAATATTTTTACATATTTATGGGGCATATGTAGTATTTTGTTATATAATTGGAATGTGTAATGATCAGGGTGTTTAGTATAACCACCACCTTGGGCATTCACCATTTCAATGTGTTGAGAACATTTCAAGCCTTCCCTTCTAGCTATTTTGAAATATATGGTACATTGTTGTTAACTATTATCACCCTACTTTACTGTCAAACATTAGAATTTATCACTTTTATCTAACTATATGTTAGTACCTGCCTTAGTCTATTTAGTGTTGCTGTAAAGGCATACCTAAGGCTGGGTAATTTATAAAGAAAAGAGGTTTATTTGTCTCACAGTTGTTCAGGCTGTACAAGAAGCATGGTGCTGGCATCTGCTTGACTTCTAGTGAGGGGCTTGGGCTGCTTTTCCTCATGGTGGAAAATAAGGAGAAGCCACTGTGTGCAGAGATCATATGGTGAGAGAGGAAGCAACAGAGGAGGCAGTGACAGGTCCTTTGTAACAACCAGCTCTTGAGATAACTAACAGCAAGAATTCATTCACCACTCCCCTTCCAGAGAGGGAATTAATCTATTCCTGAGGGATCTGCCCCAATAACCCAAACACCTCCCATTAGGCCCCACTTTCAACACTGGGAATCATGATTAGTGATGCACAGCATTTTTTCATATGTTTATTGGCCACTTGTATGTCTTCTTTTGAGAAGTATCTGTTCATGTTTTTTGGTCGTTTTTATTGGATGCGGTTATTTTTTGCTTGTTCAATTATTTCAGTTCCTTATAGATTCTGAATATTAGACCTTCATTGGATACATAGTTTGCAAATATTTTTTCACATTTTGTAGATTGTCTGTTTACTCTGTTGATGGTTTCTTTTGCTGTACAGCAGCTCTTCAGTTTAATTAAGCCTGATTCATCCATTTTTGTTTTTGTTACAATTGCTTTTGAGGACTTAGTTATAAATACTTTCCCAAGGCCAATGCCCAGAATGGTGTTATCTAGGTTTTCTTCTAGGATTCTTATAGTTTGAGGTCTTGCATTTAAATCTTTAATCCATCTTGAGTTAATTTGTATAGATGGTGAAAAGTAGAAGTCCATTTCCATTCTTCTGCATATGGCTAGCCAGCTATCCTGGCACCATTTATTGAATAGGGAGTCCACTCTACATTGCTTGTTTTTGTCATCTTTCTCAAAGATTGGATGACTGTAGGTGTGCAGCTTTATTTTTGAGTTGTGTATTCTGTTTCATTGGTCTGTCTGTCTGTTTTTGAACCAGTACCATGCTGTTTTGGTTATTGTAGTATTATACTGTAGTTTGAAGTCATTCTTTTGCTTTCTGGTATAGAACTCTCTTACACATATCTTGTAGGGCTGGTCTAGTGGTGATTAATTCCTTTAGTTTTTGCTTGTCTAAGAAAGTCTTAATTTCTCCTTCATTTATGAGAATAGCTTTTCTGGGTATAGTACTCTTGATCAGCAGGTTTTTTTTTTCAGAACTTTTAATATATCATCCCACTCTCTCCTGACCTATAAGGTTTCTGCTGAGAAATACACTGTTAGTATGATGGGGTTCCCTTAAGAGTGACTAGAATATTTTCTCTTGCTGTTTTCAGAATTCTCTCTTTGTCTTTGACTTTTGACAGTTTGACTAAAATGTGCTGTGGAGAAAACCTTTTTGGGTTGTATCTATGTAGGGATCTCCAAGTTCCCTGCATCTGGATGTCTCAATCTCTTGCTAGACTTGGGAAATTTTCAGCTATTAGTTTTTAAAAATAGGATTTCTATGCCATTGAACTTGTCTTCACCCCAAATTAGAATGCTTGGATGCTTTATGGTGTCCCATACTCATGTAGGCCTTCTTCATTGCTTTTTTTTTTTTTGTCTGACTGAGATATTTCAAAAGACCTGTCTTCAAGTTCTGAAATTCTTTCTTCTTCTTGAGCTAGTGTACTGTTGAAGCTCTTGATTATATTTTTATTTTGTTCATTGAATTCTTCAGGTCCAGGGTTTCTGCTTTGTTTTTTTTAATGATATCTATTTCTTTGGTAAATTTATCATTCATACCCTTAATTGTTTTTCTGCTTTCTTTGTATTGCTTAATTGTGTTCCCTTGTATCTCATTGTGCTTTCTTAATATCATTATTTTGAATCCTTAAATTCTTTTTCAGGCATTTTATAAGTTTATTTTTTATTGTAATCTGTTGCTGGACAATTATTGTGTTCCTTTGAAGGTATAGTATTTTCTTGGTTTTTCATGTTTCCTGTGTCCTTTCATTGATTTCTACACATATGGTATAACAGTTGTTTCTTCCAATTTTTTGTATTGGCTTGCATGGGGAAGATTTTCTGCTAGATGTGTCTGTGGTGTTGGCTGGGTAGTGCACTTCAGCTTTGATTCTGGGTTTATGCAAGAGTGCAGTCTCCATCTGCTTTCTTTGGCTGTAAACACCATCAATGGTATTTGTGATTTTCTCAGTCACTTAAGCTATATTTTCTTAGTGAGGGCTGTAGTGAGGTTTTACTCAGGATGGGATGCCAAGTAGACCAATCCTTGGGCCCTAGTGGTGGCAGTAGTGGACTGAGTGTGCCTATCCTTGGCCCTCCAGGTGGCATATTTAGGCACTGGTGTTAGTGGACCCAGGCAGGCTGATTCTTGGGTGTCCAGAGAGCTTGCTTAGGTGCTGGTAGTGACAGTAGTGGACTGGGCAAGTGAGTGAGGCCTGAAGCCTTTGAGCAATGTGTGAGGTGAGGATGATGGTAGTAGTGGTTGTGGAACATCCTTCAGGCTCCCAGGTTGCACTTGCTGGTGTTGGTGGTAGTTGTGATGGTTTATGTGGACCACTCCCCAGGCCCCCAGGTGATGCATGTAGGTAGGCACCAGTGGTGGTGGTGGTGGCAGATTGGGTGGGCCCATCCTCAGACCTCTAGAAGGAGTGCCCAGATGCCAGTGCTGGTAGACAGGGCAGAGCAATCCCCAGGCTCTTGAGTGGCATGCTTGGGCACTGGTGGCAGGTGTTTTGGACTTATTGTTAGATCCCTAGTGGTGTGTACATATACCCTTGGTGACCAATAGAGTGCCCCATGTCTCCAGGTGGCATGCTTGGGCACTTGGGAGGGGCAGGGCCAGGACAGGCAGGCTTATCCTTAGGTGGTGTACCTGGGAACAGGTGGTGATGAGCAGGGAAGGGGATCCATAGGTCCTGTTCAATGTGCTTAGATGACAGTGCAGTAATGGCAGTGGACAGGGATCAGGGTGCATGCGAGTGCACTGCAGTTCAGCTGCTGGTGGGAGCAGGGTCAGGGTTTCTGTCAGTCACAGCAGCCTCAAGTAGGCAGGAGTCATGGTCTGCAGAATGCTCTTTGGCTATTTTTGTCCTGGGCAGCAGGCTCCCTGATGTGTTGTATCACCCTTTCCCTAGTGTGCAGGACACAGTGTAGACTAGGGTGCTGGTGACACTGCCACTGTGCTGGGTCTGACCTACATCATACCACTGCAGCTCTCTGGGTGAATGTTGGGGGATGTCATTGGGGCTTCAAGGATGTGGAGATGCAGGGGCTATTGGGCCCTGTGGCAGGATGCAGTATAATGTGGGCTGGGCTCTTAAAGTGGCACCAATCTGCAACTACCTGAGACTTGGGAGCTGACAACCAGAATGCACTTCCTCTCTGAAGCAATACCATTATGCAGTCTCCAGGAAACTCCTTATACCTGTCTCAAAGCCTGCAGGGGTCAAGGAATTCTCATGGCTAGAATTGCAAGAGTCCATGTAGGAATGTGGACCACAGAAGATCTGCCACTTACCACTGGAGATCTCTCACTTTTCCCACACTGGGAAGCCTCTCTGGGCTCCCCACTAATCTTGGCCAGGTCATCTGCCTCCCTTTCCTTTCCTTCTGTGCCTCAGGTGTTTCTTGTCACTTCTCCGCTGAATTTCAGTGTTCTCTCTTGGTTGTTCTATTTGAAGTATGATTATTTAGTCATTATTTTGGTTTCTGTTTGTGGAGGAGGCAGAGTCCAGTGCCTCTACTCAGCCATCTTGAAGCCCCTATAATAGTAGCTAGTGTTTATTGAGCATTTCCTATCTGCCAGCTATTGTTCTAAGAGTTTTATGTGTATTAACTTATACAATCTTTCTAATAACACTGTAAAGTAAGCACTTTCAATAACCCTATTTTATTAATGAGGAAATAGGGGCATAGAGACCTTAAACAATTTGCTCCAAGGTGGCATAGCTAGTAAATGGCAGAGCTGCAGTATGAAACTAGGCAGGCTGATTACAGAGCTCTTGTATTAACCACTGCACTCAACATAGGCACTTCCTGGAGACGAAATGCACTAGCTTGACAGGCACCTCTCAAATAAATAAGAGCTATTGAAGGACTGACCCCCAAGTTCACTGATGAATGCTAACTACTGCATAGTTTGGTTATTTTTATTTTATAGTTGAACCACCACACTTACCAATGAGCTAAAATCAGTCCATGAATTTTCAGCCTTTCAATTCTTATGACACTTTAAACTAAGAAAATAAGCACTTGAATATTTCTTTGCAAATATGTTCTTACAGTTCTTAACAAAGCCTTTTAAATTCAAAAGCTATCTCTATTATCTGTCCAATAAAACACCATTTAAGCTACTACATAAAATTGAGCTAGACACTCAAAATCAAATGAAAGGGCATGATCTTCTCTCTGCTGCCTTCTTCCCATCAGTGTCACAGGCATGTCCAAGGCTCCCTGATGGAGAAAAACCTGCATGAGCCCCAGCTTTCTGACAGTCTGTCCACATTCGTATATCTTTGCTTTTAAGCTTGAATTCTGAAATCAGTCTCATCCCTCAAACCACTGCAGTGTGCCTTCCTGTTCTGTTCTACTAAAGGAAGTCCGTTGAACATCACCAATCCTCTCCTTGAAGCTGACTCTAATGATCTTTTCTAGATCCTTTTATTTTGCCCGCCCTCTCCAGAGTGATGTTGCCTTCCAACCCAGGCCTCATATTCATTAGGCTATTTCATTACCTATCCTACATTTCTTGTCTGTTTCTCTTACTCAGGCTGGCTCAACCACCGACATTTCCTTAAATTCTTGAAGTCCTTAACCCTCTCCTCTCCTCATCCTCTGTTCTTGCCCAGGGTGACTTCATTTCTATTCACACACCCAGCAATGACTTCTTTATGACAGATGCCAAAATTCAAATCTTTGAAGTCCTGGCTTCTCTTCTAAGCACAAAACCTACTTTTCCATCTCTTTCCTAGTTATTTTTCTTCTGGTTAACCTAGTAACATTTCAAACTCAGTTTGTCTAAACTGTGTTCTTATACTACCCTCATATTTGTACCTTATTGTTCTTGGCTTTCCTCTGTTCTTTATTTCCTATTTCCAATGGTTTGTCAAATTTTATTGATTATTTTTCTTAAAAAGCTTTGAAATCAGTCTGTTTTTCCATTCTATTTCTATGGTAATAATTGAGACATTCCATACAAAATTATTGAGCATCTACTATGTGTCAGGCATTGGACTAGGGATACAAAGATACATAAGGTGATAGGGCTTTATTCCAGTAGGAAGCAAGTTACTAGTGCGACAAACGTTATGATAGAAGAAGGTATGTACAGTGTGTCCTGGGAGTCCAGAGTGCAGAGGTGGGAAAACAATTGCTATTGTAGCAGGGATTGGAACTGGATAATTAAATGTGTTGGAGATATTTGCCTGTACACAGCAAATTAGTTTTTCTTGAGCACCAAATAAACAATTATACAAGCAATGTTTTAGTTAACCTGTTTCACCATCAGCTGAAAGGTTTTTTTCTTAAAATGATATTTATTATTCTAAGTGCAATCTGCCTCTCCCTTCTGGCAGTGATAATTTGAGTATTATAAAAGTCTGCTTGTTCTGTGTTATGTGACCCATGAGATGTTATAGAGGCACTCTGATTTCATACTAACAAGGGCAAAATACAGGGAAATTCTATCATCATGAAATAACTGCTCAAATGTCATTATGGATATTACTAGAACCAGAAATGAAAGAAATGCATAACAATACTGAAAATGTTTTTAAATGCTGCTGTTTATTTTCAAAACCTTTAAAAACTTAATTTAATTAAGGGAAGAGTAGTTTATTAGCTCAAAATTTCATATTTAATTCAAATATGCTTGTATTTTGGGCATAAAGTTATTAGAATTATTATTGTATGTCAAAAGGTCAAATATTAGCAATTTTATATGGCTTACCCTAAGAAATCTATAAGTATTTTTTTCAGCTGTTGGGACAAGTAGAATTGAAAGTGTGAACTATGATTCTTAAGGTTATCAAAAAGAGTCCATTTTATGAATTAGTCATTATCATTCTTTATTTCTATTTGATTCATTTTATTTTCTTATTCCATAAGAGAGTCTTAACAGATGAATACTTTACTTTTCCAAAGGATCGTCTTTACAGTATAAATGTATATATTTTTAAAATATATATTTTAAATAATATATATAATTAATGTATTAGAGATAATATATGAATAATGTATTTAATACTTTTATATAATTATATATAATATATTTTAATGAAAATGTGTGTGTGTGTGTATATATATGTATACATATATGCACACATTCATACTGTAGTGGGAGAGGAAGAGTCTTGACAAAGTTCTCACCTGAGTAATTTTTTGGATTGGGAGTTCCTCAAGATAGCTATGGATGCTAGAGGTGGGAAGAATCAGGTCTCTCCTTTTAATGATAATGTATCTAAGGGAATGTGTGCGCCTTCAGCTTTGTTCCTTTTGTTCAAAATTGTTTTGGTTATTCAGGGTCTTCTGTGGTTTCATATAGATTCAAGGATTGTTTTTTTCTTTTCCTCTCTTTCTTTTCTTTTTTTTGGGGGGGTGTGGGGGTCTCACTCCATCATCCAGGCTGGAGGGCAGTGGTGCGATCAATCACGGCTCACTGCAGCCACAACCTCCCACTGGGGTCAAGCAATCCTCCTACCTCAGCCTTCAGTAGCTGGGACTACAGAAGTGCAGCACCCTGCACAGTTAATTTAAATTTTTTTTTAGAGTCAAGGTCTTACCATGTTGCCCAAGCTGGTCTTGAACTTCTGCGTTCAAGTAATCCTGCCACCTTGGCCTTCCAAAGTGCTGGGATTATAGCTGTGAGCCATAGTGACAGGCCAGGATTGTTTCTTCTATTCTGTGAATAATGACATTGGAATTTTGATAAGGATTGCATTGAAACTGTAGATCACTTTGGGTAGTATGGACATTTTCACAATTTATTCTAATCCTTGAACACAAAATATCTTTCCATTTATTTGTGTTTTCTTCAATTTCTTTAATCAGTGATTTATTGTTTTTAGTATACAGGTCTTTTACCTCGTTAGTTAAGTTTGTACCTAAGTATTTTATTTTTTTCTTACTATTGTAAATGGATTTGTTTTCTTAATTTCCTATTCAGATAGTTTGTTATCAGTGTAAAGAAATGCTACTGATGCATGATCTTACTTATATGTGGAATCTAAAAAAGTTAAACTCATAGAAGTAAAGAGTAGAATTATGGTTAGTCACCAGGGGCCAGGGATGGGGAGAGAAAGGGAATGGGGAGTTGCTGATCAAAGGGTACAAAGTTTCAGCTAGACAGGCAGAATAGCTTTTGAGATCTATTGCATAACATGGTTACTATATTTAATAATATATTTATTTCAAAACACTTGAGAGTAAATTTCAAATGTCCCACCATAAAAAAAAGTGAGGTAATAGATACGTTAATTAGCTTTATTTAATCATTTCATATTGTGGACATATAACAAAACAGTACTTTGTATGCTGTAAGTATATACAATTATGATTTGTCAATTTAAAATAATATTGATAGGCGGGGCGCGGTGGCTCACGCCCGTAATCCCAGCACTTTGGGAGGCCGAGGTGGGCGGATCACGAGGTCAGGAGATCGAGACCATCCTGGCTAACAGGGTGAAACCCCGCCTCTACTAAAAAATAGAAAAAATTAGCCGGGCGCAGTGGCGGGCGCCTGTGGTCCCAGCTATTCGGGAGGCTGAGGCAGGAGAATGGCGAGAACCCAGGAGGCGGAGCTTGCAGTGAGCTGAGATCGCGCCACTGCACTCCAGACTGGGCGACAGAGTGAGATTCCAACTCAAAATAAATAAAATAAAATAAAATAATATTAGTAAAAAATAAAGGCAAGGCATCTAAGAATTAGGGATATTAATATACCTAATATTACGCAGCTCAGATTTGAGACTAGCTCTTTCTTTTTGTAGAGGCTAAGGGTATATTCCAGAAATGAGAGAGAGAGAGACAGAGAGAGAGAGTGAGAGGCAGAGAGAGAGTGAGACAGAGAAATTTGGAGGATTTATGACAGTATTAAAGAGTCAAACTTATTTCTGCGCAAACATGACCTTCATGATTTCTCTGAGTCTGTATTCCTCTGGTTCCTTCTGTCCTAATCCCTCCAGGTCCCTTGTCTTCCTGTTGGTCTGCAGGACCCCCATGAGCTGTTCTGTGGCAGCAGGAACAGGCATTGATGGCTCCAGGAGCTACCTTGAGATGTGGTCTTATGTTCCAAGAGTTGGGAGTTACAAAAGCATTTCTTTAAAAAAAATTCATAGTTTCTAATATAAAATATTTATTTACTTTTGCATCTATTCTTCAAGAGCCAGATAAAAGATTAAATGGAACAAATGTTTCAACTACTTTAATGTTCATATGATCCTTGGGAAACATTTCAGTGCACTTTTTATTTACTTATTAGTATAACGATACGCTCAGTTTTTTGATTTGCCCAAAAGAGTAATCCAAAGTGGAGGTATAATTTCTTAATCTAATACTGTGCCACAGAATCTCTCTGGAACCTAGATGGTATTTCAGAGTTGTTTTATTTAATTGACAATAGACAACAAAATATAGTATTGCCAATAGAGTAAAGGTGTTAATTCTCAAATTCTTACTCTACCTCCAAAGTAAATCTATTTTGAAATTTTTTTTCAAGAAAACCCGACAATTGAAAACATTGATTTTCTAAAATATGTAAAAGAATATGTGACTAAAATGTAATTTGCTGAGAAAAGCTTCTAGTATTCTTGGTGCACTGACAAAGTACTCACAGTTTTCTTTGAACATCTAAAAGTCTGTTGTATCATGCTCTGGATGAGCTTTTAGATTAAAAAAAAAATTGTTGGCTAATTGACCTATTTAAACCATTCTTACTATGCCCGCAGCCTGAAAACCAGAGTGCTCCTCTGAAGAACTGAATTTTTATGAGGTGTTAAATCAACACTGCCAAATGGGACTTTGTGGAGTGTTCTGTAACCTCATAGTAGAGTGATGCAGGCTACTAGATCATTTGTGTATCTTTAATAGGCTACGATGAACTCTTCTTATAAGGAAATGTGTGGGTTGTCTTGCTAATGTATAAATCTTCATGAATAGGACACATTTTTATTTATATAGGACCTAAGCCAGGAATCCCTCTACATATCCATTTATATTTATTTGTTTTTCAGACTTAAAAATGTTGGCAGGACAGATTACATGCATGGCATCTTGAGTAGTGATGCATTCTTGATACACTGATAAAGCAAAATGGGTAAACCAGCTTGGGTTTTCTCAACTTTTAGGGAAAGGAGAAGAATCTTCTTATTACTGTACTAAATATAGTACTAATAATCTCTTAGTTATATAGTCCTTTCCAGTTCACAGTGTAAATTTTCTCGTATTTTTTATATTGTGTGATCCTCACAGACACTCTGGGAGCTGAGTAGGGCAAGTAACACCTTTAAGTCATAGATGAAACTAGCACTCAAGAGAATTTGCTTGGAAATATAGCAAAAGTGATCTTCAAGTCCAATGTTCTAGCCAGCACTTTCATCACAGGACTCTGATGATATGATCTCAGGAAGTCTGAAAGAACAAAGCTTTCCAAAACTTTAACTTGGGCGTTTGGCTTCTCAGGCTTTAAACTAAGCTAGTACTTCATTTTCCCACAACTGGGAATTTAATGATAAAATTATCAATCTATTTGAAAATCTAGCCTGAGAAGAGTATAGAGGCAAAAAGAGAGTTTAAGCACTTAAGTCTTGTAAAAGTAGGTGGACATGGAGGGGAAGAGAACTTAAGCATAGATTTTAATAATTCCCAAGTGACTTTTTAAAGGGTTTGAATTCTAAACTCATTGAAACCTCATTATAACATTGTCTTTGAGGGTCACACTTTAGAATCACCTTATTGGAGAAATCTTGACCCTCTTTGGATGAATTCCCAATATCTGTAATTCAATGACTGTTATATAATACTAGCAATGGTCTAGTATCAATGGTACACTTACTTTCTCTATAAAATGGCATTGATTTTATTCCCATTGATAGCTATTTAGATGGCTAAATAAAGAGAAATAAATTCTCCTCCTCCTCCTTTTCCTCCTCCTTCTTCCTTTCTTCTTTGTATGTCTGTGTATATCTTACCCTTCCAAACCAAACTATTAATTCTCAAAAATGGAGACTACATTCTGTTTATACTAGCTGTACAATAAATATTAGTT
This sequence comes from Rhinopithecus roxellana, assembly GCF_007565055.1. Taxonomy (NCBI): domain Eukaryota; kingdom Metazoa; phylum Chordata; class Mammalia; order Primates; family Cercopithecidae; genus Rhinopithecus; species Rhinopithecus roxellana. The sequence goes on along the minus strand of NC_044557.1, from coordinate 129,938,862 downwards.
AAACTCAGTTACTTGTATAACATTTGCTGGGTGTCTTTCAGACAGTACTTACTATGTATTTCATGTTTCTATACAATTTATCTTTTGTGCAATTTTAAAATATGGGTTTTTATAATAGTTTTAATTCCCTCTTTCATATATAGACAATCCACCTACTCAAGTAAATTTCATGGGCATTAAATATTATGTGTATGCATACACAGGGCATTAAAATATATGGACTTTATTAATATGAAGACCACTATGGTACCAGTTAATGATTAATTACTTTACTGGGTTCAAATTTTAGTTCTGAGTCATCCTAGCCATGAAATTTTAGGCAAATAACTATTGTATTTTAGGGCCCAGTGTTCTCATCTGCAAAATGGTGAGGATAACTCATAAGATTATTATGAAACTAAATGAGGCAATACATAATACTTGACATATAGTAAATTCTCACATATTAGACATCAGTAAGGTTACTTTTAACTAAGGATATTTAGTGATGAATATACAAATGCTTGTTCAAATAAGACAATTTATGAATAATGAAATACTTGAGTGGTACTTGAATTGCTTTCACAATGGTTTTTCAATTTGAGTAAAAATGTTATAGATTTTATTTCAGAATAAAAATAGATATTATAAAATGTTTGGAAAATGAAATTATACAACCAATTTACATTTCCATTTGCTTTTTTATTATAACCCTAAATATCAGATCCTGTTTAGAGTTAGTTTTTAAGAGGATACTACTTCCTTGGACCTGTACAGTCCACTGGCATTTGCCTATTGTGCCATGTTCTCACTATGACACTGTGGGAGATTGTTTTTCTCATGACCACAATACCTCCCATCCCACATGTATCCTGCCTCATTTGAAATCACTTTGGGGCTGGGCACGGTGGCTTACGCCTGTAATCTCAGCACTTTGGCAGACTGAGGTGGGCGGATCACTTGAGGTCAGGAGTTCAAGATCAGCCTGGCGAATGTGGTGAAATCCTATCTCTACTAAAAACACAAAAATTGGTGGCGTGTGCCTGTAGTCCCAGCTACTCTGGAGACTGAGGCAGGAGAATTGCTTGAACCTGGGAGATGGAGGTTGCAAAGAGCTGAAATCATACCACTGCACTCCAGCCTGGGGGACAGAGTGAGAATCTGTCAAAACAAAACAAAACAAAACAAACAAACAAAAAAACAAACAAAAACAAAACACTTTGGAAGTTACCACAACTCTAAGATGCTAAATTGTGCTTTAGTACTGCTAGGAATTATTCAGCTATCAAATGTTTACCATCCTTTGAGAGGAAAATACTTCCTTATTACGTGAAATCACTAGTTACATGGTTGAGTGGTTTCTTTCATTTGAGTGGTTTCTGACAGCTGCAGCAAACAGAAGGAAAAGCTAGACAGCTTTGGGAGGGCTCAGACATAATACACCATATAGTAGAGATTCCTAACTTTACTTAATGATAAGGGCTTGTTAAAAATACAATTACCCAGGCCCTTTCCCTGAAGAGCCTGAGCCAATAGGTCTGGAGTAGGCTTCTGAATCTCTATTTTTAACAAGTTTGTCAGGTGATTCTTCTGATCTGACCAGTTTGTAAAGAACTTCATATGAAAGTGCTTTACAACCTATGAGACTACAAGAACAACCTCAAGGAAACACTCCTTTATTTTCCTCTTATTTTAAAAATATCGGCTGGGCGCAGTGGCTCATGCCTGTAATCCCAGCACTTTGGGAGGCTGCAGCAGGCGGATCACCTGAGGTCAGGAGTTCAAACCCAGCCTGGCCAACATGGTGAAACCCCGTCTCTACTAAAAATACAAAATTAGCTGGATGCAGTGGTGGGCACCTGTAATCCCAGTCACGCGGGAGGCTGAGGCAGGAGAATCGCTTGAACCTGGGAGGTGGAGATTGCAGTGAGCTGAGATCGGACCATTGCACTCCAGCCTAGGGACAGGGCAAGACTACATCTCAAAAAAAAAAAAAAAAAAAAAAAAAAAAATCAATAAACAGCAGGTAAAACAACCTATAATATAATTTCTCAGAGTCAAGTGGCTCTCAGAAATCCTTACAAAGGGGAACTATAGATTCAGACTGCCTGGGTTCAAATCCAGACTCCTCTACTACCAGTGTGATCATGGACAAGTGATTTAATTTCTTTGTGTTGTGATTTTATTTTTTTTAATTTGTAAGAAAGCAATGATAATATTACCTTGTAGGGCAGCTTTGAAGATTATATGAGTTAACACATGTAAAGGCTTAGATAGTCCTAGGAATTTATAGTAAGTACTCAGAAATGATAGCCATTTTTATAAATACTCTAGGAATTATTAATAGTAGTGCTCTCATCACTACTACATTGTGGAAGTGCTATGGTTTGGATGTGGTTTGTCCCCATCAAAACTCATGTTGAAATTTTATCCCCAATGTGGCAACGTTGGGATGTGGGGCTTAGTTGGAGGGTGTTTGGGTCATTGAGGTGGATTCCTCGTGAATAATGTCATCCTGAGGTGGTGAGTGAGTTGTTGCTCTCATGGGAATGGATTAGTTCCCTAGAAAGCAGGTCATTAGAAAGAGTGTGACTTCGTCAGTTTCTCTCTCTTGCTTCTTATCTCACTATGTGATCTCTTTGTACATGTCCATTCTCCTTCCACTTTCTGCCATGAGTGGAAGCAGCATATGGAGGCCCTCATCAGATGCAGCCGCCAAATTCTGAACTTTCTAGCCAACAGAATTGTAAGCCAAATAAACTTCTTTTCATTCTAAATTGCCCAGCCTCAGGTATTATGTTATAGCAGCACAAAACGGACAAAGACAGGCAGGTTGTATTTTCCAAAGAAGACAACAATACCTCCCGTGTTCATTCACAATGTTACCTTGCCACTCCACATATTAAGATCAAGAAGACACTTTAATTCCTCTTTCCTTGAATTTGGGTAGGCTTATGACTGCTTTGACCCATAGAGTATGGTGAAATGGTGACTTCTGAGGCTACGTCATAAAGTGATTGATATGGTCTGGCTCTGTGTCTCCAACCAAATCTCATCTTGAATTATAATGTAAATTCTAATACCCATCTGTTGAAAAAGGGACCTCGTGGAAGGTGATTAGATCATGGGGGTGGTCCTCCCATGCTGTTCTCATGATAGTGAGTGAGTTCTCGTGAGATCTGATGGTATTATAAGGGGCTTTTCCCTGCTCTCCCTGCACTTCTCTCTCCTACCCCCATATGAAGGAAGACATGTTTGCTTCCCCTTCTGCCGTAATTGTAATTTCCTGAGGCCTCCCCAGCCATGTGGAGCTGCGAGTCAATTAAACCTCTTTCCTTTTTAAATTACCCAGTATCAGGTATGTCCTTATAGCAGTGTGAGAACAGACTAATACAGCGATGCCACTTCTACCTGTTTGTTGGAACACTCATGCTTGGAGTCCTGAATAGTCATGTAAGAATCTGATTAGTCTGAGGCTGCTGTACTGGGAGGATGGCAAGTTATCGGAAGAGGCCACGTGTAGGTGCTCTGGTTGGCAGTCTTAGTCTTTGATTCATCCTACCCACTCATATGAGTGGAAGAGCCTCTAAGTGATGTCAGCCTCCTGCTGTGGAGTCACTTCCAGCTTCCCTGTCTTCTCAGCTGCAGTCCCAGATGTCATGGAACAGATAAACCATTCCCACTAGGCTCTGTCTAAACTCCTCACCCAAGGAATCTATAAGCATAATAAAATGGTTGCTATTGTAAGCTACAAAACTTGAGGATAGTTTATTATACAGAAATAATCACTGGAGTATCTATCTTTCCAACTTCATGAATGTATTTATCATTTCTGCCTTCTTTACTACTCAGTCTTTGTCACCTAACACATAGCAACTCTCAGCTATTTATGGAACAGTGTAATGTATTATATTTTAAACAACTCCTTATTGTTGGGTAAATAGTTTTTTATTATTCTCAATTATTTTACTTATCATTTAGAGTAAATATGTGGGAGTGGAATTGCTGAGTCATAGAATATTTTAAATGGTTTTGATATGAATATATTGAAACATTTTATTGCTGTCATTGCCTGACAAAATAATCATCCAGAAAGAGCCTGTTAAAGTTAAACCATCAACATGTACATTGAAGAACTAATATATGCTAATTAAATGCATAGGAGTGATTTATAAACTAGAATGATGACTTCTGAATAGAATACCAATGGATTAACTTTAAAGTAGGAGGTTTGCTAACCTCATTGCTCTCTACTTGATTTCTAGAGGTCCAAGAATGTAATAAACAAGAGGTCTACAAGCTGTGTCAAATATTTCTGTAAAACTAACTTACGTGTTGTTGTATTAAGGCAAGATGTTAACAGGTACAATAAGTTTCACTTACTTTGGCTAGACATACAAATTATCTTGTATTTACCAGACATTCTGATGTTGCAACCATAGGAATTTGGTGGGATAATTGCTGTAGCATTTACTATTAGCAGAGCCACATATCAGATAGTTTCTGAATTGCACACATCTAACATTTGACTGACATTTGACAGTGGGGTAGCCACAAGTAAGGGCCCAGTAGCAGTAAACAGTGCTTAGCTGCCTAAATCCTTATTTAAATCAATTGTTTATTAGCACTGACGGGTTTGAGCATATGCTACCCCAAATATGGAACCGTAGTATTTGAGAAACAACAGAAGCAGGAAGATCTCTCTGACCTTCTCCTGCCATTCTCCCTTGAAGCAGACCATAAAATAACTCTCTGACCTTCCTTTAAATTAGGTCATAATATCCTCATTCTAGAGGGATCCCTCCTATACCTAGAGGAAAAGAATGCCCTTATCTTTAAGGGAATACAGAGAAGAATCTGAACAAACAGGCCTTGCTAAGCACCCCCTCCCAGTGTATTACCATTAGATCATTCTCTTTTGTCTTTTATTTATCCTTTTACATGACTGTCCACTCTTCATCAAACTAAAGCATAAAATATTCAGATTTTCCTGTTTTTTGGGTCTTCATTTCTGAAGGCTCCTGTGCCATGTAAACTTATATGAAATACATTTATGTGTTTTTCTCCTGTTAATGTGCCTCTCATTATAGGAGTCTTAGCCACGAACCTAACAATCAATAGAAAAAATATTACCTTTTCTATTTTATGGCCTCATAACCATATTAATGGTTTGTGTTATTTTACAATATTATGGTGAACACTTACTGACTTTTGATTTTTAGGTAAAAGTTTGAAAAATATAGATGTGTGGGGGAGGGGTTTCATTTATAATTGTTTTTATAGTGAAGAATACATTAAGTTGTTACAAGCAAAGTTTTAACAGAGGGAAATGGATTACTTTTTTTCAAGTCTGAAGTGTTAGAAAAAATCCTTCTTTTTTTCCTCCATTCACTGAAGAGTCAGTATAATACAGCACAAAAACATTGGGATTTGGGGTCAAAGAACAGGGGATAGATTCCAGCTAGGTGAAACTGGACAGTCCTTGGACATCTGTGAGCCTCATCTGTAAAACTAGGGTAATATTTTTAGGATTTTGTGAGGACTAAATGAGTTAATGCATAAAAGAATCAATCACAATGGATGGTATACAGGTGTCCAATAAATGTTGGTGGGATTCAAATTTATCTTTTTAGATATCTGTCTCTAGCTTTCAAAATTGGGGCATCCTTTTCCCTGAATACTAGTGTAAATATAATAATCTTAGATTTTTCTAGACCACCAGATAGTTCACCCTTTTGCTGATTCATAATTTTCTCAGCTGTTGGATGAGATTGCCCTTCTGTTTTTTTTTTTTTTTTTTTTTTTTTTTTTTTTTTTATAAATAGAGACAGGATCTCACCATGTTGCCCAGGCTGGTCTGGTCTCAAACTCCTGAGCTTAAGCAATCTGCCTGCCTTGGCCTCCCGAAGTGCTAGGATTATAGGCATGAGCCACCACGCCCGGCCCTATACCTTTCTTAAACACTAGTTATGTTATTGATAATCAAGGAAGCACCATGTTTGAAAACCATCTCATAAGGTGAGTTACTAGACAGATGGTGAATCTTATCTGCTTTGTCTTATTTTAGTATGCTTTCCAGAAGGTGGCTTTTTCCAATTTTATTCTTAACAATTTTATAATTTTATATCTTAACAAAAACATATGACATGCTATATCAGATGTTTTAGAACATGTAAATTTCTGTGCATTGATAATACCCACAATTGAAAATATAATTAAAATCATATTATTGGAAGTCAATTTAGAATTCATTTGATTTTGTTGTCATTTCCATTATATTCACTAGGAAACTGAAGTCCAAATAGGTCAAAGGACTGCAGGAAAAACAGAAGCAAACTAGTAGTTAGTTATCTAAAAAAAAAACATTTTCATTTTATGTATTTGGAGGCCCTGATAATGGTAAAGCATATGATCATGGTAAAACACAGAGACTCACTCTTAGGAATCATGCCTCCTATTCCAGTCCTTTTCCCAACTGTTTCCCTCTGATTTTATAATCCAAAAATATATTACCAAGTTAACAATAACAACTTTAGATACCTAATTGCTAATTGAGAAAAGACTCACAGGTTTAAATAAGGTCCTTATGAGAGCACTGGACAAGATTTAGAGAGTTTATGTGCCATAAAATGAATGATGAAATTAAAACATTTCGAGGTGGAACATAAGGTAACTTTACAGTGACAAATCTTCAGGTGATTGCAGTAATCTTAATGTCCTTTGCATACTTTTCATTTTGTCTTGAGTCTTAATCCAAGCAAAGCCACCAGAATAACAAAAGAATGAAGTAAGTTCCTGGATAGATTTGAAGCTCAATTTGTCTCCTTATATGGGTAAACTGTATTAAAACTCACATCTGTCTTTGGACAACCAAAATGTAAAAATGTACACGAAATGTTGGCAAGAGTTAGGTCAGTTTATTTTCACACACAAAAATTGATATTGTGTTGCTTACATAGGTACTGAAATCAGGTGTGTATTTAGTACAGAGTTTGTACTTTTCTAGAAGTGAATAATTTCTAAAGGATTTTTTTTAGCTCCTCTAACAAAATGTTACAATATCAGACTAACTTACAAATTGAACTTTGTCAACTTGGTAACAAGCAGGACGGAATATACTGTAAACTTCTTTCCAAGACCTCATCCTGCTAAAATTCAACTGATTCCTTCCTTCCTTCCTTCCTTCCTTCCTTCCTTCCTTCCTTCCTTCCTTCCTTCCTTCCTTCCTTCCTTCCTTCCTTCCTCCCTCCCTCCCTCCCTCCCTCCCTCCCTCCCTTCCTTTCGAGATGAAGTCTCGCTCTGTCACCCAGGCTGGAGTTCAGTGGCACAATCTTGGCTCACTACAACCTCTGCCTTCCAGGTTCAAGCGATTCTCCTGCCTCAGCCTCCTGAGTAGCTGGAATTATGGGCAAGCACCACCACACTTGGCTAATTTTTTTATTTTTAGTAGAGATGGGGTTTCACCATGTTGGCCAGGATGGTCTCGATGTCCTGACCTTGTGATCCACCTGCCTCGGCCTCCAAAAGTGCTGGGATTATAGACATGAGCCACCGCACCTGGCCAACTGATTTCTTTAATCATTTTATATAGTTATAAAATGTCACTTGGTTATAGAAACATCATAAAACTGAGGGAAACATATTAATTGTTTTACTTCAGCAGTTCTTATGAATAATTGTCCTAGCTCATGTTCTCAATTGAAAAAAAAAGTGAATGAACAGATCTCCCTTTTTGGACAATGATTTTTTTTTTTTTTTTTTTTTTTTTTTTTTTTTTTTTTTTTTTGAGACAGAGTCTCACTCTTGCCCAGGCTGGAGTGCAGTGGCATAATCTCGGCCCACTGCAAGCTCTGTCTCCCGGGTTCTTGCCATTCTTCTTCCTCAGCCTTCCCGGCAGCTGGGACTGCAGGCGCCCGCCATCACGCCCGGCTAATTTTTTGTGTTTTTAGTAGAGACGGGGTTTCACCAAGTTAGCCAGGATAGTCTTGATCTCCTGAACTTGTGATCTGCCTGCCTCGGCTTCCCAAAGTGCTGGGATTATAGGCGTGAGCCACTGTGCCTGGCCTTTTTTTTTTTTTTTTTTTTTTGTATTTTTTAGTAGAGACGGGGTTTCACCGTGTTGTTAGCCAGGATGGTCTCGATCTCCTGACCTCGTGATCCGCCCGTCTCGGCTTCCCAAAGTGCTGGGATAACAGGCTTGAGCCACCGCGCCCGGCCTTTTTGTTTTTGAGACGTAGTCTTGTACTGCTGCCCAGGCTGGAGTGCAGTGGCATGACCTCGGCTCACCTCCCGGGTTCAGATTATCCTGCCTCAGCCTCCCAATTTGCTGGGATTACAGGCGCACGCCACCATGCCTGGCTAATTTTTGTATTTTTAGTAGAGACGGAGTTTCACCACATTGGCCAGGTTCATCTTGAACTCCTGACCTCAAGTGATCTGCTCATCTCCACCTCCCAAAGTGCTGGGATAACAGGTGTGAGCCACCGCGCCTGGCCCAGGATGCTGATTTTAACAATCAGGCTAAGACTGAGAGGGCTCTGAAATTCTGAAAGGGCTGAGGTATTCTACAAAGGTGGTTAGACAGGGTTACATATTTATTTTATTATTTATACAAAGATGCTTCTCAGCTTATAATGGGGTTACATCCCAATAAACCTATCATAAGCTGAAAATATCACAAGTCGAAACTGCATTTGATACACCTAATGTCCCAACCATCATAGGTTAGCCTAGCCTATTTTAAACATGCTCAGAACACTTACAGTTGGGCAAAATCACCTAACAGAAAACAATGTTATAATAAAGTGTTGCATAGCTCATGTAATTTATTGAATGCTGTACTGAAAGTGAAAAACAAAATGGCTGTATGAATATTTAAGTATGTTTTCTAGTGAATATTACTTTCGCTCTGTTGTAAAGTAAAAAAATGGTATGTAGAGGATTCTACAAAGGTGATTAGACACTGTCAAATATTTATTCTTTGTAGTGGAAGGACTGGAAAAAAGATAAAGTGAAAATTAAATTATTTTTCAAAGAATGTTCTTTAGTAGAGCGTTGCCAAAGGACTGCCTGCAATACTGGAAATGTTGTTCAACTTTTTGAATCTGTTCCATGGCTCTCTGGGTTGACTCCCCTCATGGTTACCTGTGATGTTTCCAGTTAGTTGCCTGGGGGTGGGGAAGGGGATTGTGATAAGGGAAGGGAATAGAAAATAAAAGTGCTCTTTTTGCAAAATACGGAGCTTCCATTCAATATTTTCACTCTCCATGTATGAAAAGAAATAAATTGGAAGACCACCAGGAGTGATCTCAGGATATGGAAAAAGAATCATTGATTGTTTTGTGATGGGAAAGCCCTATATCTTTTAAATTGTCTGGTGATTTTCTCTTTAGGTGGCCAGGTGTGGGAAACTAGACTCATCGGTGACTATTATCCCAAGATATCGTGTAATTATATACAAAGAAATCTTAGGATTTATGCATTTCTCCTGTTTAAGTCCTAAAGTATGTCTATATGATGACACCAACATGAGAAAAAGTGAGCGACAGATCTTATTTTTATTTTTAGCAATATTGTGTGAAATATCCAGCTAGATTTTCTTCAGGCTGATTATTTGGCCAGCACAGGGAGAAGGGAGAGAGAGAGAACAAGGGAAAGAGGACATGACTGCTGAAGGTAGAGATTATTCACTGGGATCTTGTGCAACATATGGTATTAGAGGCTCATTTACTCTATTCAGTTGAATCATGTAAAATTGCTGTTTTTATTGGTCGAAATGGTTAAATATCAGCAATTTCGTATGCCGCAATGTATTAGGTAATGGTGAATACCTGTTCTCATCATTCATTAATTTAATAAGTATTTTTTTAGTACAGCCTTATACAAAAGAATATGAAAGCCCAAAGGCTCTTCTAGAGCTTCTTGGGCTAGGACTAGAGTACCCTTGTTTCTTTCCTTTTTGGTTGAATCCCACTAGTCTTTTAAAATTGCTGTCAAAATTACTTTCTCTGTGAGTTATTTTGTTTCATCATGATTATTATTTTTGTCCTGCAGAGTTCCTGATTTTTACCTAAGTGTGATTACCTTGTGCATATAATTTTTCTTATCTTTCCATTTAATGAGAAAAAATTACATTATAAAATTTATATATAAATGTATGAAATCTTTATCACATATTTTAGGAGCTATAAAATATTCATTTAAGTGGACAGTTTAAACTATTCCTGTATTGGGGGAGGATTAAGTGGTTGGATTACTGTCTTTGTGCATAAAGCTTTTTCTGTTATTTCAGTTTATTTCACTAAGACAGAGTCCCCAAAGTAGAATGACTTGGTCAGATGGTCTGAACATAAAAAAAATCTGTTGATACATGTCAACTGGAAATAACTATTTTTAATACTGCTTGATAGATGAAGTTTGACTCCTCATCAGTCACAGGATATGTTAAAAACTGTTTAAAATGACTTGCTAACATGGTGGTCCAAAACCATATTCAATGACAATGTCATAGTCTGTGTAAAGAAAAAGGTTTGAAGTTGCCGATATCAGGAGAACCACTAGATTTTCTCAAAGGGAATGCCTCTGAACAAGTTGATACCAGAAAGAAAGACGGAGTTCCTGATGCATACATGATTTCTTAAAATTCTGCTTGAAATTATTTTATCTTGTGGAAATGAGGAAAACCAAGTGTCAGCCTATATTTGGGGGAATTTTCTGAAAAATAAGTTATAATTTTCACATCTTGGGAAAGAAGAAGAAGTAAAATGCAGGCTATGTTTAGATTTGGATGGTCTGTTTTGGTTTAAAATATATGATAAATCAGAGATTGCTTAGTACTGATCAAGAATATCATAAGCATAGTCAAAAATTCCTATGTGTTCACTATAATATATGCCCCTAAGTAAGATAAAACAACTGAACTAATGCTGATTAGATTCTGATATGACTAATTAGACTGTGTCCCCACCCAAATCTCATCTTGAATTATAATCCCCTTGTGTGGAAGGAGGGAACTGGTGTGAGGTGATTGGATCATGGGAGTGGTTTCCTTCATGCTGTTCTCCTAACAGTGAGGGCATTCCCATGAGATCTGATGGTTTAAAAGTGTCAGTTTCCCCGGAGCTCCCTCTCTCTCTCTCCCTTCCTCTTTCTCTCTCTCTCTATCATGCTGCCATGTGAAGAAGTTTCCTTGCTCCCTCTTCCCCTTCTGTCATGATTGTAAGTTTTCTGAGGCCTCCCAGTCATGCAGAGCTGTGAGTCAATTAAACCTCTTTCCTTTATAAATTACCCAGTCTCCGATATTTCTTTACAGCAATGTGAAAATGAACTGATATGGATTCCAACTTCTCTAGGGAGGAAACTCCTCTAAGGAGGAAATATATCAATGAGGAATAAATGCCTATATCTGATGCCGTAGCATTGGGAGGCAGGGACAGTGGGAGTACACTGAGAGAGTGTGGGACCACAAAACCAGAGAGAGCATGACTGCCATATGTGCTGGCCAACTTGCTTGTCCAGATGATGCTTTGAGAACAACTTAAGCAAAAAGTGGAGCAAAAAGTGGAAGCCCTACAATAATCAAGCTGTGGTTCAAGTGGTATCCCTAACTAACCTTACATGGACCTCTAGCCACATCTACCAAAGGAAGCACCTGAAGCCTGGGGGTAATGTGCCTTGGGTTCAGGATAAAGCATAAGAGAAAGGACAGTTGCCAGGGCCTTTCAGAGCCACTTCTGTCGGGGACAGTAGAGTATAGTACTCTGGAGTATGGACCCTGGAGCTTGGCTTAGAAACTGGGTGTCCCTGCTAACTTACTAGCTGTGTGACCTCAGATGAATTATGTAACCTCTCTGTACCTCAGCGTACTTATGTGTAAGATAAGGATAGTAACAGTCCCTACTGCAGGATGGCTATAAAGAATATGTGATTTCATTCACATTAAGTGTTTAAATGGTGTTTTGAATGTAGTAAGTGCTGTGTATTTATTTTTTTCTCTTAGTATATTAAAATAAACATCCAGACAAGGCTACAGAAGAATGTTTAGTATATTTTGAAAATACTAAATACATTTAAAATGTTTAGCATGTTTTAAATGTGTATGTTTAACACATTCACCTTTATGTGGACCGCACTAAAAGTGACTGTACGGATAACCTCATTCAGGGATCAAGTCCAAAGTCTAAATCCAAGGTCCTTCATGACATGAGCCATGACACATGGGCTTCCTGGTGCACCCCATGCAAGACCCTGGTGGTTATGCCATTGCTTCCCTCCATGGTCACTACACTGATTAAGCAGATATTTTTCCTTTTTTTAAGTAGTAGGCATTGAGAGTGCTCCACTCAACTGAACTGTTTGTTAGATTGAGGAGCAACTCTGATAAGCTGTGTCTGTCTCCCTGACTTTTCCAGCCAATTCAGAGCAGCCATTTAGAGCAAGAAACATAGTGTTGAGGCTTCATGTCTGAGTTTTCCTCAGATCTCGACCGGTAAATTGTGTGGAACATTGAACTGATGACCAGAAGAAAAGCAGTCAAACTGGGCTCACTCATGGAGAATTCACTGTTCCCCCAGTGCCCTGACACTCTGCAAGTGAATGGAAAATCAGATCACAAGAAATAGTGCAGAACAAGACAGAGGGTTTCTTTTGTTTCTGTTCTGATCAGAGGAAATTGAAGAATCCAAAGTTTATCAGTACCAGCCCCACCCCTTGTTTTGGAAGGCAGGCAGAATAGCTATGCTTGAAAATATCCAATTCTGGGTTGAAAGTAGGAGATATTACAAGTCCTTCTTTGTAATTAGACATTTGAAAGACTGTTGTAAAACATGCATACCCATCCACAAGGTAAATCACAGATCTGGAAGACCTGACATCCAGGTCAGGCTTGCAAAATCTTTGTGCATTAAGAAGAATGATGCCTGAAATATGAACTTTGGGACCCTGGACATTTTTTATTTTCTAGAAGCCAACCATTAAGGAAAGATGCATTATTTCATATTTGAGTCATTAATACCTAGAGTTTCAACAAGAATTGTTGGCTGGGTTGTTTATATGTGCCTATGGGAAACCTAAGACCTTTTGCTTTTCCTGACACTTCAATCTGGCAATTATATAAGCTGTTTTCATAGCTTTTTTTCCCTTCTTGGAAAATCATTCTTTGTATCTCAGTATCAGTATCTCACAATAAAACATCTAATTACAAGATACCAAAAATATTTTTTGTTTTTCTTTAATATATATTGATATATAAAAAACATGAAATTTATAAATGACATTGGATTTGCCTAGGTTAGATCTGTTAACAGCAAAATGAACCTTTAGACCTGAAAGATAGCATTATTTAAAAAATGACAGAAGGTTAAACAAAATTTTAACTCTCTGATTCCAGGGCTATTAGCTATGTGTGAAAAAAGAAACTGCAACATGCAAGTTGGAAGGATTCATTAAAATTCATGGCAAAACTCATTGGGAATGAATCAAATTGGAAAATATTGTTAAAGCTATAGCTGAACGTATGCTTATGCCTCTAGGGGTAATTTATTTGAAATCTTTCTCTCACACATGGTATACACATAGATTTTTATCTGTTCCAAGTGTACTGAAGCTTACAGAAAATATGTCAAATCTCCTCAAAAGAGACTTTCCCATTGCTCTAGAGAGTGATTTCTGCTTTTGCCTTGCATGTGCTCTGGCCAGGTAGTTCTTTCAGCTGTTGCGATTGCTCAGTTGTATGCTGCTTTGTGTCTGACGGAGGAGTAACGGAACAGCCCCAGAGATAAGAATGGGGTTGAGCAATTGGAAGATGCTGGAAAAGATTAAAGACAACTGGAAAATTCATTGGAGCAGCATGAAAAATAAATTACCTGAGTGAAGCAATGGTTAATGAAGTCACTCTTAGAGAGCCACTAAAATTGCTGAAGGATATTATTAAATACTTTTAGAAGTTCTTTTTCAGTTTGTGCATGCAGTGAAATATCTTGTAAGATTGCAAATGCTTTAAGTTACTAATACAGGAACAATTTTTATTATACTTTAAAAGATAGTATTAGTATATATTCTCTCATCATGGCAAGATTCTGAATTCATTTCCTATGCCTTGCCAACAGCCTTCTGAGATACAAATTTCAGGGTAATACAAAGAAAAATTTAACGTATTGTCACAAATTATACTTGAAGCTAGTAATTACAATAAATAGACATAAATTTAAATAACTTTTTTCTATAGATTTTATTAATCTCATGAATAAGTACAACCAGTGTAGTTTGTCATCTGAGCAACAGAAAGCTTTGTCTATGAGGAAATATAAGCAGAAATTCTGTAGGCTAGAAATATGTAACCTGAACACATTTACAGAATAATGGGATTTCTGAGACAAAGGTCTTAGTATCACACATTTTAGTTTTGTTGAGGGTTATGAGAACAGAAGATGGCTGAATTTTCATGTATATGTGAGTGTGTGTATACTTTCTAGGTGTGGGGAGGAGGAATAAATAGAGTTTTAGAAAAATAAAATACTCTTTTATTTCCAACACTGTGTTTCATATTAAAGTAATTTATCAAGAAGCTGTAGGTTATAAATCTTTAGCTTATGACTATAGCAAGGGCCTCCACTTGAACTCAAAATATATACTCTCTGAGATTCCAACACATCCGCAAAGCTTGTCACGTGCTTGTCTGGGAGCTATTTGAAAGAAGTCCAGGAAGCCTCCTGAGAAAGAGTGAGTCATCCTCAGGCAGTTATCCTAAAGTGGAGAAAGGGCTGCAGAATGAAGGCCTAAATGAAAGCAGAAGGGCAGGTTCATGTGTGTGGTGCTCCTGTCGATCTTCTACGTGCCCTTCTTATTTTTCTTGGGGATTATGCCAGATCCTGGTGGAGAGGACTCAAAGTGAAACAAGGAAGAGAGCCTTTTCACTTTCTTAGTAAAATGCCAAAGATACCAGGGAACAGAACGAGGTAGCACTTCTGTGGCCTGGGGAGAAGAGGATGGGAGGCAACTGGGCCTTTGCACACAACTTAGCAGCAGGTGGTGTGCTGCACACAATCCAGGGGCAGCGACCACAAGCCAAGTCACAAGTCAGCGCCCTCAGGAGGGGAATTCTCTCCACTTCAGTGGGAGAGAACTCTGGTGGAGGGGTGACATGATGAACATTTGAGACTGTGACAATTTTGGCAAGATGCAGCTTTGATGTAGTACGTGCCTTGGGGCCTGGATGGCTTGAGAAGCTGAAGTGGCTTTGGAGAGTGGATATACTCAAGCATGGTAGTAGGTATGAGGCATCCCAGTAGCTGCAGAAGGAAATAGGAAGACTGCCACGTGGGAGTTGGGAGGAGATAGATTGGGAGTTCACTGAGGATACCCGGCAGTGACTCCCCAGACCAACAGATGAGAAATTGACCTGAGGGAGAGAAGAGCATGAAACTAAAGAAGAAGCAGTGTCTCGTGTTCCTTGTGACTTGTACTCCTACATGGACCCCTCCAAAATCATGTAGCTACTGGCAAAGTGGATGTTCCATATTATAATCACTTTATATTTCTGAAAATAAAAACCAATAACTCACTATTTGGTAATAAGAAATACAATTGTCACTACCTATGGAAAGGCTATTAAATGTTAGGGAACCTTAGCATTTCTTTAAATGGAAATGCATAGATTATTAATATCATTTCTTCCCAACAGCTGATATGAGCCCAAGTCTGATAGGGCGGTGCAGGGGTAGCCGAGAGTCTCAAGGCTGCCGAGGGAAGTTCCCCTTTGTGTGGATAGTATTTCGGGCAGTAGTGTCCCTTCTGTGCATACACTTCAGCTTTGTGTGGCCATGTCTTTGTCCTAAGATTGCTCTTCAAATCAGGGACTTAACCTGCTTTCAGAGTGGATGTATGTTGTCCCTTCTCTCTAATCTATAAACCCTGTAATGATTCAGTATCATTGTGCTTGTCTGATGGATGACAAAATTGAGGCTCATAGGAGTCAAACAAATTGCTGAAGTGAGTGGCAAGTAGAGGCTGTCTTGATTTAGGCCCACATTCATGTTTCTGTACAACTAATTACCTGTATGGTTTTCTGTTAGCGCAAACTGCTGCATCCCATTGTGGGTAGGAGTAAAAGACCTTAAGAGATCGACTCCTCAGTGAAGTGAAATTGCTTCACTAAATGGAAGAATGCACCAATGGTGTTTTCTCAGATCGGGTGAATATGATTCAGTGGAGGAATAGCTATGTAACTACATTGTAAATCTAGTTCCTCAATTTGGTGTATGTTCAAGTTGTGGTTGACTCCTTTGACTCCTCCTCATCTGTAACTTTGTATAAAAGCTATAAAGATGACATTTTGGTCCTGAGAAAGAACATGGCCTCTAACATGAGGTCGTTTTGTTATGAAGCAAGACTGCATGGGATTTACCACAAATATGAACTCAAGTTTGGTCTCTTGCTATGTCCATCTATTAGGATAATTGCTTTTTTTCTTGATGTTGTTATATTTATATACAAACAAATGAAAAAGCTTTTTGAGAATTATGCATGGTTATTGTCTCTTGTGCAAACACATCATTAACAGGAAAAGTTGTGGGAAAGAAGATTGGGTAAGAATAGAAAGTGATTCATACTTGGCTTTGAAACAGCTAAAGATTCTAGTGTCCTGTCTTGTTATTTGGCTGCCACGTGTTTGATTTTTACCTTCTAATTAAATTATAGACTCTGAAGACCATCACTTATTCCTCATTTGCACTCTGTGCTATGCCTTAGTGTAGTGCAAGACAGAGTTAAGGGTTCATCAAATAGTTTTTTTGCATCACAATATGTATTTACAGCTAATTCCTGCTAAGGCACATATCCTAAAACCACCTCTTCTGTGTCTACTTTATTTGGTTTCCAAAGTGATCATGGGTAGTAAATGAAGTTATCCTCTCATACTGCAAGTCTCAGACCAAATGTCAGTCTTTCCAGGAAGCATTTCCAGGCTCATCCCTTAGGTAAAATGCAATCTCTCTGTGTTCTGTACATACTGAATTTGAGGCACTTATCTTTATTTTAAAAGTTATTCGACTTTGTTTTCCCTGTGGGTCTGTGAGCTCCTGCAGGGTTGGGATCACATTTTTCTCTGTACCCACAGCACCTTGTCTAGGTCTTATTTACTGCATAATCAGTGCTCAATAAATGTGGGTGAGTGACTGGTCCCCCAGTGCTTTTTTAAATGACAGTTTTTTGGTATGTGGAAATCTACTCATTTGTATATGGAAGCACTTATTTTTAAATGGCCAAACTACCTCTGCACTAACTTGGAGTTACTAAAAGCCATTAGCTTTGATTTAAACAACATGTGAGGTAACCCCCAAGTGGTAACTGTATAAATTAAATCCAAGTTTTCAGTATGACTGTATTACTGGGATATTACATATTCACATCTCTGTCAGTGCCTTCCAGAATGGAAGGAGCTTCCAACTTCCATGTGAGGGAGACACATTCTCTTTGTAGGGGAGTGACTGAAAAAAAAATGAGAAGTCAACAGTTCTCTCCATGTTGTATAAATACGACATGATTTATTTGATTCTCATCTAAAACTGCTATGTAAAAGGCCTGTTTCTGTTTGACTTTTCTTTTTATACCTAACTTAAGTAATAAAACTACTTGAAAAACTACATTTCTCTCTTTCTCCCTCCTGTTCAGCCGCTGGTCTCTCAGAGTCTGTGGTTTTCTAATTCATTGTCACACCACAGCGTTTAGGGCTGAGCCTCCCTTAGTCCTAGAAATGTTGACTCTCTTCTCTTTTTTTACTTTTAAGGTAATAGAAATCTATTAATAATAGGCATATTTCATAATATAAATATTAAGATAAATAACATCTTATATAAGACATATTTGCTTATTTATAAAATTGCTTTCTAATGGATCTATTGTTGGTTCTGTGCTTAATAGTTATGAGGCATTTGATAATGATATATCATGGCTCTATTACAAAATATCTGGATGTTAACTTTGAATTGCCAAAATGGTTTTCTGAATTTGTATATGGTTCTGGCTTTTGGCCTGAAAGTCACAATATCACCATACAATTTTGATTCTTAGAATAAGTAAAATATATATTCCATATCCAGATTCTAAGCATTGAGAGAAAAGATTTCTCTTTATTTATAATAAGCGAATCATCATAGTGGCTAGTGTTTTTCCGAAGCACTGCAATGGGATAAGTGCCACAGAGTTGTGTTGGTGCAGCTTTCTGTAGCTGAATTTATGAGTTACAACTCTTAATCCAAATGAAATACAATTTTTATTTGAGGCAGATCTGCAAGTGGGAGAATGACTGTTAATTCTGCAATTCCAAAATAACTAATGTACTTGGTTTGAAGCCAGGTACACTGTGAGTTCTGGACTTAAGTGCTCATGTGGGAAATACAGAGGGAGACTTTAACATATGGATTCTCAGAAGAAAATGCAACTGTTCCATACAAGAAATATTGAGTTATTCTTAGTACTTTTTAATGTGTGGTTGACTATATATTTTTGAGTGGTGCCATTTTTAACACTTGGCAATTCAAGCCAAAGATCTTCATTTCCTGGGGTAATTTTAATAACTCACCCATTCATACAGCAAGCATTTAGTGAGGATTGATGGTATAGCATTATACTTGATTTGATGAGAAATGCAAGGAAAATAGAAGCAAGATCTGTCTTCATTGAATTTATAATATTAGTAGAAAATAAAACAAACATGCTTGAATACACACACACATATGCAACAAGTAGAAATAAAAATGGAACTGTATGTTGATGTATTTAAAATACTTCCTGACTCCCTGCTACGCTATGACATAGGCAGAGGTTTTGCAGCACCTGCCTTTTGAGGAACTAATAATCCGGTAGACATGTGAAGTGATCCCAACACAGAGGAATGTGGTAAAAATCAAGGGACAAACCAACCATCTGAGTTGTCATCAGAGCTCTGTTAACATACCTACAAGTCCTGCCTGTGAGAACGGGGGGAAGCTTCAGAGAAGAATGGAAATCAGAAGGAGGCTCTGCAAAGAAAGTGTAAGCAAGTTGGGTTGTGTGTCCACACACACTGAGAGGGGATAAAGAAGGGAGGAGACTCGTGTGAGGTCAGAAGAGCCTTGTTTGAGGAACTGAGTTATATATCGCAAGAAGGTTATATATTACACTGATAAATATTTACAATATTATTCAATAGATGCATGTCTCAGAGAGAGAAATGGGAGGGCCTCCCAGGCAAGAGAAACATCACAGGTGATGGTACAAGAGGTAGAAATATATACACAGAGGAGAGTAGTCCAGTTAAATGGGTCCTTTTATTAAAATGATATAAAACGAGATGAATTTAGGGATGAACAACATCTGACTGAGAGGTTGGGTTAAATGAGAAATAAATGAAAACTGTTTTAAAAATATAAAACATGTTGGGAGGCCGAGGCGGGTGGATCACGAGGTCAGGAGATCGAGACCATCCTGGCTAACACAGCGAAACCCTGTCTCTACTAAAAATACAAAAAATTAGCTGGGCGAGGTGGTGGGTGCCTATAGTCCCAGCTACTGGGGAAGTTGAGGCAGGAGAATGGCATGAACCCGGGAGGCAGAGGTTGCAGTGAGCTGAGATCGTGCCACTGCACTCCAGCCTGGCGACAGAGTGAGACTCCATTTCAAAAAATAAATGAAATTATATATATATTTATATATATATAAAACATGTGGGTGCTAGTTATTCCAGATTGAGGTAGCATAGTATATTGGTTAAAAGCACAAGCTGAATTTGAATCATGGCTTCATTGCTCTCTGGCTGTGTGACCTTGGGCAAATTATTTAATCTCTCTGTGTCTTAGTGGGCTCATCTGTAAAAAGGAAGAAGTAATAGTTTCTATGTCATAGTTTCTATGACATGTATATGTGTATAGATGTGTATATACATATATATGGCATCTATACACATATACATGTAATAAACGTAGGTAATAGAAAATTATGGATTCTTAAATGGGGGATCTAATAAAATCTTATATGAGGAAGATTATTCTGGTAATGATACGGGGGAACACTCAAATGAGGAAATTTCTGAACACTAGAAGATGAAATGGGACAAATGTCATGGATATCTATCCAGATTAAAACAGCAGGAGCTTAGAGTAAGGTAGAGGAATACTAAGAGATTTGAATAGAAGATATGTTTCAAAGCAAGAAAGAACTGTCAGAACTTGGGGGGTGGATATGGGATGTGAGAAGTTGTAGCCAAAGATGACTCCAACGCTGAGGTTTTGAGAAGCTGGGAAAAGAGTGGTGCCATAGACAACACATGGGGGAAGTTATGCATGGATGGACCTCAAAGCGTAGTAAATGAAATCTACTGCACTTAGCCTGAATTCGTTCAAATAATAATAATCATTAGGTAGAATTTCATCTTCCTTTGTGCTTTTGTGCAGTTCTGTTGCCATCTGTTCTAGGAACGATTCAGAATGTCTGCTTTTTTAACGGAAAGCAAATTCTAAAAGTAGAGATTTCTTATTTAAAAACATGTACTTCTGAAGCATTTAATTAAACTAAAAGCAAGACAATGATAGGCAAGAACTTAACATTCCAACCACTTAGAATTTAACTGAATAATGTTAAAAATTATTTCAGTGGGGAATGAAAAACAACTAATCAAACAAAACAAAAACTAGGTCAAGAAATGACCCTGAGGCAAAGTCTTAAATCTTAAAGGTCAGTATACTTTAAAAACTGTAATTATACTTCTTAATTCTTCAATGGGCTTACTGTGTCATGTTAAGGTTATTCACTCCCATATACCATAGCCCATAATGTCACTCGAGGTATCCTTATGGCTTCTCCAGGTATTAAAGAAGCTTGATATGTTTTTGTTTCATTAATCTTTTCTCAGAGGCCAGTGATGAGTTCATCTGACTCTTTTCCATCAAGTAGAACATTTTTTTTCAATTGAAAACTCATCTCTACAGATGGTATTAGTATTAAGAAAGGCCTCTTGTGTCGAAAACAACAAATATTGAGATATTTCAGGAATTGTTCTATAAATCACTGGAAGTAGAATTGACTTCAAGTTTTCACGGTTTGTTGTTGTTGCTGCTGGTGGTGTTGGTGGTGGTGGTGGTGTGTGTGTGTGTGTTTAAGTGAGCAAAAGTTGAGCTGATGAGAATTTGGCCCATATGGTTTATTGTTGCTAGAATGGATCAGTTTCATCCCAGTGCCTGGGCAATTTTGTTGCACATTAATGTGAAATATTGTAAATGTTTTAACCAAGCTATCAACTATGAAATACTTTATCCAAAACATTATGATTACAAAGGCGATAATAGAAACAGTTTAAACCAGGAGAGAATGCTCTGTTAAAGAGGATTAGAAAGACCATTTATTGAATAGTATGGATTTCTTCCAAGCCCCTGTGTGCAGAAAGCATGCAATGCGTGAATAATTCATCTAGAAATTCTATCGTGAAGTTGTATCAGTTTCCACAGTAAAACCTGGCCATGGAGGAGGAAAATACATCAACATCTGTGACAAGCTCTATGAAGAGACAGTGGCAAAGCCTTTCAGGCACCAGGAGCAAAGCAAAATATAATAAATTCACTTAAGTGTCAAATTTGTGTCGGCTGAATAATGACACCATATGTCTGGGTTGCTATGTCACCATAGGCTGCTCTGAAAAAACACATGGCTTTATAGAAATGGCTGTCAGCCCAGCGAAGAAAGCTTGCGGGGCTACTGCCTTTCTATCAAAGAAAACAGAGATTGCCCAATGAATGCAGCATCCAATGATGAGTTCAATGATTGTTGTTATTGTGTTGTTTTTTCTTAATATGTCAGCAGTTAGAGTGAGCCTGCTGTTTAGACTTAGACATGTATAGTTAGAAAGGCTGTCTTAGTTGCACTGTCCTTCAACTGAGTTGGGGTGAGGCTTTGAAATCCCTGACAGTGGGCCTGCTGCATGGGTGTTAATGATGCACCTTGTCTTTATAGGGTTCTCTGAGGAACTCTCCTCAGGGCACTTCATAGACACTATCTCATTACTCTTCACAACACCCCCAGGAGGAATCCAGGACTCTGATATTATTTTCCTCCAGGGGTAACGGAGGCATAGAAAGATTATGGTCACATTAGCCCCTAGGAGGCATGATTCTGCCAACAACTCAGCATTCCTTGCTCCAGGCAGTCAGTATTCAAGCAGGCATGCAGATAGTCTTTATAGGAAGGAGGATTTGCCATGTCTCCTGGGCATTTCTCTCCTTTCTGCTGGCATGCATAGTGCTGGCTGGGTGCCTGCTTCATGGCTGCTTCACCACTCCAAAGGCACAGTACCTGGGTTCAGCCGCCCTGTAGGTGGTCATTCCGCAGATTGTGCACTGTGATGCTGGTTCCAGAGTTTTCATACTTGCATACAGGCCGCATGGCAGGCTGATTATGTCATGTGTAACTGTTCTGAACAGGCTGGGACTCTGAAGAGCACCTGTCTGCCGTGCAAAGGAATCAGTAACCCTGTCTCAGCTTCACACAGCCAGCCTTGACTGTGCCTCAATTTTTCATCACAATTAGTCCAATGGTACTTAAAAGAGATTGTGGCAAAGACAAATCACTTGGAAGGGGTTATGTTTAACTTTAATCACAAAGGTATAGGTAAGATCTAGGAAATTGTGCAAATAGATCTATTATAGGGAAAATTACCTTCCGTATATATTAGTTGTTCATGATGGGCATCTTCCAAAGAATGTAAAAACCTTAAATTAACTTCTAAACAATTACCATTGTAAGAGTGGTTCCAACAGAATGGTGCATATCTGAAACACTTGGAGAGTTTTGTGTGTGCGCACAGGCATGCCCTCAGACATACTGAGTCATTGGATCTGGAGTACAGCCTGCGAGTAGAGATTCTAAAACCCCAGGTGAATCTGATGTGAAGTCAATGATTCTTCAGAAGGCCGCACAGGCCCTAGTTCCTCTCCTATTAACACTGGGGAGTATAAAACATCAAGTGCAAAGTGAAACAGATAAAAAAGAATTGTGGTTTCCTGACCAGACAGAGGTGTTTTCCATTCATCGGTGTAATGTTAGGAAATGGAGAAGATCATATAAATGCAGCAGTTCAGACTGAATCTGAAAAATGGAGTTTAAGATGTGTAAAAGAAGTCTGGGGCAACCATAACCAGGATATTTCTGATTGACACCTACTCCCTTATCCTAGTCTCATCTGAGTTGTTTGTGGTAATAATACCTTCCTCTGTTGGCTGTTTTAGCTTTCCTTGAAACCAGTCAAAGGACAGAGGTTATTCAGTTGAAAGATGGCCACAAATTCACAGGTAAAGTCTGTTTCTCCACTCCTTTGAACCTGGACTGAGCTGGTGACTGCTTTGATTAGTAGAACACAGGGAAGTGACGCTGTGTCAGTTTTTGGCCTAAGCCTTTGCGAAGACTGGCTGCATATGCTTCTCCTCTCTTGGAACACTAGTTCTGAGGTTGCTTCCTCTTGAAACCCAGCAGCCAAGCTAATGAGCGCACGAATCACATGGAGAACTTCTTTTCAGGCATTTTGTTCAACAGTCTCAGCTAAGTTCCTGGCCAAAAGCCAATATCAACTGTCAGGCATGAAAGTGAACCATCTTGGACATTCCAGCCCAGTTGAACCCCAGATAACTGCAGCCCCAGTTAGCATCACATGGAGCAGAAGTACCACCCAGCTAAGCCCAATCAAAACAAAAAATCACAAAAATTAACAGTACGGTTGGTACTTTCAGCCAGTAAATATCAGGGAGGCTTTCATGCAGCAATAGATAACTAAAACAAAGGGTCAGTGTATTTCTCAGTCCATACCAATCAGAAGGTAAAAAAAGAAATGGATCACAATTACAATTTCAAAATAGTATTTTTGGCTGTGTCTTCACCTATTTTGTGGAAACTTCAGTGTCCTCATGTTCTTCCCACATAATTTCTCTAATGAGTGTCTAGAATGCATCATCTGGGAACCAGTCCTTTTGGCCACCATGTAGCACTGGCTGTTTTTAAATTTTCACTCTGATAACATCTCTGCTCCGAGGTGATGCCTGTTTTTCTCTGCTGACTCTAAGGGTAGCAGCCTGGTCTGTGTCTCTGAAAGCACCACTGCTGTAAATGGCCTCGATGACTGTGCTAAGCCTGTCGATGCCCCCAGATCTGTATTAAGGTGCCATCTCCATTACTCATGAGCTACTGGTGCCATTTTAGTGGCAGCTGCTGCTCTGTAAGGTCCCAGGGGGATTTTAGGAAACAGTTCATTATTGCAACTAGTGACATAAGTGCCCATATCCTTATACTTAATAAATGTTTGTTCAATTGAACTAAAGGGTTAAGTCATACTACTTGGATTCTTTATTATTTTTTGGTGGGAAGATTCAAAAGATCTAAATTAAGCAACTCTGCATAGGTGTTACTAAAGTTGAAATATTTAGTTTACCAAGAAACTGACTAGACAAATTGTTACATAAGAGTTCCAGCTGGGGATGTTTCTCAAACAGACTTTCCTCAGCAGGAATTAATGCTATATTTGGGTGAGCTGAAGTATTTGACTTCTTTTCTAGTCTGAACAATACAAGAAGAAGATAAAATATTTTTTTCTCTAGACTTCAAGGATAACCTTAACAACGTCTCAGCTTAACAAATAGGAAAGAAGAAACAAAGATTGAAAATTCAGAGAACAGTTTTTAAACTTTAATATACTAATTAGGTAAATGTTTGGGATTACATTTATTACACCAATATATTGGTATTATTTATGTGAAATAGTTATATGTACCCCCTTCCTTTGTGTCTGTTCTAAAGGTACTGTGTCTCCCTCCAAGATTAAAGTTGAAACAGATGGAAGGTATTTGAAGTATAGCATCACTGGTTGAAAATATGAGGATATATACAAATTTAGTGAGATAGGAAGATGGGTGAACAAGAGGGAATACATAAACATTGAGCGAGAGGGAATCAATATGATACCATCAATTGTCTTATGAGATTATGTTGCAGAACAGCTTCATCCCCTTGTATGTGGTTTTGGAAGACTGGAGAGAAGAAGAATGTCTATGTTTCTTGGGCTTCTGGGCATCAAGAGATTAATGAGGAAAAGAAGGGACCATTATGCCTGAAACAGAACCCTCTTTGATGTTCTCCTTTGAAAACCTAAGAGAAATAAAAGCAGAAAAGGCTTCTACTAACTGATTACTACTTCCTACAGTGATATGGTGATTGAACACTGATTAATCCTCCCCGAAAGTGATGCATTTTCACTGTCATGAAACATCTTAGAAAAATTGAAAAGTAAAAAAAAAAAAAAAAAAAAAAATACTCTTTCCTTGCTGTTTTAACTGAAAAACAAAGTTTGGGGACCCATCTTCACAAAAGTTAAATGCTAATATTGGAGGATTATTTCTAAATATCTCTAAAAGTAATTGTTTGAGTTCCTCTGAATTATATTAGACTCAGTAATTTTCATAGTAGAGTATGAATAGATCCTTGCTTAGTTAACTTGGCTCTTTTTCCTAATAATGAACATCTGGTTAAATTCTAATATACAAATGTGAAGGAATTCTATTTTTTGGAGTTGCAGTTCTAGGAGTGCATTTGACACTTGGAACTCTCTTTAACCTGCCAAAAGATGGTCCGATAACTTTCAAATTTTGAGACTCACTTTGTTAGACACACTGGCAAGAGGCCTACATTTAAGGAGTAGACCTTATGGAAGTAGAGCCCCTTAGCCAATTTGGAAGATTTTAAATTTTTGTTGGAACAATGAAGTTTATTTCTAAACTCTTTCACCACATGTTATAAATATTAACAATGAAGGTAATGTGGGTGGTGGAGATCTTATTTTTTTTTTTTGGAATGGGGATTTCAATATTGGCTGAGATGATAATAAAGTCATTCACTGAGAAACAGAACAGGAGGTTGTTCTAATTTTACATTTGCCTTATTTTTCATGAAGGAAAAAGGAATAAAAAACTTCAGCATGGTAATCAAGTTTATAGAGGCAATATTAATGGCTATAATGGGTTAGGCCAAATTACACAAGTATTTATAGTTTGAAATTTTGAGGAGGCATATCTTAGTAATTAAGAAGGCAGGATCTATGGTCATATGCCCTGGGCTTAAGCAATAGCGCTGTACTTACAAGCTGTGTGAACTTGAGGCACATAGAAGTTAAGCAGCTTGCCCAATTTTCTCACCCTAATGCCTGCTACAGCCAGTCACAGTACTTAACTCATGAAATAGTTGTGAAGATTTCTTCTAGTTCTTGGTGCAATATCTGAGAAAAAATACTAAATGCTCTGTAACTATCAGTTATTGCTATCATTATTGTTGAATAGAAAAAATTTCCCATGAACAAATTTATTCACTCAGGGACAAAAATAAAAAATAATTTATTATTATTAATAAAAAATAATTTATTTCTCCATATATTTTAGATATTGGGAAATGAGATGAGGAAACTGAGAGGATTTCCACAATTATACATTTGACTTTAGTAAGTTATTCCTTAAATGAGAATCTTATTATCCTGAATAGGTTGGCAAATTGTCTCAACTCCTTTTATGCCACTTCTTGAGTAGATACTGGGCTAAAACACCTCTTCTATCTTGCTGGCCATGAAAGATCCTCTATAACCCCCTTCATTTTATTATTGAACCAAAATTATTCTGTTGGGAAAGATGTTCCATCAGCACAAGGAGCATTTGTGGCTTCAGAGCATCTTGCCTCTACTCTTGGCTGGTATCGTGGGAAAATGGCACACAGCAGTAAGGCATAGCAGTGCACAGTTCCACATTGGGGAGCAAGGTCAGAACATGTCACTTTTTGAAGGTGAATACAAGAAGAGAGCACACTATGAATGAGCATGTCATTTGTTCATCCACAGAACTGTCATCTGCGTATCCATGTCATCTGCTCATCCACCAGACTCCGTCTAGGTGGAGTCTAATTTGTATGTTGCCCAAGAAGCAATTGTATTTTCCAGTTGTCATAGAGAAGATGCAGGATGTCTCCCAAATTCAGTCAAAGGCCCTGGACATTCTCCCTAAGTCCTGTTAAAGTCATTAGTCATTAGGGTATTTTGTAGTACTTTGATTTTTTCAGGAAAAGAATGCTGTTTTCTATTCAATACATGTTGATTACATATTTAAAATGTTATTGCCTTATCATTAAGGTGTGTGACTATATATCTCAATTCTAGAAAAACACCAGGGGGCTAATTTACCACAGTGTCAGCACTGAGCAAATAACATTCCCTCCTATCCTCTCTGAGAATTGTTCCTGGAAATGGAGTTGGGTAGTACATCCTATTAGCATTGTGTGACACTGAACTCACCAAGCTGCCCTTTAAATATAATTTAGATTCCCACATAACATTTTCTCCAGAGGAAAGAGTGATCTGTTCACGCTCAAAAGCCACTCTGAGCCTTTGGGAGTTATATTTATCACTGTAAATTAATAAATTGGTATTTTAAGTCAGTTTTGTGGGTATTTGGCCAATGTCAGTCTATAAAAGCTGATCATTCTGGGTCAGTTAAAAAAACAAGCAAGATTAGAGTGTTGCATTTGCAGAGCTGGGCCTAGCTACAGTGGACCTTTCAGGATGCAGCCAGCTAGGGTCAGTCTGGGACAGTCAGTACCTCTGTTTGACTTTGCCCACCTGCAGCAAGGGACTAGAAGATCATGGAGATTAAGCCTCCCTTCCTTCCACTCTCCATCTACAGAGCCAGATGTTACCACATTCCCATTAGTCTAGGCAATATTCTGATTTTTCATCAATTGGCAGAGAGTGGGAAAAAAGCAGTAAGATTAACTAAGGAATTAGTGAGTGTAACAACTGAGATCCTGGGAGGTCTCCTAATCTTGGCTCCAATCATGACATCATTGGTGCAGCATCACTGAAGACACTTGACTTGGGCTATAGTTTGTTGGCCCCAATCCAATTCTATCAAAAACTGAAGATGAATGTTTATTTCTTACATCTCAAATTCTTGGCAAATATCCAGAAAAGTACATTATCTAAAAGTCGTCTCTCTGATGGTTTAAAATGTGTTTTACTCAATGGGGTGATATAAGACTGGCTGGTGAGGAACATGTCTTAGAGCTGCAGTAAAGTGAAATAGAATAAACATAGGCTAATATTTAAATGCATCCTCATCTCTGTGCCATTTGTTCTTCAACATTTGAATCTTCATGTAGTTACAAACACTCTTATCCTAGAAGAAATAAACTAATTACCAAATAAACTAAAAGTGAAGTTTTAATTAGACACATCCTGTTTGTTCTCATAAAATCCAAAAGAAACATCAACTGTATTTTGCCTTTCCTGTTTGACTTAACTCATTGAGAAATATGGTTAATGAAAATTCAAATATCTTTTGAAAACCAGTTTTAAATGATTAAACTTCTCTGTGCCTTAAAAGGCAGGAATAAAGCCAACCAAAACAAAACCTTGGATTGTCAACCTTTGTTGACAGAAGCTGCCCTCTGCTTTACCTGTGGAAAATAGCAGCAAACCCTCACAGAATGTGCCCTCAGGCACCAAACCTGCAGTCTCAGAAACCACTAACAAGGTGATTTCTTTTTACTGACACTCCCTTCCCCTTTGCCAGAAGTGTAAAGAAGATGAGCTACCTCATAAACTCCCAAAGTTATGAGCTACCTTTGCTCCCCCTGAAGTCATAAGTTCTTTGTTTATCTTTTCTTTTTGAACCCTGGGAAAAGTATATCAAAGTGATTAGGCTTGCCAAAAGTTTGTGCACTTAGGAACTGGCGCTGTGACAAATGCCTGCAGAGAAGAGAAAAGATTTCTGTGTTTCTTAGTGCTATTCTCTCCCTTGAGATGTTTCCAGAGACTTGAAAGGAGGGTTGTGCCTGAAAACTGATTAAACTTGCTCACATTAAAATTGAAAGTCAGTGTGAAGGACTCTCTGCTTCCACTCCCTGCCCAGTAACCCAGGTAACTGGGATCACTTATCATAGAAGTTAGAGCTAGAAAAGACCAGTCCAGCCGCAGCCGCCCACCCCCACCCCACCCCACCCCACCCCACCCCGTACCCTTTTACCTGGAGAGGAGAGGATCGTTCCTGTGGTCTCCATTGTTTAGTCTGGTTGTATTTCAAAACATGCTTTGGGAAGAAAGAGTCCCAAATTTTATTTGGGAGTTCTCTCCGTAGATGAAAACTTAAGAAACTTCTTCTGCTAATAAGTTGAAGATTTCTCTTGGTTAGACTCATCCCATTATTTTGAGACAGTTCTTGCCTCCTCTGTGTTTTGTGGTCTTAGGAAATTATTCAGTTCTCCAGTTTCTCCACATCTGAAGAGGGAAATTGTATCATCATTAAAATACTGTTTGGAAAACACTAGATTGCTGGGGCCATAGAGAGTGTTTAAATCATTCGCTCCATGACTAGTTACATGTGGCCTCAACGTTTTTTCAAAAATCTCGAGTTTTTCCAAAATCTAAAGACAGTACTTGTGGATGTTGAAGTTGGCCTGCTCTTTTGTGAAGATCCTGGGCCCAGAACCTAGGGAATACTCTGGGCCCTGTGGCCTATTCTAGACTCTGAGCTGAATGTAACTATCTGGCAGAAGTCCTTGACCAAGTTGACAGAGCCAGTAACATTTTTAGGGAGCGTTACCTCCACATCCAAGGCTACTCTACCTCCCGGCTCCTCCAGGTGCGGGTGTCCTCATCCCTTCACAGCGTGCATCTTCACTCACCCACCCTGAAATTGTCCCCTTGGAAAGCATTTGCTGTACTAACAAAACTGCTGAGCTATTGGCTGGGTACCCCTCCTTGTGGCCACCTCAGGGCGTTTACATATAACAGTTAATACTGCCTTTAAACTGCTTTTCTAACTTCAGAATTCCAGGTGCCTGGACAGAAATGGCAATTAGGGGACTTTTTTTTTTCTTTGTGGAGACATTGAGGAGAGGAGGGCCTCTCAGAACCCTTCAAATGGCATGCCCTAGAAAATGAACAACAGACAACATCTGAGAGCCAATTGATAGATTTATTTAATTTAGTCTTTATTTCTACCCCAGTTAGGCAGGTACCCTTGTTGTTCCTATTTTATGGATAAGCAAACTAAGTCTTGGGGAATTTAAGCAACTTGGTCAAGACCACATGGTTAGTAAGAGATGGAATTGTGTTTGCACTTACGTAGTCTAACTCCAGTCTATGATTCTAAATCACCACGTAGGTCTAGTAGTGGTAACAGTAGTGTTACTAATCACCCAGCAAACATCTATTGAGGGCATATGTACCAGGCACTGTAATAAGACTTTCATGTGTATTATCCTGTTTAATCTTCAGAATCATCCCATGAAGTAGGTAGTTTTAATATGTCCCTTTTTATATATACAAGGAAAATGAGGCACAAAGAAGCAAAGGTTAAATTCATTCATGGTTATCTTATTCAAGGTGATGGTCAAGGTTATATAGCTAGTAAGTTGCAGAGCTGTGGATTCAAACCCAAGCAGACTGACTCTAGTGTCTGTGCTCTTCCTACACCCCTGCCTTTCTCGAGAGCTCTCCATTTTTATCCCCATAGAGACAGAAGTGACCCTGCCATCATAGTGGCTATCGTGACATACAGGCCTTCAGACATTACTTTAGACACCGGTCCCCTCATAACTTACCCCACAACTCCTATACCCATAGGAGGCAGCAAGATGACAGAGCGGTGTTCCAGCCTTACCCATCAATTCCCAGTACCATCTGGCCCATCATCTCTGTGCTCTCTGATTAATAATTACACATATTCCAGGTGGAACCAAATATATCTCCCTTTAGTTTCTTGTCTCCTGCTACATATGCAAAACAATATGGTTTCTTTCAAAAAGCCTTCTGAATTGACACTACCGTAGACAATGCTAAAGAGAAAGGGTGTTTTTATGAGAGAGAGAGTTATAGAATGGGGGGGGGGGGGGGAGAGAAATGACAGAGCAGGAGATTCTAACCTGAAAATCAGCTGAGATACAGATGCTAAGTGTCTGTAGCTCAAGGGACTGAGAAGCCACCCAGGAGAGCCATTGGTCTGAGGGAAGAAGGAACCAGGAAAGACATCCCTTAGTAATAAAGCTTGGCCAGTAGTTGGGAAGGTGGGATGACAATTCTGAGTACATCGTAGTATATTTAGGATGCTATGCATAAAAATGTAAAGAACTCTTATAGTCATAGCTCTGCGACACTGCAGCATGTGATTACTGCTTGATTACTCTTAGAGACAAAAGCAGCATTATCCATTTCCCAAGCATTTAGCATTCTTGAATTATTTGTGTTCCCTTGGCCAGTGCAGTTGGGTCAGGGATGACCACACAATCCAATTGGAACCAGTCCCTGGTCTTTGGCAAAAGCAACTAGTAGGAAGAAGAGCTTATTTTCTCAGACATTTACATCTGGGATGATACAGCCTCTGGCTGTTGGTGGCCATTTTGCCATCATAGTGTGTCTGGAATTGGTGAATTCTTACATGGTCTCGCTGACTTCAATAATGAAGCCGGGACCCTCGTGGTGAGTGTTACAGCTCTTAAAGGTGGCAAGTCTGGAGTTCCTTCTGATGTTCACACGTGTTCAGAGTTTCTTCCTTCTGGTGGGTTCGTGGTCTGCTGGTTTCAAGAGAGAAGCTGCAGACCTTAGTGGTGAGTGTTACAGCTCATGAAGGCAGCATGGACCCAAAGAGTGAGCAGCAGCAAGATTTATGGTAAAGAGCAAAAGAACAAAGCTTCCACAATGTGGAAGGGAACTGAGTGGGCTGCCACTGCTGGCTGGGGCAGCCTGCTTTTATTCCCTTATCTGACCCCACCCACATCCTGCTGATTGGTCCATTTTACAGAGAGCTGTTTGGTCCGTTTTACAGAGAGCTGATTGGTCCATTTTGACAGCGTGCTGATTGGTGCATTTACAATCCTTTAGCTAGACACAGAGTGCTAGACAGAAAAGTTATCCAAGTCCCCACTAGGTTGGCTAGATACAGAGTACTGATTGGTGTATTTTCAAACCCTGAGCTAGACACAGAGTGCTGATTGGTGTGTTTACAAACCTTTAGTTAGACACAGAGTGCTAGAAAAGTTCTCCAAGTCTCCACTAGGTTAGCCAGACACAGAGTTAGCTAGATACAGAGTACTAATTGGTGTATTTACAAACCTTGAGCTAGACACAGAGTACTGATTGTTGTATCCACAATCCCTTAGCCAGACATAAAGGTTCTCCAAGTACCCACTAGATCTAGGAGCCCAACTGGCTTCACCTAGTGGATCCCACGCCAGGGCCGTGGGCAGAGCTACCTGCCAGTCCCGTGCTGTGCCTGCACTCCTCAGCCCTTGGGCGGTGGTTGGGACCAGGTGCCATGGAGCATGGGGCGGTGCCTGTCCGGGAGGCTCAGGCCTCGAGTGAGCCCCCCACTGCAGGGGGCAGGGTGGGGCTCAGGCATGGAGGGCTGCCATAGGATGCCTGCAAACGTAGCCATCCTGAAGAACAACAGATCTAAGGGACAGAGTTTCATAGACTATTCAGGATGTTATAAGAAAATACCATCGACTGGGTGGCTTTATTTTAATGGTTTTAATTTATTTCTCACCATTCCAGAGACTGGGAAGTCCAAGACCAAGGTGTCAAGAGATTGAGTGTCTGGTTAGAGCTCACTTCCTAAATAGCTTTTTGTTGTAACCTCACATGGTGGAAGGGACAAGAGATCTCTCTTGAGTCTCTTTTATACAGCTCCACCCTTGTGATTATCATCACCTCCCGAAGGCCCCACCTCCTAATACTATCACCTTGTGGGTTGAGATTTTCACATACAAATCTGGTTGGAGCAGGGAGACAGAAACATTCAGTCCCTAGCATAGAGAGAGACATCATTTCAGTCTCTGGGTTAATATATTTCCCTGCTTAAGCCAGTTGGGTTTTGGTTTTCCAACATTTCCCACACAAAATTTCCACAGTGGAGTTGATAGTGACAAATTGGGTCTTTTTTCAGTCAGATTTGTCAGGGGAAAACCTCTCAGAGCATCTGGAAGCCTATGGAGCAAGGTGTTAATAGTGCACCATTTCTCGGGGGCAGGATTAGGAATGATTTTTTTATAATACCTTTTTTAAGAAACACTTATTTCTTTGTTAATAGGAAAATATTACATATACAATTTCAACATTTTCTAAAATTGAGAGGCAGTCCATTGATTACACTGCTTCTTTGTCTCTGGCCCCTCTATATTTGAGCTATAAGCTGTACATTTACTCTCTAAACTCCCAGGGATAATTTGTGAGAGCTCGCAGATGTATTCTTGTACTTACACACACCTCATTTGTCTTCCTGCTGTAAGGTAAGTTTAGTCTTCTTTCCTGTAACTTGGTTTAGCATCTTTTCTAACCTAATGTATTTCCAAATTCTCTAATCTTGATAGGTCAATTCCAGAGTTATTTGTCAAATAAAATAACAAATTTATTGTGATAACTGCAAACTGGAAGATGATGATGACTAATGGTTTCCAGAGGCAAGACGATGTTCCCCAAAGAGTCTGGGGTGAGGAGAGTACAAGTGTGTGAACAGATTTGTTTCCCTGGCATATTCACCTCCTGCTCAAACACACACTTGTACCATTCACACGAGAAGTAAAATGGGAATCTTTATTTGAAAAGTCCCTCAGGTAGGGGAGAGCCTCCACTTAAACCGAGGGTCATATTTGTCTTCTATTTGGCTGTTGTACTTCTGGGTAGGAGCAAGAATTGTGCACGTGGGTTGAGAAGTGTGGGGCCCTTAAAATGGTAGATTTTACTAGCTTCTCTGAATTGGCTTCCTGTATTTCATCTTGGGAAAAAATATTCAGAGCAAGTGACCAAAAAAAAAAAAAAAAAAAAAAAGAAAAAACTATTTCTGGCTTTGTGAATACCCGCAAAGGGGAAGGTTTTAACTGTTTGAAAAATCTTTCAAACTGAAGCCTAAAGAGAATGTGTGTGTGCTCCTGTGTTGCTTTCCACAAAATAATCTACTTTTAATGTTAGTTGCATGTGAACTAAATTCTTCTGAAGGTGCATTTTTGCATTAACCATGGATCACAAGATGAATAACGCTAGCTATTGAAATCAAACAGGCCCATCCGACTCAAAACAAAGTTGTTTTCAATTCTAAAAAATAGAGATAGTTAGGGTTGTTTCAAATTTACTGATCAATGTATACTTACATAACGCAGATATGGGAAGAATGGGGTAGGTATTTCTCTAAATAGATATATGTGTATCTTTTACATTGTGTCTTCTTTTGTGAGTCATTCATACACTATTTAGTAGTTGTACTCTATTAACAAAAACACTAATAATATTTTGCTTCCAAGATTTTTGGTAACTTTATAGCATATTCTATTATTTTCATTATACATTTTTAGATATATCTTTAGACATACAATCTTTAGAGATGAAAGTATAGAGATGAGTGTCATGAACTACCATATATGCATCAGTGAGATTTAATATGTATTTGCTTAATATTTTGAAGTACTTAAAAAGCACAGATCTATAACATTTCACTCCTGAATATTAGCTTCCATGTGCATCTCTAAAATAATTCTTCTTCTATAATACTACTACTATTGTCATCACACCTATAAAAATTAATAATACCAGTAAACATGTTATAAAGTTTTTTAACTTTAAGTAATAGTGAAAATATTTTATATATTGAATTTTTATGTTTATGCCCAGAATGATCTAGAAATTTATATCATTGTCAACAGACAATAGTTTTGCTTTTTATATCTGGTAAAATCTTGATACCACGTATGGAATGAAACAATTCTTGTGTTCAATTTTAGAGGTTTCAATGAAAAGCTCATTGAATGAATCTGCATTAGTTTTTTCTCCCACATTCTTTAACATAATGTTTTCTTGTTCAAAATACATGTGCTTTTGGCACCGTGAATAATCATTTATTCCTTTATGGTTTTTTTAAGGACTTGATGGCTTAGTGTGAGAACAGCTGAATCTCCTCTCAAGCCATATTCCTAGTGTATATGAGAACAGATGACATATTAAGCTGTTTCCATTCTATAAGGTTCAAGTCACTAACGTGTTAGATAGTCAAGGGAAAGAGTTGCAATGTTAGACTTTCATAGAAGGTTTTTCTAAGGACCTTTTAGAAGCCCTGTGTTTTGCAGTGTCTATAGAGGCGTTGTAAGGACAGCTATTAAAAGGTGACCAACACTGAAGGTCATCTTGGATGCTGGGAAAGAGCTCTAGAATGTGAATAAAACTTGCCTCTCACTGGCTATGTGACCTTGGCCAGCCAACTAAGGCTTCTCTAAACCTCAGTTGTTCAATCTGTTAAATGGAACAAATCACAAAGTTATTAAATAACTTTTAAATAAGATATAAAAATTGAATAAGATATAAGAAAAAAACACTTTGAGAAGTTATGGGTACTCTCTATTGACAAAACATAGGGGATGTGATGTGGACTGAATTGTGTTCCCCAAAATTTCATACATTGGAGTCCTAACCCCCAATGTGTCTGCATTTGGAGATAGGAATTTTAGCCGGTAGTTAAGGTTAAGTGAGGTAAGAGTGGAGTTCTAATCTGACAGGGTTGCTGACCTTATAAGAAGAGGAAATTATTCCCTCTCTTTCTCTGAGCACGCACAGATGAAAGGCCACATGAGGACACAACAAGATGTCAGTCACCTGCAAACCCTGAAGAGAGCCCCTACCAGATCCGGACCATGCTTACATCCTGATCTCAGACCTCCAGCTTCCTGAACTCTGAGAAAATTAATTTCTGTTGTTTAAGCCACCCAGGCTATGGTATTTTGTTATGGCAGCCCAAGGTGACCAATACAGGGTGTAAGGTGGCTTCCTCTCTATTTCAACTAAAAGAGAATAAAGACAATAGTTTACTTTGTAGTAGGAGGAAAGTAAGTTAGACATAATGCAGCATGTAGAGAAAGAATGTTGGTCTACAATGATGGTACTGAGCTTCTAATCTTGCTTCAGTCATCTGTGTGATCTTGTCTTGGACAAGCTGTAAAATATGGAAGCCTTTGGGGCATCTTAGTTTCTCAGTTTACAAAATAAAGAGATTTCAGCAAAATGATTTTTCAAGGTCTTACTCCTTCTCCTTGAAGGTTGTTCCATAATCATTTTTTCTCTGCCTTGATTAAACAATGAACAATGAAACACTTGAGGACTATCTAGGGTTGTAGAGGTGTGTACCTTTTAAATTATGCTGAACCTCATCTGTCTGGGATAATACATGCAATTTACCTGGGCAATAGACCTGCTAATTTCTCTCTGGAGTTTCCTCAAGCCATCAGGTTTTCTGGTACTTGATCTTTATTTTTAATAGCTTATAGATAGAAATAATACGTTTTCTGAATTCAATAGACAGTTCTAGTGATATTATTAATCCAAATGAAAGTATGCTAAACCTGACTTTACACTTTGAGAAAACCTTTTGCTTATTTTGAACTTGGCCTTGTCACAGTGATTTTTTTTGGAATGTTTTACTTTTTATTTTTTTAAATTTTTTATTTTTTATTATACTTTAAATTCCAGGGTACATGTGCACAACATGCAGGTTTCTTACATATGTATACATGTGTCATGTTGGTGTGCTGCACCCATTAACTTGTCATTTATGTTAGGCATATATCCTAATGCTATCCCTCCCCTCTCCCCCAACCCCATGACAGGCCCCAGTGTGTGATGTTCCCCTTCCTGTGTCCAAGTGTTCTCATTGGTCAGTTCCCACCTATGAGTGAGAACATGCGGTACTTGGTTTTCTATTCTTGCGACAGTTTGCTGAGAATGATGGTTTCCAGCTGCATCCATGTCCCTACAAAGGACATGAACTCCTCCTTTTTTATGGCTGCATAGTATTCCATGGTGTATATGTGCCACATTTTCTTAATCCAGTCTGTTATTGATGGACATTTGGGTTGGTTCCAAGTCTTTGCTATTGTGAATAGTGCCTCGATAAACATACATGTGCATGTGTCTTTATAGCAGCATGATTTATAATCCTTTGGGTATATCCCCAGTAATGGGATGGCTGGGTCAAATGGTATTTCTAGTTCTAGATCCTTGAGGAATCGCCACACTGTCTTCCACAATGGTTCAACTAGTTTACAGTCCCACCAGCAGTGTAAAAGTGTTCCTGTTTCTCCACATCCTCTCCAGAACCTGTTGTTTCCTGACTTTTGAATGATTGCCATTCTAACTGGTGTGAGATGGTATCTCATTGTGGTTTTGATTCGCATTTCTCTATTGGCTAGTGATGATGAGCATTTTTTCATGTGTCTGTTGGCTGCATAAATGTCTTCTTTTGAGAAGTGTCTGTTCATATCCTTTGCCCACTTTTTGATGGGATTGTTTGTTTTTTTCTTGTAAATTTGTTTGAGTTCTTTGTAGGTCCTGGATATTAGCCCTTTGTCAGATGAGTAGATTGCAAAAATGTTCTCCCATTCTGTAGGTTGCCTGTTCACTCTGATGGTAGTTTCTTTTGCTGTGCAGAAGCTCTTTAGTTTAATTAGATCCCATTTGCCAATTCTGGCTTTTGTTGCCATTGCTTTTGGTGTTTTAGACATGAAGTCCTTGCCCATGCCTATGTGCTGGATGGTATTGCCTAGGTTTTCTTCTAGGCTTTTATGGTTTTAGGTCTAACATTTAAGTCTGTAATCTATCTTGAATTAATTTTTGTATAAAGTGTAAGGAAAGGATCTGGTTTCAGCTTTCTGCATAGGTCTAGTCAGTTTTCCCAGCACCATTTATCAGATAGGGAATCCTTTCCCCATTTCTTGTTTTTGGTTGACAAAGACCAGATGGCTGTAGATATGTGGTATTATTTCTGAGGACTCTGTTCCATTCATTGGTCTATATCTTTGTTTTGGTACCAGTACCATGCTGTTTTGATTACTGTAGGCTTGTAGTATAGCTTGAAGTCAAGGTAGCATGATGCCTCCAGCTTTGTTCTTTTGACTTAGGATTGTCTTGGCACTGCAGGCTCTTTTTTGGTTCCATATGAACTTTAAAGTAGTTTTTTCCAATTCTGTGAAGAAAGTCATTGGTAGCTTAATGGGGGTGACATTGAATCTATAAATTACCTTGGGCAGTATGGCCATTTTCACGATATTGATTCTTCCTATCCATGAGCATGGACTGTTTTTCCATGTGTTTGTGTCCTCTTTTATTTCCTTGAGCAGTGGTTTGTAGTTCTCCTTGAACAGGTCCTTCACATCCCTTGTAAGTTGGATTCCTAGGTATTTTATTCTATTTGAAGCAATTGTGAATGGGAGTTCACTCATGATTTGATTCTCTGTTTGTCTGTAATTGGTGTACAAGAATGCTTGTGATTTTCGCACATTGATTTTGTATCCTGAGACTTTGCTGAAGTTGCTTATCAGCTTAAGGAGATTTTGGGCTGAGACGATGGGGTTTTCTAAATATACAATCATGTCATCTGCAAACAGGGACAATTTGACTTCCTCATTTTCTAATTGAATACCCTTTATTTCTTTCTCCTGCCTGATTGCCCTGGCCAGAACTTTCAACACTATATTGAATAGGAGTGGTGAGAGAGGGCATCCGTGTCTTGTGCCAGTTTTCAAAGGGAATGC
This sequence comes from Rhinopithecus roxellana, assembly GCF_007565055.1. Taxonomy (NCBI): domain Eukaryota; kingdom Metazoa; phylum Chordata; class Mammalia; order Primates; family Cercopithecidae; genus Rhinopithecus; species Rhinopithecus roxellana. The sequence continues at coordinate 129,900,276 of NC_044557.1, read as the reverse complement.
TTCCAGTTTTTGCTCATTCAGTATGATATTGGCTGTGGGTTTGTCATAAATAGCTCTTATTATTTTGAGATACATTCCATCAATATCAAATTTATTGAGATTTTTTAGCATAAAGGGCTGTTGAATTTTGTCAAAGGACGTTTCTGCGTATATTGAGATAATCACTTGGTTTTCATCTTTGGTTGTGTTTGTATGCTGGATTATGTTTACTGATTTGTGTATGTTGAACCAGCCTTGCATCCCTGGGATGAATCCCACTTGATCATAGTGGATAAGCTTTCTAATGCACTGCTGGATTCGGTTTTGCCAGTATTTCATTGAAGAGTTTTGCATTGATGTTCATCAGGGATGTTTGTCTAAAATTCTCTTTTTTTGTTGTGTCTCTGCCAGGCTTTCATATCAGGATGATGCTGGCATCATAAAATGAGTTCGGGAGGATTCTCTCTTTTTCTATTGATTGGAATAGTTTCAGAAGGAATGGTACCAGCTCCTCCTTGTACCTCTGGTAGAATTTGGCTCTGAATCTGTCTGGTCCTGGACTTTTTTTGGTAGGTAAGCTGTTAATTATTTCCTCAATTTCAGCGCTGTTATTGGTCTATTCAGGGATTCACATTCTTCCTGGTTTAGTCTTGAGAGAGTGTATGTGTCCAGGAATTTATCCATTTCTTCTAGATTTTCTAGTTTATTTGCATGGAGGTGTTTATAGTATTCTCTGATGGTAGTTTGTATTTCTGTGGGATTGATGGTGGTATCTCCTTTATCATTTTTTATTGCATCTATTTGATTCTCCTCTTTTTTCTTCTTTACTAGTCTTCCTAGTGGTCTATCAATTCTGTTGTTCTTATAAAAAAAACCTGCTCCTGGATTCATTGATTTTTTGAAGGGGTTTTTGGGTCTCTATTTCCTTCAGTTATGCTCTGATCTTAGTTATTTCTTGCCTTCTGCTAGCTTTTGAATGTGTTTGCTCTTGTTTCTCTAGTTCTTTTAATTGTGATGTTAGAGTGTCAATTTTAGATCTTTCCTACTTTCTCTTGTGGGCATTTAGTGCTATAAATTTCCCTCTACACACTGCTTTACATGTGTCCCAGAGATTCTTGTATGTTGTATCATTGTTCTCATTGGTTTCTAAGAGCATCTTTATTTCTGCGTTCATTTTGTTATGTACCCAGCAGTCATTCAGGAACAGGTTGTTCAATTTCCATGTAGTTGAGTGGTTTTGAGTGAGTTTCTTAATCCTGAGTTCTAGTTTGATTGCACTGTGGTCTGAGGGACAGTTTGTTAGAATTTCTGTTCTTTTACATTTGCTGAGGAGTGCTTTACTTCCAATTATGTGGTCAGTTTTGGAATAAGTGAGATGTGGTGCTGAGAAGAATGTATGTTCTGTTGATTTGGGGTGGAGAGTTCTGTAGATGTCTATTACATCTGCTTGGTGCAGAGCTGAGTTCAATTCTTGGATGTCTTTGTTAACTTTCTGTCTCCTTGTCTAATGTTGACAGTGGAGTGTTAAAGTCTCCCATTATTATTGTGGGGGAGTCTAAGTCTCTTTGTAAGTCTCTAAGGACTTGCTTTATGAATCTGGATGCTCCTGTATTGGGTGCATATGTATTTAGGACACTTAGCTCTTCCTGTTGAATTGATCCCTTTACCATTATGTAATGCCCTTCTTTGTCTCTTTTGATCTTTATTGGTTTAAAGTCTGTTTTATCAGAGACTAGGATTGCAACCTCTGCCTTTTTTGTTTTCCATTTGCTTGATAGATCTTCCTCCATCCCTTTATTTTGAGCCTATGTGTGTCTCTGCGTGTGAGATGGGTCTCCTGAATACAGCACACTAATGGGTATTGACTCTTTATCCAGTTTTCCAGTCTGTGTCTTTTAATTGGGGCATTTAGCCCATTTACATTTAAGGTTAATATTGTTATGTGTGAATTTCATGCTGTCGTTACGATATTAGCTGGTCATTTTGCTCGTTAGTTGATGCAGTTTCTTCCTAGCATCAATTGGTTTTTACATTTTGGCATGTTTTTCGCAGTGACTGGTACTTGTTGTTCCTTTCCATGATTAGTGCTTCCTTCAGGAGCTCTTGTAGGGCAGACCTGGTGGTGACAAAATCTCTCAGCATTTGCTTGTCTGTAAAGGATTTTATTTCTCCTTCACTTGTGAAGCTTAGTTTGGCTGGATATGAAATTCTGGGTTGAAAATTCTTTCCTTTAAGAATATTGAATATTGGTCCCCACTCTCTTCTGGCTTGGAGAGTTTCTGCCAAGAGATCTGCTGTTAGTCTGATGGGCTTCCCTTTGTGGGTGACCTGACCTTTCTCTCTGACTTCTCTTAACATTTTTTTCCTTCATTTCAACTTTGGTGAATCTGACAATTACGTGTCTTGGAGTTGCTCTTCTCGAGGAGTATCTTTGTGGCATTCTCTGTATTTCCTGAATTTGAATGTTGGCCTACCTTGCTATGTTGGGTAAGTTCTCCTGGATAATATCCTGAAGAGTGTTTTCCAACTTGGTTCCATTCTCCCTGTCACTTTCAGGTACACCAATCAGACATGGATTTGGTCTTTTCACATAGTCCCATATTTCTTGGAGGCTTTGTTTATTTCTTTTTACTCTTTTTTCTCTAAACTTCTCTTCTCGCTTCATTTCATTCATTTGATCTTCAATCACTGATACCCTTTCTTCCAGCCGATCGAATCAGTTACTGAATCTTGTGCATTCATCACGTAGTTCTTGTGCCATGATTTTCAGCTCCATGAGGTCATTTAAGAACTTCTCTACATTGGTTATTGTAGTTATCCATCCGTCTAATCTTTTTTCAAGGTATTTAGCTTCTTTGTGATGGGTTCCAACTTCCCCCTTTAGCTCTGAGAAGTTTGATCATCTGAAGCCGTCTTCTCTCAACTCATCAAAATCATTCTCCATCCAGCTTTGCTCCATTGCTGGTGAGGAGCTGTGTTCCTTTGTTGGGGAGAGAGCCATTCTGATTTTTAGAATTTTCAGCTTTTCTGCTCTGCTTTTCTCCCATCTTTGTGGTTTTATCTACCTTTGGTCTTTGTTGATGGTGATGTACAGATGGGGTTTTGGTATGGATGTCCTTTCTGTTTGTTAGTTTTCCTTGTAACAGTCAGGATCCTCAGCTGAAGGTCTGTTGGAGTGGCTGGAGGTCCACTCCAGACCCCGTTTGTCTGGGTGTCAGCAGCAGAGGCTGCAGAAGAGTGAATATTGCTGAACAGCAAATGTTGCTGCCTGATTGTTCCTCTGGCAGCTTCATCTCAGAGGGGTACCCAGCCATGTGAGGTGTCAATCTGCCCCTACTGGAGGGTGCCTCCCAGTTAGGCTACTCAGGGGTCAGGGACCCACTGAAGAAGCAGTCTGTCCCTTCTCAGATCTCAAACTCTGTGTTGGGAGAACCCACGACTCTCTTTAAAGCTGTCAGACAGGGACATTTAAATCTGCACCCGTTTCTGCTGCCTTTTGTTGGGCCATGCCCTGTCCCCAGAGGTGGAGTCTACAGAGGCAGGCAGGCCTCCTTGAGCTGTGGTGGGTTCCACCCACTTCGATCTTCCTGGCCACTTTGTTTACCTACTCAAACCTCAGCAATGGCAGACGCCCCTCCCCCAGCCTCGCTGCCACCTTGCAGTTTGATCTCAGACTGCTGTGCTAGCAACGAGGGAGGCTCCGTGGCCATGGGACCCTCCAAGTCAGGCATGGGATATAATCTTCTGGCGTGCTGTTTGCTAAGACCCTTGGAAAAGCGCAGTATTATGGTGGGAGTGACCCAATTTTCCAGGTGCTGTGTGTCACGGTTTCCCTTGGCTAGGAAAGGGAATTCCCTTACCCCTTATGCTTCCCAGGTGAGGTGATGCCTCACCCTGCTTCAGCTCTTGCTTAGTGGGCTGCACCCACTGACCTTCACCCACTGTCTGACACGCACCAATGAGGTGAACCTGGTACCTCAGTTGGAAATGCAGAAATCACCCATCTTCTGGGTTGTGTATGCTGGGAGCTATAGCCTAGAGCTGTTCCTATTTGGCCATCTTGGAACTGCCCCCCTCATAGTGATTTTGAATGCACACATATGCATGCACATACCAACCCCTCTCCCCAGCACACACCATAGTGGATTCAGTGGTGACCCCTCCAAAGGTATTTTCACTGGGAAGTTGTGACTGTGACCTTATTGGGAATATGGTCTTTGCCGATGTAATTAAGAGTCTTGAGATGAGATTTTCCTAGATTATCCAGGTGAGCCCTAAATCCAGTGGTATGTTTTGTAAGAGACAGAAGAGAAGACACTGAAGGGTAGAGGGCTATGTGAAGACAGAGGCAATAATTGAAGTGATACAAGCACAAGAAGCTGGAAGAGGCCAACAAACAGTTCTCCTTTGGATCCTTTAGAGTAAGCGCAGCCCTGCTAACATCTCGATTTCAGATATCAGGCCTCTAGAACAGTGAACAAATAAATTTCGGTTGTAAGCCGCACAGTTTGTGGTAGTTTGTTTTGAGCACTCTAGGAAACTAATATACGTATTCTTTTTTTTTCTATGCTTTCATTATATACCATTTCCCATCTGATGCATTAACTAGATTTAAATGATTTTGCAGCTTACAGAAAGGCAAGCATGGTTCTATGAGTAAGCACGTAAGCTATGAATGCTTCTGGCATTGAAGGGTGATAGTTACCAGCATGCTAATATGCTTTTCTTGTTTGGTTAGTTTGAGGAGTCTGCTGCGTAGACATGGTTTTACCCTGTTTTAAAAGATGCTAGGACAGTGGTAATGTGTCTGGAATTGGTGGGTTCCTGGTCTCGTTGACTTCAAGAATGAAGTCGCAAACCCGTGCAATGAGTGTTACAGTTCTTAAACATGGTGTGTCTGGAGTCTGTTCCTTCAGATGTTCAGATGTATCTGCAGTTTCTTTCTTCTGGTGGGTTCATGGTCTCGCTGACTTCAGGAGTGAAGCTGCAGACCTTAGCGGTGAGTGTTATAGCTCATAAAGGTGGCTTGGACCTAAAGAGTGAGGAGCAGCAAGATTTATTGTAAAGAGCAAAAGAACAAAGCTGCCACAGTGTTGAAGGGGACCCGAGGGGGTTGCCACTTCTGGGTCCAGCAGTCTGCTTTTATTCCCTTATCTGTCCCCACCCACATCCTGCCGATTGGTCCATTTTATTGGTCCATTTACAGAAAGCTGATTGGTCTATTTTACAGAGAGCTGATTGGTCCATTTTGACAGGGTGCTGATTGGTGCATTTACAATCCCTGAGATAGACACAGAGTGCTGATTGGTGCATTTACAATCCTCTAGGTAGACATAAAAGTTCACCAAGTCCCCACTAGATTAGCTAGATATTGAGCACTGATTGGTGTGTTCACAAACCTTGAGCAAGACACAGAGTGCTGATTGGTGCATTTACAATCCTCTAGCTAGAGGTAAAAGTTCTCCAAGTCCCCACCAGATTAGCTAGATACAGAGTGCTGGTTGGTGCATTTACAGTCCTTTAGCTAGAAACAGAGTGCTAGACAGAAAAGTTATCCAAGTCCCCACGAGGTTAGCTAGATACAGAGTACTGATTGGTGCATTTACAAACCTTGAGCTAGACAGAAGGTGCTGATTGGTGTATTTACAATTCCTTAGCTAGACATAGAGGTTCTCCAAGTCCCCACTAGGCTCAGGAGCCCAGATGGCTTCACCTAGTGGATCCCACACCTGGGCTGCAGGTGGAGCTGCCCACCAGTCCCATGTAGTGCACATTCCTCAACCCTTGGGTGGTCGATGGGACTGAGCGCCACACCCTGTGCTTGTTGGAGAGGCTTGGGCCATGCAGGAGCCCATGGCGGGGGTGGGGGAGGCTCTGGCATGGCAGGCTGCAGGTCCTGAGCTCTGCCCCCTGGGAGGCAGCTGAGGCCCTGGGAGAATTTGAGCACAGCGCTGGCGGGCCCGCACTGCTGGGGGACCCAGCACACCCTCTGCAACTGCCGGCCCGGGTGCTAAGCCCCTCACTGCCCGGGGCCAGTGGCAGCCAGCCAGCTGCTCCGAGTGTGGGCCCGCAGAGCCCATGCCCACCCGGACCTCGTGCTGGCCTGCAAGTGCTGCGTGCAGCCCTGGTTCCCCTCCCGCGTCTGTCCCTCCATACCTCCCCCTAAGCAGAGGGTGCCGGCTCCGGCTTTGGCCAGGCCAGAAGGGGGCTCCCACAGTGCCACCGGAGTGGACGCTGAGGTGGAGGAGGCACTGAGAGTGAGGGCTGCTAGCATGTTGTCACCTCTCAGTAATGTTGAGTTGGAAAAGGACTTTTCGTGTAAACAGGACTTTCTAACCTCGGAACTATTGGCATTTGGGCAGGATAGTTCTTTATTATTGGGTGGGGGACTGTTCTGTATAATGTTTAGAAACATTCCTGCCCTCCACTCACTGGGTGCCAGCAGTATCCCTCCCACCCACCCCACACCCAGCTGTTCCAATTAGAAATGTCCACCAGGCACGGTGGCTCACACCTGTAATCCCAGCACTTTGGGAGGCAAAAGTGGGTGGATCACCTGAAGTCAGGAGTTTGAGACCAGGCTGCCCAACATGGCGAAATCCTGTCTCTACTAAAAGTACAAAAATTAGCTGGGTGTGGTGGTGGGCGCCTGTAATCCCAGCTACTCAGGATGCTGAGGCAGGAGAATCACTTGAACTGGGGAGGCAGAGGTTGCAGACATTGCCAGAGGTGAGGGTGGGGGCTGAGGAAGCAAAATCAACCCCTGTTGAGAACCACTGGTTTAAGAGATGACAAAAAGTATCAGCTCTGTGATAAGGATGAAAAAGTGCCTATGAAAAATATTCAACAGTACATCAAAATCAACAGAGGATTTTCTAAAGAAAATCATTTTCCTAACAATAATAAATTATTCTTACTTAACCCTAAATAAAAGTGGGTCTATATGAGAAAAGATCTGTCATATTCATGACCATTGCCCTGGAAAGTTTTAATATCAAAGAAGATCATCCTGTGATGGAAGAGACATCTTCTTATATATGTACATATATGTTTACACATATATACACATGTATATGCATACATGCATGTATATTATGTACACATATGTGCACATATGCATATGTTTATGGCATGATATATGCATGTGTATATGTGTATGTTTAAATGCTTATTAATAAAGAGGGTTACAGGGTTTAATATAATTCATTGTCTTGTAATTCTGATGTTTTATGGAATAATGAGACTTCTAAAGATTATGAAGTGGATTAAAGGCTTTGAGAAAGCTTTTTTTTTTTTTTTTTTTTTTTTTTTTAAATCAGAAAGGGCCACAAGTCGCTTGCTATAAGTGGACCTAACTGAAACAATGGTGTTGCTATTATTGCTCAAAAGGCCTGCATTTCTCTCACAAATCTAAGATTCACCCAGCTAATATGAAAACAGAATTCTATTCTTTCATTTGTTCTCTACAAAGTGCTTATTACCTATGTGGAACCTTGTGATCTTCCCCATGCAATTCTGTGAGTCACACAGCTGAGAAACCCTCGATTTACTTACACACACTATTGCCTAATGTATTTTGTAAGGCATGTATAATTACAATCTGTCTTTCGAAAGATACATTTGTGGTAAGTTTGGAATCCTTCTAGAAAAATGTTCACATTGCAAGAAAAAAGTTTCCTTTGAGAATATTTCAATTCTTCTTTAACTAGAGAAATATTTATTTGCCTTTACCTTTAAAATATCCACTTGAGAGAATGCAGACAGTCTGAAAGTTGCTAAGGCCTGCTTCCTGGCTTGGGAATTGGACTAAACTGGCTGACCCAGCAGCTCGCGCACATGGCATTGGAACAGCACCACTTCCCAGAGTCAGCAGGAATCATGAGATAAGCTCTGGAAACAAATCAGATTTTTTGTGGAGAAAATCCTGTGGTCCCATGAAGCAAGTGAACTCGTAGGGAGGATCTTTTTGAAATTAAAGTTCATGGATCATAAATGTTTCAAAGATGGTCTGCAGTTGTGAAAAGTACTCTTTAGGTTTTAATTTGACAAACAAAAATTATCATGGTGATGAAGAATGACATTGGGCCAACAGGCAGCAAAAGAATTTTTTACACAGGGTTATTTTCCTTTTGAGAGAAAAATATTTTTGGCAGTTAGATAATTTCTTTTCTGCTAATAGCACATTCTAATTTTTTTTGGAGTTATTAGCAGACTACTTGTGGTGGGGCAATGCAGTCATATAGGCTGTGGCCCAGTTTGGAACCATCTCACATATGAGTAGTTTGAGAAATAACTCTGTTGCCTGAAATAGTTTGTAAAAGGCCCTATTCTGGCTACAGAAAGCACTAAAAAGCTTTTGAAGAAAAGGCACCTGCTCTTGGCCAACTGCCTGAGGAAATATGGTGCAGCCCCTTTGGGACCAGCTTGACTGCCGCTGTGTGGATGTTGATCTCATGGGCTAAGTTTTTCCACAGCTAAATGGTACAAAAACTTGTTCCTTACCACCCCTACTTTTGCTTGTACAAGTGCTGGGTTTTGCCCACATAAGCAACTCCAAACCCAAAATGTAAGTCTCATTTGTGGTTACTAGAATGGGACCTGATGGAAAATTTGACCATAAGTACGTAAAAGTCATATGAAAAAATATTCCTCTGGTACAGAAATCAGAAAATAATTCAACAAAATATGTTGTGTAACCAACACTTGCTTCCCTAACTTTCATGGCAGCCTGCCATGGTACATTTAAAAAGGATATGAGTGACAACCACCATTGCCATTGCTACCACTTTCTAGTCTGAATCCCTGCAGCAACATGGCTGGAATCTCCATCCTTCCCTTCTGCCAGGGTCTTGAGGGAGTCCCTTACTCTCCTCCCCACCTTGAATGCTCTCCTCACATAGCGTGAGGCCAGTCTTGGCCTAGTCATCTCATCTCAGTGTTTCTTGTCTCATTTCAGCTACAGAGGCTACTTTCGCTAATGTTGGGGCAGGGCCCCTTCTCAACTCAGTGTTGTAAACTTTTAGGAGCCTTCTAAAGCAGGATGGCCTTCTTTTTCCTAGTGAAAGCACCATCAGAACCTTCAAAGCCCTCCTTCTACTCCAAAGTTATACAATAATAACAGTAGCGGTAAAAATTTTAAAAAATAATTAAATGGATCTTCCTTGACATAAACAATTGCTGTTTCTCGATCTTATAAACACGGCACATGAAATAATCTTTAGAAAATTTTGCTATTTTTACCAAACTCAATAAGTAAAAAGCAAAAGCATCTGTTGATAATACAAACACCACACACTCTGACTCCCAACCTGGAGACTTTTCTGGAAATTCTGAAGCATGTTTCCTTCAGGAAGGCTGGTGTTTGGTTTGCTTTTTCAGCTTCTTGCAAGCTATTCTCTGAGGGAACTTGTGAAAGATCTCCTGGGAGCTAGGTTATTGGACAATACGAGTGCCCCCTAACACCTCCATACATAGTTAGTGGTAGATCTGGAATTCGAACCCAGGGCTGTCAGACCATGTCTGTGCTACATTTGTTTCCAAAGTCTCCCTCCACCTGACCTGCATATGTCACTGTGCTCCATTTGGAAAAGAGAATGTAGCTGGTTTTCACTGTTGCTTGCCTTCCTTTCTTTCTTTTCCTCCGAATTTTGAAATAGAAATCTTATTCATAAGAGATGCTTTGGGAACTCTTAAGAGGCTGTAGGGTTAAGTTATGTAAAGCATGGCCTCTGGAGACTGACTCCCTGCCTTCAAATCTTCACCTTCCACCATGACCTGGGCAGGTGACTTAATCCCTTTTGGACAAGGATGGAATCTACTTTATCGCTGTTGTGGGACTAAAATAGTTTGTTTATAGTTTATTCAATAAAACACTGAGCACAATCTATTCTTTGTTTGAATATATTTTTTATTTTTTTGTCATGGTAAAATACACATACTATGGTTTGAACATGTTCCCCAAAGTTCATGTTTTGGAAACTTAATCCCCAGTGTAACAGTTGAGAGGTGGGCCCTTTAAGAGGTGATTAGGACATGAGGGCTCTGCCCTCATGCATAAATTGATTATCTTGGGAGTGGGTTTGTTGTAAAGGTGATTTTGGTTCACTCTTGCTTTCTTGCTCTCTTGCCCTTCTGCCATGGGATGATGCAGCAAGAAGGCCCCCACCAGACATGCCCCGATCTCAGCCTCCAGAAGCATGAGCCAAATAAGTTTCTATTCATTATAAATTACTCAGTCTCAGGGATTCTAACAGCATAAAAGAGACTAAGACAATGCATAACATAAAATTTATTATTTTCACCTTTTTAAAATGTACTGTTCAGTGGTATTAAGTACTCTCATATATATTTTAATCCTTTCTGCCACTGATGGACATTAAGGTGGTTTCCAATTTTTTAAAAATTTATTTTATTGTGGTAAAAACACTTAACATGAGATCTTCCCTTTGAATACATTTTAAAGAGTATAATACATTATTGTTGACTATAGGTATAATGTTGTTCAAAAGCTTGTAGAGCTTATTTATCTTGCTTAACTGAAACTTTATGCCCATTGACTGGTAAGTCCCAATATGTCCCTCTCCTGGCAACCAACATTTCACTCTTTGATTCTATGGATTTGACTATTTTAGATACCTAATGTAAGTGGAATCATGTAGTATTGTCTTTCCGTGGCTGGTTAATTTCACTTAGTTTAAGGTCCTCAAGGTTCATCCAAGTTATCGCATATTGCAGAATTTTCTTCTTTTTATATGGCCAAATAGCATTTTATTGTGTGTGTGTATATATATAATCAATGTATATATTATATATGTGAAATATATAATCAGTATATAATATGTATTATATATTACATATATTATATGTATTATATATTATATGTATTATATATGTATTATATATTACATATAGTATATAATATAAAATTATAGATAACAATATATATTATATACAATATGGAATTATACATTATGGAATTATACATTATGGAATTGTGTATGGAATTACACAATTATACATTATGGAATTATATAATTATACATTGTATATATATAATAATACAAAATATATTATATAGATTATAATATAATAATACATAACATATAATATATGTAATATGTATTATATATAATATATAATTTTATTTATATTATATATAATTATACATATTATATATTTTATATAATATAATTATATATTATATTACATAATATATTATATATAATATATAGCATGTATTAAGAATACATAATTATTACAGATTATATATATTATATATTAATAATATATACTGTATGTTATTATATATAATAATATATTATATATAAAATTATATTATATAAAATATATAATTAATTAATATGCATATTATATAATATGCATTTATATAATATATAAATATAACATACACAACACATAATATATAATTTATATAGAATAAAATATATATAATTATATATGATGTGTAATATATATGATATATTTATTATATAATATATAAATTATATATTATATATTTATTATATAATATATAATTTATATATTATATATTTATTATATAATATATAAATTATATATTTATCATATATAAATATATATAATATTTATCATATATAAATATATATAATATTTATCATATATTAATATTATTTATATATTTTTTCACATATTTTTTGCCCATTTATTCTCTAATAGACATTTAAGGTTATTTCCATATTCTGGCTATTGTGAATAGTGCTACAATGAATGAGGGAGTGCTAATATTCCTTTGAACTTCTTATTTCAATTCTTTTGAGTAAGTACCCAGAAGTGGAATTGCTGAATCATGTGGTAGCTCTATTTTTAATTTTTTGAGGAATCTCCACACTGTTTTCCACAATGGCTGTACTAATTTACATTCCCACCAACTTTGTACAAGTGTCCCTTTTCTCCACATCCTCTGTAATGTTTGTTGTCTTTTACTTTTTGATAGTAGCCATCCTAACAGGTGTGAGACATCTTATTGTGGTTTTTTTTTTGTATTTTCCTGATGATTAGTGATATTAAGCATTTTTTCATATACTTATTGATCACTTTTATGTCTTCTTTGGATCACTGTCTATTCAAGTTCTTAACCCATCATTTATTTGGGTTATTAGTCTTCTTTTATTTTTTTTCCTGCTATTGAGTTGTAAGTTTCTTACAAGTTTAGACATTAATGCCTTATCAGATGTATGGTTTACAATTATTTTCTCCCATTCCATCAGTTGCCTTTTCACTCTGTTGATTATTTCCTATACAGTTGTTTCACTCTGTTGATGTTTCTTCTGTTTTCTTCTAGGAGTTTTATAGTTTCTGGTCTCATGTTTATATCGTTAATCTACTTTGAATTGATTTTTGTGTATTTTGTAAGAAAAGAGTCCAATTTTATTCTTTTGCATGTGGACTCCAGTTTTTTCAGTACCTTTTGTTGAAGAGACTATATTTTTCTTATTATCTATTCTGGACACCCTTCTCTAAGATCAGTTGACTGTAAGTGCATGGATTTATTTCCAGACTATTCTATTCCATTGGTCTATGTGTTTATTCTTATACCAGTTCCACAATGTTTTGATTATTATAGCTTTGTAATACATTTTAAAATCAGGAAATGTGATGTTTTTTAGTTTTAGTCTTATTTTACAAGATTAATTTGGCTATATGTAGTCTTTTGTGGTTCCATATGAATTACAGAATTGCTTTTCCCTTCTATTTTTGTAAAAAAATGCTATGGGGATTTTGATAGAGATTGTATTAAAATTGTAGATAATTTTTGGTAGTATGGGCATTTTAATATTATTAATTCTTCCAGTCCGTAAACATGGGATGTTTTTCCATTTGTATTTCTTCTTTAATTTCTTTGATCAATGTTCTGTGATTTTTAGTATACAAGTATTTCAGCTGCTTAACTAAGTTTATTTTTTTTCTAAGTATTATATTCTTTTTTGTTGCTGTTGTAAATACAATTGTTTTCCTATTTTTCTTTTCAGGTAGTCTATTGTTACTGTATAGAAAAAGGAGCAACTGGGCTGAGTGTGGCTTGTGCCTGTAATCCCTGGGCTTTGGGAGGCCAAGGCAGGGGGAGGAGCACTTGAGACCAGGAGTTTGAGACCAGCCTGGAAAACATAGCAAGACCCTGTCTATTAAAATAAATTAGCTGGGCGTGGTGGTGATGCCTGTAGTTCTTGCTGCTCAAAAGGCTGAAGCAGGAGGATTGCAACCGATTTTTGTGTGTTGATTTTGTATTTTGAATTCTGCAATTTTAATGAATTTGTTTATTAGTTTTAATAGGTTGTTTTTTAATACAGTCCTTGGACTTTTCTGTGTATAAGATAATGTCACCTGCAAAGAGGAACAATTTAATTTTTTTCTCCTAATTCAAATTTATTTTATTTCTTTTTCTTGCCTAATTGTTCTGGTTAGGACTTTCAGTATCCTGTTGAATAGAAGTGGCAAAAATGGGGATCTTGCCTTGGTCCTGATCTTAGAGAGAAAGCTTTCAGGGTTTTGCCGTTGGATATGATGTTAGCTGTGGGATTCATATATATGTCCCTTTATTATATTGAGGTAGTTTTCTTACATTCATGGTTTGTTGATAATTTTTATCATGAAAGGATGTTGGATTTTCCCAAATGCTTTTCCTGCATTTGTTGAGATGATTATGTGATTTTAATCTCATTTTAAATTTAATATTGTGCATCACATTAGTTAATTTTTTTGAGACAAAGTCACTCTCTGTCACCCAGGATGGAGTGCAGTGGTGTGCACATGGCTCACTACAGCCTCAACCTCCTGGGCTCAAGCGATATTCCCACCTCAGCATCCTGAGTAACTGGGACCACAAGTGCATGTCACCATACCTGGATAATTTAAAACAATTTTTTTTTGGAGAGATAGGTTCTCACTTTGTTGCCATGTTGGTCTAAAATTCCTGGGCTTAAGTGATCCTCTTGCCGTGGCCTCCTAAAGTTCTGGGATTATGGGCATGAGCCACAGTGTCCAGCTGAATTTTTTATTTTAAACTATCTTTGCATTGCAGGGATAAATGTCACTTGGTGATGGTGTATCATTATCTTAATATGCTGTTGGATTTTATTTTCCAGTATTTTCTTGAAGATTTTTGCATGTATGTTCATCGAAGATATTGGGTTGTTTTCTATTCTAGGTGGTGTCTGTCCGACTGGCATCAGGGTAATTTGGCTTCATAAAATGCATTTGAAAGTGTGTCTTTCTCTTCTGTTTTTAGGAGGAGTTTGAGAAGGACTGGCATTATTTTTTCTTTAAGTGTTTTGCGGAATTTACTAGTAAATCTATCTGGTCGTGGGCTTTTCTTTGTTGGAGGATTTTTTATTAGTGATTCAGATTAAATTGGACACATTTAGGGTGGTATGGTGATATATTGATTATTATTTCAGTCTCCATATTAGTTATAGGTCTGTTATGACTCATATTTGTTCATGATTTAGTCCTGGTAAGTTGTCTGTTTCTAGGAATTTATTAATTTCTTCTAAGTTATCCAATTTCTTGGTGTAATTATTTGTACTAGTGTCTTACGATCCTTTTTATTTCTGTGACATCAGTTGTAATGTTTCTTCTTTCATTTATGACTTTATTTATTGAGTCTTTTTTTTCTTAGTCTAGCTAAGGTTTGCCAATTTTGGTTATCTTTTCAAGAAACCAACTCTCAGTTTTACTGATTTTTAAATAATTTTTCTATATTCTGTTTATTTCTGTCCCAATCTTTGTTATTTCTTTCCTTCTGCTAACTTTGGGGTTAGTTTGTTCTTTTTTAAAAAAATTATTTCAGGTATAATGTGAGGTCATTGATTTGAGGCCTTTTTGATTTTTAAATGCAGGTGTTTATTACTATGAGCTTCCCTTTTGAAACTGCTTTTACTACATCCTATAAGTTTTCACTATATTGTGTTTTTTTTATTTCATAGTCTTGAGGTATTTTTGAATTTTGTTTTATTTCTTCTTTGGCTGAATGGTTGCTTTGAGCGTGTTGTTAATTTGTATATGTTTGTGAATTTTTCAGTTTTCTTTCTGCTATTGATTTTTAGTTTCATTCCATTGTGGTCTGAAAAGATACTTAGTGTTATTTCAGTCTTTTAAAATATGTTATGACTTGTTTTGTGACCTAACATGTGATCTATTCTGGACAAAGTTTCATGTGAGCTTGAGAAGAATGTGTATTCTCCTGTTGCTTGATAGAATGTTATATCAAACATTGTTGCCAATTTTGGTAGAACATTGGTACTAATGTTACAAATGTTAGATCCATTTGGCCTATAGTGTTATTCAAGTCCTCTGTTTCCTTATTGATCATGTGTCTGGATGCTTTATTTATTATTGAAGGTGGGATATTAAACTCTCCTACTATTACCTCCTATTATTGTATTGGTGTGTATTTTGCCTTTCGGTTCTGCCAATGTTTGGTTTATATATTCAGATGCTTGATATTTTGACTCTTTTATCATTATATTATGTCCTTCTTTGTCTTCTGTGACAGCTTTTGACTTAAAGTTATTTTTTTCTGATATATGTATAATAATTTATCCTCTCTTTTAGTTACCAGTTGCATGGAATGTTTTCTATTCTTTTACTTTCAGTCTGTGTGTATCCTTTAATCCGAAGTGAGCTTCCTATAGATAGAATACCATTGGGTCTTAGTTTTTTATGCATTAATCCACTCTATGAATTTAATATTTATTAAACTCTTTTTATTGGGGAGTTAAATCCATTTACATTTAAAGTAATTACCACTAAGAAAGGATTTATGATTGTCATTTTAAAAATTGCTTTCTATCTATCTTGTGTTTCTTTTGGTTCTCTTTTACTTTCTTGTCTTCTTTTGTGTTTTATTGATTTTTATTGTTGTTGTTATGGATATGCTTTGGTTTTTTTTCTCGTTTCTTTGATATAACTCCCATAGGTACTTTTTGTGTGTGTGATTGCTTTGGAACTTACATAAAATATAAAACGTCTATTTTAGGCTGATAAAAACTTACATTCAATCACATACACTTTAACTTCTCCCCTCAACCATACTTTATGTTATTATTGTCACAATTTACATTTATTTATATTGTATATCTTTAAATATATGTTTAGTTATAATTATTTGTAATACTTTTGCCTTTTAACTTTTATACTAGAATTAAAAGGAGTTTACTCCCTACTATTACAGCAATACGGTATTCTCTATTTGTGTATGTATAATATTTACCTTTACCAGTGAATTTCATACTTTCTTATGCTGTAATGCAGCTGCTTAGTGTCCTTTTGTTTCAACTAGAGGAAGTCTATTTAACATTCTTGTAAGACAGGTCTAGTGGTGTAGAACTCCATAAACTTTTGTTTGTGTTGCAAAGTCTTTATCTCTCTTTTAGTTTTGAATGACAGTTTAGTTGGGTATAGTATTATTGGTTGACATTCCTTTTCTTTCAGCACTGTGAATTTATTGTCTCACTTCCTTCTAGCCTATGAGGCTTCTGCTGAAAAATCTGCTTATAGTGTTATGGCATTTCTCTTGTATGTAATGAGTCACTTTTATCTTACTGCTTTTAAATTTCTGTCTGTCTTTGACTTTAGACAATTTAATTGCAATATGCCTCATGAACATTATTTGGTTTCATTTTATTTGGTTTTCTTTGAGCTTCTTGGATCTGGATGTCCATTTCCTCACTCAGATTTGGGAACTTTTTAGTTATTGTTTCTTTGAATAAGCTTTCTGGTTATTTCTTTTCCTTCTTTGCTTCTGAGACTCCCCAATGTGTATATTGGTTCACTTGTTGATCCCATAAGTCCCTTAGCTTTCTTCATTTTTTTTTCTTCTCTGACTAAACTATTTCCAATGACATGTCATTTAACTGATTCTTTTTTCTGCTTGATATAGTCTGTTGTTGAACTTCCCTAGTGAATTTTTAATTTACATTTATTATGTTTTTCACCTCCATGATTTCATTTTGGAATTTTAAAATATATTCTATTGTTTTGTTGAAATTATCACTTAGTTCATGTATTGTTTGCTTCCTTGACCTTGGTGAGCATCTTTATGACAGTTATTTTTAATTCTCTGTCAGGTAAATTATATAAAACAATTTCATTAGAGTTGGTTTCTGTAAATTTATCTTGTCCCTTTGTTTGAAATATCTTTACCTGATTCTTCATCTTCCTTATCTCTCTGTGTTGTTATTTATGCATTAGACAAAGCAGGCACCTCTTCAAGTCTTCATGGATTGGTTTTGCACAGGAACAGAACCCCACCAGTCTGCCTGGCCAAAGATTCTGGGGTCTTCTTCCAATTCTTTCCCTCCCCAGGGATAAGTAAGCAGCTGTGCTTTCTGTCCACTTGCTACATGCTGAATTGTGGATTGGGGTTTGGGTAGAGTTACGGTGTCTACCTGTCAAAACCAATGTCTCTGTTCTAGGCAGGTAGACTGTGCCAAACCTATCAGAGTTCCAAGATTGATGAAAGAAATGCCAGTTCTTTATGCAGCCCTGGAGAAGTTGGGCAGTGGGATGCATGGATCAAGTCTTTCCCTGCCCAGGGAGTAGTCAAGCTGGAATTTTAAAATTTTCTCACTCTGGGCTAAGCATGGGGGAGGATCTTTTGCCTCTACCAATTCAAAACATGATCTCTGTTCTCCCCCAGGTAGCTACATTGCACCAGACCTGTCAGAGCTCCAAGGCTGGCAAGGGAGAAGCCAATCCTCCAGGATCCCCCTCAGAAAAGCTGGGACTCTAGACATGTGAACCAACCCCTGCCTTTCCTCAGAAAAGCTGAGAGCTAAGGGATCTCTTCCTGATAGTATGGCACAGTACCAGGGGTAGGGATTCCGGTGAGAGGGTACCTTGAATCTACCTATCAACTTTGATGAGTCTGGTTTCACATTTATCTGGGTAGCAAGAGCCTTTCAATTCATTTCTGAATTTCTCACAAAGGGAATTTGTCTGTGAATTATTGCTAAATAGGTGTGTTTGTGAGGAGAAGGAGAGTATAGGGATTTCTATTTTGCTATCTTGCTGATGTCCAAGCACAATCCATTCTTGACAAAGAAAATGCCACTGCATGTTACCATCATCACCATTAAAGAGTTGAATTAGCTTTTTGTTGTCAAGGTCAATAAAGAGCTTTGAAAATGTCTTTTCAAAGGTAGGAAGAGGAGGAGCAAGGCAGTAAGTGTGCCTCTGTTCTACCTCTTTTTTTCTTCCTCTCATTCTTCGGGAACAACTTAGTGAGTATGGTAACTGTGGTGAAGTAGATTCAACCAAGGCAAGATAGTTTCTTATTCGCATTTTGAAACCACAGATCCTATCAGATACTTGGAATGGGGAGTTGGGCTGCCTCCATTTTCCTTTCTTATTTTTAGAGATATGTGATCCTGAAAGTGGTAACTTGGAAAATAAAACAATGGAGCCATTTAGTCACTTTAAAATTATTTCTATTTTGGCCGGGCGTGGTGGCTCAAGCCTGTAATCCCAGCACTTTGGGAGGCCGAGACGGGCGGATCACGAGGTCAGGAGATCGAGACCATCCTGGCTAACATGGTGAAACCCCGTCTCTACTAAAAATACAAAAAACTAGCCGGGCGACCTGGTGGGCGCCTGTAGTCCCAGCTACTCGGGAGGCTGAGGCAGGAGAATGGCGGAAACCCGGGAGGCGGAGCTTGCAGTGAGCTGAGATCCGGCCACTACACTCCAGCCTGGGCGGCAGAGCGAGACTCCGTCTCAAAAAAAAAAAAAAAAAAAAAAAAAAAAAAAAAAATTATTTCTATTTTTCTTTTATCATATTATTTTATATATTTTATATATGTCTTAACAGAAATTCTAAAAGCTTTAAAATACTCCTAAAATTCCCAGGGAAATTTTGTCCATTTGTCTTTTCTTCTGTCTAGCCCCATTGCGGAACATGATTCAATGGGGTTGGAAGCTCTATGAGTAAACTCTTCCGATTTTTCTATCCATGGCTATTTTTTAATATTTGAATATAATTTTATTTTTTTCTGTACATGATTATTTAAAAGGAAAGCATATTAGAAGGATTTGGATTAGATGCTTAGTTATTCGATTTACCTAAAATATTGGGTAATTTTTTTGAGCAGATTAGTGGAAATTTCTTAGTGTTGGTAAATCACATGCATGTTCCCAATGTGATTCCTCACTACTAATAGGGTTCTACTGGAAGGGAAGAAGGATAAAATGGATTGGCTATTGGAGAAGTATTGACAGCTCTGAATTCTCCTTATCTATTATAAAGAGCATACTAATATCTCAATGAGAGAAACACTTTATACTGTAGAATCAACTCCTAACATCCCAAAGAGAAATTTTTCCACTTGTCCTTTCTTCTATCCATCTTCATTGCAGATCATGGTTCTGTAGGGTTGGGAGGTTTAACAGTAAATTCTTCAGTTTTGGTCGGGAGCAAGATGGCCAAATAGGAACAGCTCCAGTCTCCAACTCCCAGCGCGAGCGACAAAGAAGACCGGTGATTTCTGCATTTTTAACTGCGGTACTGGGGTCATCTCACTAGGGAGTGCCGGACAATCGGTGCTGGTCAGCCGCTGCAGCCCGACCAGCGAGAGCTGAAGCAGGGCGAGGCATCGCCTCACCTGCGAAGCGCAAGGGGGAAGGGAATCCCTTTTCCTAGCCAGGGGAACAGAGACACACAACACCTGGAAAATCGGGTAACTCCCACCCCAATACCGTGCTTTAAGCAAACGGGCACACCAGAAGAATATATCCCTCACCTGGCCGGGAGGGTCCCATGCCCACGGAGCCTCCCTCATTGTTAACACAGCAGTCTGTGATCTAACCGCATGGCAGCAGCGAGGCTGGGGGAGGGGTGACCGCCATTGCTGAGGCTTAAGTAGGTAAACAAAGCCGCTGGGAAGCTCGAACTGGGTGGAGCTCACAGCAGCTCAAGGAAGCCTGCCTGTCTCTGTAGACTCCACCTCTGGGGACAGGGCACAGATAAACAACAACAACAACAACAACAACAACAACAACAACAACAACAAAAGCAGCAGAAACCTCTGCAGATGCAAACGACTCTGTCTGACAGCTTTGAAGAGAGCAGTGGATCTCCCAACACAGAGGTTGAGATCTGAGAAGGGACAGACTGCCTGCTCAAGTGGGTCCCTGACCCCTGAGTAGCCTAACCAGGAGACATCCCCCACTAGGGGCAGACTGACACCCCACACCTCACACAGTGGAGTACACCCCTGAGAGGAAGCTTCCAAAGTAAGAATCAGACAGGTACACTCGCTGTTCAGCAATATTCTATCTTCTGCAGCCTCTGCTGCTGATACCCAGGCAAACAGGGTCTGGAGTGGAACTCAAGCAATCTCCAACAAACCTACAGCTGAGGGTCCTGACTGTTAGAAGGAAAACTATCAAACAGGAAGGACACCTACACCAAAACCCCATCAGTACGTCACCATCATCAAAGACCAGAGGCTGATAAAACCACAAAGATGGGGAAAAAGCAGGACAGAACAGCTGGAAATTCAAAAAATAAGAGCGCATCTCCCCCTGCAAAGGAGCGCAGCTCATCGACAGCAATGGATCAAAGCTGGAAAGAGAATGACTTTGACGAGATGAGAGAAGAAGGCTTCAGTCCATGAAACTTCTCAGAGATAAAGGAGGAATTATGTACCCAGCACAAAGAAACTAGAAATCTTGAAAAAAGAGTGGAAGAATTGATGGCTAGACTAATTAATGCAGAGAAGGTCATAAACGAAACGACAGAGATGAAAGCCATGACACGAGAAATACGTGACAAATGCACAAGCTTCGGTAACCGACTCGATCAACTGGAAGAAAGAGTCTCAGTGATTGAGGATCAAATGGATGAAATGAAGCGAGAAGAGAAACCAAAAGAAAAACGAAGAAAAAGAAATGAACAAAGCCTGCAAGAAGTATGGGATTGTGTAAAAAGACCAAATCTACGTCTAATTGGGGTGCCTGAAAGTGAGGGGGAAAATGGAACCAAGTTGGAAAACACTCTTCAGGATATCATCCAGGAGAACTTCCCCAACCTAGTAGGGCAGGCCAACATTCAAATTCAGGAAATACAGAGAACGCCACAGAGATACTCCTTGAGAAGAGCAACTCCAAGACACATAATTGCCAGATTCACCAAAGTTGAAATGAAGGAAAGAACCTTAAGGGCAGCCAGAGAGAAAGGTCGGGTTACCCACAAAGGGAAGCCCATCAGACTAACAGCAGATCTCTCGGCAGAAACTCTACAAGCCAGAAGAGAGTGGGGGCCAATATTCAACATTCTTAAAGAAAGGAATTTTAAACCCAGAATTTCATATCCAGCCAAACTAAGTTTCATAAGTGAAGGAGAAATAAAATCCTTTACAGATAAGCAAATGCTTAGAGATTTTGTCACCACCAGGCCTGCCTTACAAGAGACCCTGAAGGAAGCCCTAAACATGGAAAGGAACAACTGGTACCAGCCATTGCAAAAACATGCCAAAATGTAAAGACCATCGAGGCTAGGAAGAAACTGCATCAACTAACGAGCAAAATAACCAGTTAATATCATAATGGCAGGATCAAGTTCACACATAACAATATTAACCTTAAATGTAAATGGACTAAATGCTCCAATGAAAAGACACAGACTGGCAAACTGGATAAAGAGTCAAGACCCATCAGTCTGCTGTATTCAGGAGACCCATCTCACATGCAGAGACATACATAGGCTCAAAATAAAGGGATGGAGGAAGATCTACCAAGCAGATGGAGAACAAAAAAAAAGCAGGGGTTGCAATCCTAGTCTCTGATAAAACAGACTTTAAACCATCAAAGATCAAAAGAGACAAAGAAGGCCATTACATAATGGTAAAGGGATCAATTCAACAGGAAGAGCTAACTATCCTAAATATATATGCATCCAATACAGGAGCACCCAGATTCATAAAGCAAGTCCTTAGAGACTTACAAAGAGACTTAGACTCCCATACAATAATAATGGGAGAGACTTACAAAAGACTTAGACTCCCATACAATAATAATGGGAGAGACTTACAAAGAGACTTAGACTCCAATACAATAATAATGGGAGACTTCAACACCCCACTGTCAACATTAGACAGATCAACGAGACAGAAAGTTAACAAGGATATCCAGGAATTGAACTCATCTCTGCAGCAAGCAGACCTAATAGACGTCTATAGAACTCTCCACCCCAAATCAACAGAATATACATTCTTCTCAGCACCACATCATACTTATTCCAAAATTGACCACATAATTGGAAGTAAAGCACTCCTCAGCAAATGTAAAAGAACAGAAATTATAACAAACTGTCTCTCAGACCACAGTGCAATCAAACTAGAACTCAGGACTAAGAAACTCAATCAAAACCGCTCAACTACATGGAAACTGAATAACCTGCCCCTGAATGACTACTGGGTACATAACAAAATGAAGGCAGAAAT
This sequence comes from Rhinopithecus roxellana, assembly GCF_007565055.1. NCBI lineage: Eukaryota > Metazoa > Chordata > Mammalia > Primates > Cercopithecidae > Rhinopithecus > Rhinopithecus roxellana. The sequence continues at coordinate 129,877,822 of NC_044557.1, read as the reverse complement.
AAAGATGTTCTTTGAAACCAATGAGAACAAAGATACAACATACCAGAATCTCTGGGACACATTTAAAGCAGTGTGTAGAGGGAAATTTATAGCACTAAATGCTCACAAGAGAAAGCAGGAAAGATCTAAAATTGACACTCTAACATCACAATGAAAAGAACTAGAGAGGCAAGAGCAAACACATTCAAAAGCTAGCAGAAGGCAAGAAATAACTAAGATCAGAGCAGAACTGAAGGAGATAGAGACACAAAAAACCCTCCAAAAAATCAATGAATCCAGGAGTTGGTTTTTTGAAAAGATCAACAAAATTGACAGACCGCTAGCAAGACTAATAAAGAAGAAAAGAGAGAGTAATCAAATAGACGCAATAAAAAATGATAAAGGGGATATCACCACCGACCCCACAGAAATACAAACTACCATCAGAGAATACTATAAACACCTCTACGCAAATCAACTAGAAAATCTAGAAGAAATGAATAATTTCCTGGACACTTACACTCTTCCAAGACTAATCCAGGAAGAAGTTGAATCCCTGAATAGACCAATAGCAGGCTCTGAAATTGAGGCAATAATTAATAGCCTACCAACCAAAAAAAGTCCAGGACCAGATGGATTCACAGCTGAATTCTACCAGAGGTACAAGGAGGAGCTGGTACCATTCCTTCTGAAACTATTCCAATCAATAGAAAAAGAGGGAATCCTCCCTAACTCATTTTATGAGGCCAACATCATCCTGATACCAAAGCCTGGCAGAGACACAACAAAAAAAGAGAATTTTAGACCAATATCCCTGATGAACATAGATGCAAAAATCCTCAATGAAATACTGGCAAACCGGATTCAGCAGCACATCAAAAAGCTTATCCACCATGATCAAGTGGGCTTCATCCCTGGGATGCAAGGCTGGTTCAACATTCGCAAATCAATAAACCTAATCCAGCATATAAACAGAACCAAAGACAAGAACCACATGATTATCTCAATAGATGCAGAAAAGGCCTTTGACAAAATTCAATAGCCCTTCATGCTAAAAACACTCAATAAATTTGGTATTGATGGAACGTACCTCAAAATAATAAGAGCTATTTATGACAAACCCACAGCCAATATCATACTGAACGGGCAAAAACTGGAAAAATTCCCTTTGAAAACTGGCACAAGACAGGGATGCCCTCTCTCACCACTTCTATTCAACATAGTGTTGGAAGTTCTGGCTAGGGCAATCAGGCAAGAGAAAGAAATCAAGGGTATTCAGTTAGGAAAAGAAGAAGTCAAATTGTCCCTGTTTGCAGATGACATGATTGTATATTTAGAAAACCCCATCGTCTCAGCCCAAAATCTCCTTAAGCTGATAAGAAACTTCAGCAAAGTCTCAGGATACAAAATTAATGTGCAAAAATGACAAGCATTCTGATACACCCGTAACAGACAAACAGAGAGCCAAATCAGGAATGAACTTCCATTCACAATTGCTTCAAAGAGAAGAAAATACCTAGGAATCCAACTTACAAGGGATGTAAAGGACCTCTTCAAGGAGAACTACAAACCACTGCTCAGTGAAATAAAAGAGGACACAAACAAATGGAAGAACATACCATGCTCATGGATAGGAAGAATCAATATCGTGAAAATGGCCATACTGCCCAAGGTAATTTATAGATTCAATGCCATCCCCATGAAGCAACCGATGAGTTTTTTCACAGAATTGGAAAAAACTGCTTTAAAGTTCATGTGGAACCAAAAAAGAGCCCGCATTGCCAAGACAATCCTAAGTCAAAAGGACAAAGCTGGAGGCATCATGCTACCTGACTTCAAACTATACTACAAGGCTACAGTAACCAAAACAGCATGGTACTGGTACCAAAACAGAGATATAGACCAATGGAACAGAACAGAGTCCTCAGAAATAATATCACACATCTACAGCCATCTGATCTTTGACAAACCTGAAAGAAACAAGAAATGGGGAAAGGATTCCCTATTTAATAAATGGTGCTGGGAAAATTGGCTAGCCATAAGTAGAAAGCTGAAACTGGATCCTTTCCTTACTCCTTATATGAAAATTAATTCAAGATGGATTCGAGACTTAAAAGTTAAACTTAATACCATGAAAACCCTAGAAGAAAACCTAGGTAGTACCATTCAGGATATAAGCATGGGCAAGGACTTCATGTCTAAAACACCAAAAGCAACGGCAACAAAAGCCAAAATTGACAAATCGGATCTAATTAAACTAAAGAGCTTCTGCACAGCAAAAGAAACTACCATCAGAGTGAAGAGGCAACCTACAGAATGGGAGAAAATTTTTGCAATCTACTCATCTGACAAAGGGCTAATATCCAGAACCTACAAAGAACTCAAACAAATTTACAAGAAAAAAACAACCCCATCAAAAAGTGGGCAAAGGATATGAACAGACATTTCTCAAAAGAAGACATTCATACAGCCAACAGACACATGAAAAAATGCCCATCATAACTGGTCATCAGAGAAATGCAAATCAAAACCACAATGAGATACCATCTCACACCAGTTAGAATGGCAATGATTAAAAAGTTAGGAAACAATAGGTGCTGGAGAGGATGTGGAGAAATAGGAACACTTTTACACTGTTGGTGGGATTGTAAACTAGTTCAACCATTATGGAAAACAGTATGGCAATTCCTCAAGGATCTAGAACTAGATGTACCATATGACCCAGCCATCCCATTACTGGGTATATACCGAAAGGATCATAAATCATGCTGCTATAAAGACACATGCACACGTATGTTTATTGCGGCACTATTCACAATAGCAAAGACTTGGAATCAACCCAAATGTCCATCTGTGACAGACTGGATTAAGAAAATGTGGCACATATACCCCATGGAATACTATGCAGCCATAAAACAGGATGAGTTTGTGTCCTTTGTAGGGACATGGATGCAGCTGGAAACCATCATTCTTAGCAAACTATCACAAGAAGAGAAAACCAAACACCGCATGTTCTCACTCATAGGTGGGAACTGAACAATGAGATCACTTGGACTCGGGAAGGGGAACATCACACACTGGGGCCTATCATGGGGAGGGGGGAGGGGGGAGGGATTGCATTGGGGAGTTATACATGATATAAATGATGAATTGATGGGTGCTGACGAGTTGATGGGTGCAGCACACCAACATGGCACAAATATACATATGTAACAAACCTGCATGTTATGCACATGTACCCTAGAACTTAAAGTATAATAAAAAAATGAAAAAAAAAAAAAAGACATTCATACAGCCAACAGACACATGAAAAAATGCTCATCATCACTGGTCGTCAGAGAAATGCAAATCAAAACCACAATGAGATACCATCTCACACCAGTTAGAATGGCAATCATTAAAAAGTCAGGAAACAATAGGTGCTGGAGAGGATGTGGAGAAATAGGAACACTTTTACACTGTTGGTGGGATTGTAAACTAGTTCAATCAACCATTATGGAGAACAGTATGGCAATTCCTCAAGGACCTAGAACTAGATGTACCAGATGACCCAGCCATCCCATTACTGGGTATATACCGAAAGGATCATAAATCATGCTGCTATAAAGACACATGCACACGTATGTTTATTGCGGCACTATTCACAATAGCAAAGACTTGGAATCAACCCAAATGTCCATCTCTGACAGACTGGATTAAGAAAATGTGGCACATATACACCATGGAATACTATGCAGCCATAAAACAGGATGAGTTTGTGTCCTTTGTAGGGACATGGATGCAGCTGGAAACCATCATTCTTAGCAAACTATCACAAGAACAGAAAACCAAACACTACATGTTCTCACTCACAGGTGGGAACTGAACAATGAGATCACTTGGACTCAGGAAGGGGAACATCACACACCGGGGCCTATCATGGGGAGGGGGGAGGGGGGAGGGGGGAGTGTTTGCATTGGGATTTATACCTGATGTAAATGATGAGTTGATGGGTGCTGATGAGTTGATGGGTGCAGCACACCAACATGGTACAAGTATACAAGTATACATATGTAACAAACCTACACGTTATGCACATGTACCCTAGAACTTAAAGTATAATAATAATAAAAAAAATTCTTCAGTTTTGTCTATCCACAGCTATTTTTGAAGCATTTTCCATTACTAGGGCCATTTATATTTAAGCCCATTTCTACTGGTAAAATATCCATCTAACAACCTCGAGCATTAAACACCTCCTTAAAACTACTCATATGGTTTACTCTTTAGCTTACAACATGGTTTACACCATCCTCCCAAAGAGGCAGTCAAATTGATCATAGCCACCTGTTCGCCCACCCCCACCCCCCACCCCCAACACTTACGTAGAAACATGCACTATCCGCCTTTCAACTGCCGCAAGGCTGACTTTGAAGTCACAATTTGCTAAGCTATTCTGGTAGAAGAAGCAACTCCTACATTTGTCTTTTAAACTGCAATGTTTGCCTGTGAATTTTTAAGTTAATACATTCTGATGATAACCTATTTTTTGGCCTTGATTTTCTTCATTTCAATTTTGTGTTCTTAGCTTCTTAGCTATCTGGACTAGTTTTTCATTATAAATTGTGCTACCTTTTCATTGTAAACTCTGGGCAATTGTTTTTACTATCCCATTGCCGGCAGAAAGTACTATAAAGTGATTTTCCTGCCACATCAGTTATAAGGTAAGTCATTCCTGTATTTTTACCCTTGCTAAATTATCTGCCTTTGGCAAGAGATCACAGACAAACTACAGACAGGGTTATAATCACGCTGCCTGCAGTCCCACAGGTCTGGCCAGAAATCACTTTCTCTTCCAGACTCCATCCCCTTTCATGTAGCTCCTTTCTGTGAGACATTCATTCTTCTATTGTTAGCATGGTGAATTTCCTCCTTCTCTCCACATTATTAGTTTCCCCTTCACCCATATCATGTCACTGAAATCGTCTTAAATAATAAAGTACAAGCAAAGTGTTAAAAGTATTTTATTTTTAAAAAACTGTTTAACATTTTTGTTGTACTTTTTAAAATCTCTTGTGTCTATGTATTTTTGCATTTCCCATAAATACATCTTTTATACCAAATAAATTTAAAGTTAATTAAGCTGTTCTTGCTTTAATGGGGAATTGAGCTCTGAAATGTGATTGTTTGGAGTGAGGCATAGATTAGCAAAATGATTTCCTTTTCTCTATGCATGGAAAACATTATGTCACATTTAGTAAGTACCTACTGGAATTCTTAGCTGCAGTTAAATCATGTTAGTATTTTCCTTGGGGTAGAGGTAGAGTAGTTAAGCCTGCTGAATGATTTGATATAGGTGAAAACTTGGCGGGGAGCCTTGTAGCCTCAGGCTGTGAATCTGAGCTCAGCCACACATTTCTACACATTCCCCAGCATCCCTTATTACACATATGAGGAACCGTTTTAAGATGTGGTGGAGTTATTCCTATTTATTCAAGAAGTGAACAGAGCTATTAGAAAGAAATTCTTAAGTCCTCTGTGGGATGAAAATCATTCTTCCAGTGCTGTAAGACAGTGATGGAAGTTTTGTGTGTCAAGAGGAAAGAGCTGAAAGGACTAGAAAAATCATTGTGTTTTTCCACTCCTTTAAGTCATTAAAATTGGCTTAAAATATTAAAACTTATTTTTCATGCAACTGGCTCCTCCTACCATAACCTGTCAACATAATGGTTCCTATTTTTTTTTTTATTTTTAAAAGTGCTATGTTGAAACAAGATAACTTGATTCTGAAACTCTACAGTGCTAATGTTTCTAGACAGCATTAGTACAGTCAGAGGTTTCTCTTTCTGGTGGTGCAGTTAGAAAGGGAATTGGTTTTGAGGAAGAGTCTGGGAGTATGAATCTGTACTTGTCAGCCATGACCCTGCACCAGTTACATGTCTTCTTTGAATCTCAGTGTTCCTGTCTGAAAAAAGGGGGAAAATTGTGTCCAGGTTGCAGGTTTGTGGAGAGATTACGCTAATGCTCTTAGCACAGTAATTGGCACCAAATAAGTACTCAGAATCCGGTAAGGGTTAATTGCCTTCTTTATGGCCCTCAAGAATGATATTATTTTATCAGTAAAATCATCATATTATTTATAGTAGTACTCTAGATTTATTTTTTTAAATGCAAATAAGTTGTATGATTGCAACTAAGTTTTTTTTAGTAGAGATTCTTATTTTAGCAGTACAAAAATATTAGCATATACTCACTGTTATAGTATGTCTGCAGGGTTAATTCTTAGCAGTAACATTATTTAATCAAAGGGAAATGCATTTTTTGATAATTATTGGCAAATTTCTCTACAAAAAGGCTGCATCAATTTTGATTCCCTCCAAAGATGTATAGCAGTGCCCATTTCTCCATGCCCAGATCAGAACTAGATATTTTTTTAATTTGGGCGCCACTATGTGAAGTAAAATCTATCATACCTGCAAATAATTTATATAGGATTTAAACCTGAAGGTGCTGGGAAACTACCAGAAGGATTTTTAATGTCACAATCTATTGTTTTCCTTCTATGGACTCATACTTCTTTTCAATGTTGGATTTCTGGGTGAAAATACTTCCTCCCTCCCTTTATCTCCATTCCATCAGCTTCTTGTATCCTTCCAGGCTTTTGTAGGTGTGTTTCTTAGCCCAAAGTAACACAAGCAAAAAGCAGAGAGAGCGGACCCTCTCATGATCTTTTATAGCTAGAAAACTTCTCTGGGCTTGTCTCGTATAAAATCAGTAGAGATCAGTGATACTCAACCTTGAATGTGTATAAAAATCAGGGCATTGTGAAAAATAAAGATTTGTGCATTGTCCTCAAGAGAATCCCATTCTATAGGCCTGGAATGGGGCCTGAAAATTTTTAAATAAGCACCACAGGTGATATAGGCAACCCCAAGACCACAGTGGTATAGTCTTCAGAAGGGACAAAACATTCATAGTACTGGACAAGCAGAACCTCCCCATTTCACTTGGATACACAGCTTTTACCCAACCAGGTTCAGTCTCTGTAAAGGTGTCTTTTATACTCAAGAACAGTAAGTAGGCCCCAGACAGGAAATTGAGCTTCCCCTGTGAGTGTGCTCTTTGCCTTTGAGCTGTGATGTGTCTTTGGGAAGTTAAACCGCCAACACCTGATGGAAGTAAAGAAAGTATTTTATTGACCTGGTACTCATTTATTAACCTGAAAGCAACACTGTTGAGCTTCCTTGACATGGCAACGTCACATGCCTCACCAATTACTCTCTGCTCTTCATATCACCTAGGCCTCTGTGACCTCAACTGAATTGGCAAAACTGTCAGGGAAAGCACCTTAACTGTAATAGTGGTGTGAAAAGTATGGCTAGGGAGATGAAGGAGGGAAAAGAGGCATTCAGAATTAAGTCATTTGTCTTAGAGTTTCTCAGCACTTTATCAAGTTTGTAGCTATGCTATTAATGGATTCAGCAAGCCTGCTCTGATGGCTTCTGATTCCTTTTGCTTACCTAATCTGTACCTAGCACAGTGTTATTAGGCCATTCTTTCATTGATATAAATAAATACCTGAGACTGGGTGATTCATAAGAAAAGAGATTTAATTGGATCATGGTTCTTTAGGCTTTAATGGAAGCATGGTACTGGCATCTGCTCAGCTTATGCGGAGGCTTCAGGACATGTACAATCATGGTGGAGACAAAAGAGGAGCTGGCATATCACATGGTGAAAGCAGGAGCAAGTGAGAGAGAAACTAGGGGGAGGTGCCACACACTTTTAAACAACCAGATCTCATGTGAGCCCAGAGTGAGAGCTCACTTATCACCAAGGAGATGGCCCAAGCCATTCATGCGGGGTCCATGTTTGGATCCCCCATGATCCAAACACCTCCCAACAGGCCCCATCTTCAACAGTGGGGCTCACATCTCAACAGGAGGTTTGGAGGGGCCATTCAAACTATATCACATGGTTCCCAGTGCCTGGCATGTAGTCAATAGTGTCTTTTATTCCATGTTCATACATGCACACACTCCTTCAACAAGTATCTACTGAGAGTGTGACTCTGAGTGGGCATGTGGGATATGATGGAAAACAAGATGGATTTGGTCCTTCCCCTGGGGTTTACATTTTGGTTGTTGAAATTCATTGTAAACTACAGTTGGTAACTACTACAAAGACTGTATGAGCTTTAGTGGGAATGAGCAATTTAACTAGGAAATCAGACTTAGAGAAGTTTTCCTTCAGAGCGTCTCCAACTAAAAATAAATAAACAAAAGAAAACATGATGAATCTTTTTGGTCAATATAATAAGCGATTTCAGGGTATTTTAAGTCATTTTGAAGAATAGTCTCCCAGAATTGTCAAGCTTGCCTTTTAGAGTAGTACTTTGTTTGAAGACGGAGTCTTGCTCTGTCATCCAGCCTAGAGTGCAGAGGCGTGATCTTGGCTCACTGCTACCTCCACCTCTGGGGTTCAAGGGATTCTCTCACCTCAGCCTTCCGAGTGGCTGGGATTACAGGTGTGTGCCATGACACCTGACTAATTTTTGTATTTTTGGTAGAAACAGGTTTCACCATGTTGGCCAGGCTGGTCTTGAACTCCTGACCTCAATTGATCTGCCTGCCTTGGCCTCCCAAAGTGCTGGAATTACAGATGTGAGCCACCACGCCTGGCCTAGAGTAGTTCTATAATGTATAGGGCTTCTTAACCAAAGCTCTTTGGTTCATTCTCATAAATAGGTAAGTGTCTTTGCTTCTTTTTGCCCAATACCGAGACATATATTAAGTTCTTTGTGATCTTTTTAATATCAGAGCTACTTTTAGGCCCAGGCATGGCTTCCAGCCAGAGTGTTCATGTGACCACCTCTTGGATGTGCTCTGGGAAGAAGTACGATCTACACGACGTGGTAACTACTGTCTGGAATGTGGATCTGATTTCTCTAGGCAGCATACTATATAGACAGATGACTCCCATGGATGGGTGGCTTGTGAACAGCTTGCGCATTCTCATGTGGTTGCTTTAGTGAGTATCTTTTCATCACCATATTCAAGGACATCTGCTGTTGGAGATCCCGTGAAATAAATTAATTTGTGATTTTATCAGCCTGCACACGTAACCTGGGTACTCTCTTAGCTCCTAAGCAAATATATAATGCCCATTAAAGTATTCAGTGCTGCTGACACAATGACATGATTAAGAATGCTGTCTTATCCTCAGGGAAGAGGCTTAGAATATGCTTATTATTACTGGTACACATTGTAAGGGCACGGCTTCAGAAATAGTTGTGGAATTGCTAGGTGAAACTCCCCTGCAATAATCCCATAAAGAATCAGTAGAAATAAGCACTACTGAAATTTGCATATACTCTATGCATAACAATTATAATGTATGTAAGGATTGCTGTCTTCTGGCATCATAAAGTGAAATGTTAGGAAGTCATGGCTTATGCGCATCAAAACCTGCTGATACATGTTTGGTGTGCTAGCGAGTGACCTTATACTGCCTCAGAGTTCCTGAAGTGACTTAGTGATGATCCAGGTTAACTCAGCACATACTGATTAAACACCTCATCTCTTCCAGGGACACTGCTAGATGCTGAAAGGGGATAAAATAATGAATAAAGTTTTCAACCTCAATATCTCATCAGCCTGGGGAATTTGTGGAACACAAATCACCGTGCAGATGACGAGGATCAAGATAATTAACTATAATATTGCTTTTCACACAGGACACCACGGGAGGTATGTGTGGATCATTGCAAGGGGTGGATAACACCGACCTTGATGTGGTAACCAAAGAAAATCATCTCATTTTATAGCTGTCCTTAAATTTTCATATCTAATGTAACAAAGCAACCCAGAATTGAAGGAAATCTTTCTGCACAGTATTTTATTGATCCGCGGTTCACTCTTTAACTTTCAGTGCAATCGTTACCTCCATCGTGTAGCCACCCTGCCTGACCTCTCGTCCTCATTCTCTATGTCATGCTGTGTTCTCTACATTTTCATAACTGAGAAGACTCAAAGGAAAGAACCCTGCCTTCTGAGAATCAGAACTTTTGACTGTTCAACAGAGGTCAACATATTTTCCTCCAGATATTCTCTGAATAGCTATTTGGAGCCAGTCAGCTATGACACTAATTTCCTTCCTTCCTTCCTTCCTTCCTTCCTTCCTTCCTTCCTTCCTTCCTTCCTTCCTTCCTTCCTTCCTTCCTTCCTTCCTTCCTTCCTTCCTTCCTTCCTTCTTTCCCTCCTTCCCTCTCTTTCTCTCTTTCTCTCTCTCTTTCTCTCTTTCTTTTTTTTTTTTTTGGAGTTTTGCTCTTATTGCCCAGGCTGGAGTGCAATGGTGCAATCTCGGCTCACTGCAATCTCCACCTCCCGGGTTCAAGCAATTCTCCTCCTGAGTAGCTGGGACTACAGGCGTGCGCCACCATGTCCGGCTAATTTTTTGTATTTAGTAGAGATGGGGTTTCACCATGTTGGTCAGTCTGTTCTTGAACTCCTGATTTCAGGTGGTCACCTGCCTCGACCTCCCAAAGGGCTGGGATTACGGGTATGAGCCACTGTGCCTGGCCCCAGCACTAATTTTCTTAAAAGCAGAAATGTACCTTTAGCATTAGGGAAAAGTGGATGGGAGAGGGCAGGTAGGATCCAGGAATCAAAATCTTGAATAGTCTGTCCTGGTACCAGTTTTACCACTTTCAGCAGCTAACACAATTTGGCCTGCACTGAAGCCTCATGATGAAGAATTTAGGGTGACTGCTGACTTTTTGTGGAGAGTGAGAGAGCAACTTAAACTAACACTCTTGCTGGTGCCTAAACAATCATTTCAGCTAAAAAATAGCCCTTGACAAACTTATCCATAGGAGGTTGTCAATGACACTACAACAGATAAACACCCAGGAGGAGATATGAATTAGAGATCTTCAGTTTGGAATTTCCTTTCTCCTTAGATGTTTCTTGCTTTTTGAGATTCCTGGTGTGATATCATAATTTGCTAATGTCTGTTTTTTGGGATCTATCCTCTCTCAGCCAACAAGCATTGATTATAGACTAAGAAGCTCTAGATTCTGGGCTCAGTCCTGGGTATACAAAGATAAAGAAGAAATGATCCCTGCCCTCAATGAAATGTGACAAGAGGGCTGAAGATACAGGGGAAGGTGGGGAGCATGCAGGAGCACAACTGAGCCACCTCTGAAAGGAAGTGCTATTTGAGTTTCTTTCCATGAAGAGTTAGATGGAATTAGGATGTTGGAGGGGAATAAGATAGGAGATTGTTCCAGGTAGTTTTAGGTGCAGTTGCAGGGTCAATAAATGTTGTTGCTAAAGAGCAGGGATCTAGTCCTGGAGGACATTTGCATCATATCTGGGAACTTGAGTTTCCTGGGGACACATGAGGCACAAAGTTGGGTGGATGGATAGAGAATCATAAAAAAATTTCATGTATTCACTTTGCAGCAAAAACTAAGCTGAGTTTTATACAGATGTGCTTTACATGGATGTGTCATTCAGCTCTTAGAATGCTGAGTGAATTGAAGGATGAAGAAGGTAAGTGATTTGCTTTCATTGCACAACTAATAAACTCTTGTGCTGTGAAATGAGATCAACCTGACTCTGAATTTAAGTTCCTAATTACATATTACATAACCTGATAGTATTTCTGGGCTTTTCTGCTATATGAAAAGTTATGATTAGTCAATGCTAGATGATATGAAGTCTTGAAATATCTGAACTTTGTTTTGATGAATGTGAGTGCCATATTTTCCCAAGGTGACTCTTTCTGTTTTAGGATCCATATTTTACAAAGGGAATTTGATGAAATATGAAGGGTATGAACTCTGCAGTCAAGTTGACTTGTCTTCAAATTCCAGCTAGGGCATTTGCTAGGGGTGTGGCTTTGGGGCAGATTTCTTAAACTCTCTGAGCTTTAGTTTCCTCATTGGTAGAAGCTGTATGAAAATGCTCAACCTATAGGGATATAGTAAGGATTAATAGGGATATAAGGCATCTAGCACAGTGTCTGGCCAAGAGCAAGCCCTGAATAAATTACGATATTATTATTCATTTCCTCGAATCTGCCAGCAGGGCTTTGGTATAATCCTCTGTAGTCATGGTTGGGGCTCAGCTGTCCAAACTGAGTTACAGATGTGGCAGAGAACACCTTTCTTTTACTCCCATGATCCTCTGGGCAGGCCTGCTCTACCTGGTTGTGAGCAGAAAGTATTTCAGAAGCTACTCTTTTCATTTCTCTGACATGTACCTTCTCCTTTTTCTAAAACGACTGTAAATGCCCAATTTGGTTTCTTATACACTGAACATACCTATGCCGTCTTAGAATGGTAGAGCTGCAATTGATTTTCTTAGCACCAGTGAATGTCCTGCCCAGGCTGCCGTTCTACTTCTGAAGTGTGTGAATTGTGATGGGAATGGTGAGAAACTTTTTTTTTTTTTTTCCTTAACAATTGTGTGAGCTGGTCTGATATCTGGGCACTAGTTGTAGTAGGGATTTTTGTAGGATCTCTTTACCATGCATGTTTGGATTACACAGACTGGCACACAAGACCTTTTTTGTTCAGGGCCTTCTAATTTTTTTTTTAAACAGGCACAAAAGTTCTTGGGGTATGAATTCAGTATGTGTATAGTGGGTGTACAATTATTAGCACACTGCTCTACCCCTGAAATGTCAATTCATGTACAAGAGGGCCTTACTCCCAGAGGAAAGGGCCCATTCAGTTGCCTGTGAACCATGCTTCATGGTGAACTAACACAGTCTGTTGTGACCTTGGTTTCTTTCTTAATTCCATCCCATCAGTATAGATTGATTACAAAGAGGCAAGCTACTTCAACAGCTGAAAAAATGACTAAAGGCTCCCCCACTCCATATTCACCTTTTGTGGTGGTGCTGGGGACACTGATGAGCATAATCCGAGTGTGCAAATAACTACTATATGGAGTATTAGATGATAAATGCCTTGAGAGATATAATGGCCAAGTGCCTCAAGAGTCCAAGGATGGCAATGTTAAATACAAGGACGGAAAGTTGGGAAAGTTTCAGAGAATAACTCCTTCCTTGTATTTAGAAGATAACGTGTTGTGTAGCCATAAAACAGGGAAGAGGCAAGTAGGTCTTAAAACCACACTCTGTTATTGCAAAAACAACTCTGGACTAAATCACTTTAGCATCTAAGAACAGAAAAGGGAACAGTGAACTTAAGTTTCCCCAAAACAGTCACCGCAGACTCTGTTCCAGGAGGCGAAATGGCATTTTTAATTCAACAGGTTATAGCTTATTCATTGTACCCTAAAAACACACATTTAAACACACCTGAGTGCATGGTATTCTGAAGATCAGTGTATCATTGTAGAGGGTAAATTGATGTTTTCCTAGGTGTCACCAATGTCAATGAACCCGTAAATCCACCATTCTGTGTTTAGCTCATTAATACCTTTAATGAGAAAATAAAGCAAACTTGATTTTTTGACATATAGACATGGTCTTGAATGGTATATGTATATTTTTTTGAAAAAGGTCTCTTTGTTTGTCTTTTAAGGAAAGACCTACCTTTTCTTTCCAAATTATTTGTTGCAGAAATATAGGCAGACATACAAATTAAACTAAGAACCACACTCCCATTTCATCCAAGTTTTATGGTGGGTCTGTGCTGGCCTTTACGATTCTCCTCAGGGCTTTGAGTTTTTCTGGCCTGGCTGGAATTTTATAATTGAAAAATTTTCCATCTGACTTTGGCCCTTCAAGCAAATACTGTACAAGCATCTTCATTGTACATCATGCTGAGTTTGAAGGAAGGCAAAGCAGATGTGCAGTTCCTCTTTCTGTCAGGAGCCTCACCCCAGGAAGCAAACTCAGCTGCTCCTGTCCTTGATCTGCTGGGATGGAGCTAGACAAAGAGTGATGTTGTGAATCATTCAGTGCCTTTCCATGTTGCCCAGATTACATACCACTCACCAGAAACATGGGAAAGCAGCATTTCCCCCCGAAGGATCAGTGTTTAAATCGTCTTTTATTCAGCAGAACCACCGAATGGACCCAGCTCCATTCTTCCTGGCTTTCTCTGTTCCCCATGATGCTTGTGTGTACATTTCTCTCCTTCTGTATCCTGTTGTCTTTAAAACCTGAGTGGTTACTCATCACTGCTGTGCTCTTTATCCCACTCTCCATTGTGACTTTCCCACACTTCCTCCATTTCACAGCTTCATCAAATCTTCCTTTTGTCTTTTGGATCTCCAACCTTTTCCTCCCACTGTCTTATCCTTTCCTTCTGTTTGTAAACATCTTCTTGTTTCCTCATATTTTAATAAAAACAAAGATAAATGAACAAACACTTTCCTAGATATGGTGTGGGCTTTTCCAACTTCTCTGACATCCAGACTTATGAGACTAGGCTTTGTCTCTAAGTTGTTACTTTTCCTCCCACTACATTCTACTTTCTTCTCCAACAGCTGGAGAAAAACTGCTTTCCTGAAGGTTACCAGGGGCTTTCTATAATCAAAGGCAATTGCAGATTCTTGTTTCTCCTGCTAATTGACTTCATATTAAACCCGATGCTGTTGATAATCCTCTTTTCACCCCCTTGTCCCGTCCTTCAGGGACTCTCCTGACTCCTCCTCTCCTATCTGCCTCTCAGAGGCAAGTGTTTCTCAAGATTCTATGCCTGGGCTCCTTTTTGTTCTATGCCTGGGCTCCTTTTTGTTTGAAAATTTTTATCTGATATCACTTCTATGCTATGGCTCCTAAATTTTTATTTCTAGCCATAAATTCTCTCCTGATTACAGAACACTATGAACAAAAATCTGGATGTGGTTCTACATCCATGCTCCTTTAATTCAGCAGCACCTAAATCCAATTTATCTTTTCCATTTCTTTCCATGTCTAGATTTGCTTCTTCCCAGGCCTTCCTCTTCTCAGTTAATTATTATGCATCCATCTGAAAGCCAGGCAAGCTGGAACCCTTTGTCTTGTTCTCCAACTTCACTCTCTTCATCTAATCAGTCCAAAGTACTGTCAATTTAACCATCAAATGTTTCTTAAATTATACCTTTTCTGTTTGTATGCCATTACTCTAATGAGGATTTGGATTATTTCATTAGTCTCCTGGATTCGCATCTCTTTCTTCTAGGAATCATCATTTTCACTCATTCCAAAGTTAATGTTTTTTAAACATAGTACAAACTGTCTTATCTCCTACTGCTGTCTTTCAATAGCTCCTCATTGTCCAAATGGTTAAATTTTAGCTCCCAGGGACAGCATTCAAGGTTTTCCATTACTTCTTATATCCTTTTAGGTTTCTTTCCCACAGTGCACTCCCCATGAACTTTATGTGCAGTTGAGGTCACACCAGAATAAATAGAGGGTACCTTCAGGCCCCGTGATCTTTGTGCTATTGTTCATTTCAAAATGGTCCTATGGTCTCCCTGCTCTGTCTTCTGCTTTGACACCACATCTTTCCTGAAACCTGTCTTAATAGCCTAGACAAAATTTTCTATTGTGAACTCTGCAATATGTTGTAATGAACTTAGCAGGATGGAAAAGAAGGAGCCCTGAATTTTTGCATCAGACAACTTAAATTCAAATTTCCGTCCACCACTTGCAAGCTTCGTAGCCCACTGTGGCTTCCAAGTTACCTGGAGCGACTTTGCCATTTCCAAGCCTGTACTCTCAGGAAGTGGCAACTCCATTCTGGCAGTTGTTCAAGTTACAAACCTTGTAGTACTTTTCGACTCTCCCCAGTCCCCACTCTATAGCTAATCCATCAGCAAATTATATTGGCTCTGCTTTCTAAATAATCCAGTATCTAACCACTTCTCCTAATCTCTGCTGCTACCACCTGGGTTCAAGTAACCTTCCACTGTCATCTGGATATTTTCCAGAGCCTCCTTGCTGTTCTTCCTGTTTCTATCTGTTTCCTTCTTGTTTTCAGCCTTATCCTGCTCCAGTCTGTTCTCAATGTAGCATCTAGAGTGATCCTGTTAAACCATGTCAGATCTTGTTATCCTCTATTCAAAACTCTTCAATGATTTTCTTGCTCACTCATAGATTTACAAAGATAAAGACGCAATGGCCTTACCTACAGACTCCCATGACCTACCTCCTCATACCATTATTTTTCTCTTTTCATTTCATGTACTCTCTTCCTTCCTCATTCTTCCCTCATGGTTCCTCAAATAGGCCAAGGAAAATCCATCTGGGGCCTTTGAAATTGTGCTTACCTCTCCTCGGAATGCTCTTTCCCAGATATCTACACTGCTCAGGAAAGCGTTCCTACACCAAGAAGTTTCTGAAAATCCATTAGTAATAAACAAAATAGGTTGCTTTCTTTTTATATAAATCTTTATTCCACAAGCATTCAAAAGGGGGAGGTTACTCACATCTATTGACCTCATTGAGCTAGGTATTGTGATCGAATGATTTTATTATGTGATTTTATTTGCATAGTAACCTTTAGTGCCCATTTTATAGGAAAAGAAAGCAAGGCTCAGAGACATTAAGTAATTTGTCTATATTAGTGAAAGAGCTGAAATGTGAAACAGTGTCTAACCTCAAAGCCTTCAACTTTTTATATTACACCATTATTATTGTTCTTCTTGTTTTTGTTTGTACCTACCACACACCAGACACTGTCAAGACGATTGAGGTGAAATCATAAACGGAAAATATTTGTGATTGGTGTGCTCAGTCTAGGGGAGAGCCTCCTTCACACAGTTCTGAGCAGTGGGCCGTCATGCTTTCAGAGCCGACCAACAGATTTTTCCATGGGAAGTGATGTTAGAAAGATGCACAACCAATCACCAGAGAGAATTTGGTGGGAGACAGGGGAGGGCATCCCCTACAAAAAGAGCAAAGCAATTCATGTCACTACGGAGAATGACCAGCCACTCTGCTGCTCATTTGAACCCTCTGGTTAAAAAATAGATATTCTAAATCCCTGCCTCCAATGGTAGCGTCCTCACTCATTACCAGGCAATTATCAATCATTGCCTCAATGAGATCCCAAAGTTGCCAGATCTTCCACTTTTTCCCCTCTAAAATTTACGTGTTTATATGACATCCTCTAATGGTGAAATGTTGGCAATCAATTCCTTCATGTTAGAATATCCCACAACAAAGGTCTGTCTTGAGTCAAGAGTGGCCCCTCTGTCCCTGCTTTGTAAGCCTTGGTATATGGGACAGGGTGGACTGTTAAACAATGAGCTCATCCTGAAGGCTCGGAGAGAGGGTGATCTTGCCCCAAACACCCTAAAACCCAGTACTAGCCCTGAGAGTGAATGCCTAAGGTGGCATTGTCTACCACAAGTTTTCTGATCCCCTGTACTCTTCCCTGCCACGTGAGGCACGGCTTCAATCTCTTCTCTTCTGGAACCCTGTACCTGATCACACTAACCTACACTTTCAGGCCCCAAGGAATACCACTCCACAGTCTAGTAGATGAAGATGGGGAAGCTGTTACACTAAAAGAGGGTGGGGTGTGAGGAATATAGTTCAGACATCTCAGATATTTTCCAGAGATTGTATGCACCACGATTGCTGAAGTGGTGGTGGGAAGAGGACTCAGATTTGGTTCAAGAGGTGCACAGGAGACAGTGATTTTGAAGTATCCCCAAATGGACTCTTCTAAAACAATCTGAGGAAGGATCATTTCTTTTTTCAGTGATTGTGTTTCTTAAACATAATAGTTTTCAGAAATATCCTTTATTCAATTAAACAGGTTTCTTTGGCCACCAGTTTGTTCCCATTTCTCAGCTGTGTGCTAATCTTTCCACAGCATGAATCTGACCATGTCTCCCCCTACGTACATTCCTTTAATAGCTCCTTTTGTCCTTTAGAATGAGGCTCACCCTGGCCCCCAACATGGCTCATGATCCCGCCCTGCTTCATCTCTATTCTTTTCTCTCACCTTTCCCTGCAGTGCCACCATAGTTTGTCTTAGTAAAAAGCAAAGGCTTTTTTAAACTAAAGAAATTAAACATAGGATGGAGGAGGTAGTAGTGTGTACTAAGAATGGGTTAAATAAGACATGAGACTTATTTAGAATCAAATTCTAGATTGAGTCAGATCAATGACTCTGTACTAAGTACAGGTCATAGTTACATATTTATGTCAATATGGATTAGAGTTTAAGAATAATTATTTGTTTATTGCAGCACTATTCACAATAGCAAAGACTTGGAATCAACCCAAATGTCCATCAGTGACAGACTGGATTAAGCAAATGTGGCACATATACACCATGGAATACTATGCAGCCATAAAAAAGGATGAGTTTGCATCCTTTGTAGAGACATGGATGCAGCTGGAAACCATCATTCTCAGCAAACTATCGCAAGAACAGAAAACCAAACACCGCATGTTCTCACTCATAGGTGGGAACTGAACAATGAGATCACTTGGACTCAGGAAGGGGAACATCACACACCGGGGCCTATCATGGGTGGGGGGGGGGAGGGGAGGGATTGCATTGGGAGTTATACCTGATGTAAATGACGAGTTGATGGGTGCTGACGAGTTGATGGGTGCAGCACACCAACATGGCACAAGTATACATATGTAACAAACCTGCACGTTATGCACACGTACCCTAGAACTTAAGGTATAAAAAAAAAAAGAATTATGACACCTGTTCCGTATACAAAATTCAACTTTTAAAATTCTTCCTTATCAATTCTTACTTTATAAAAGGCTACTCAAGATTTCCTGTCCATGATGGCATATGGGTAAAATCTTGGCCTCTGGAGTCATCCTTCTGAACTTCAAATCCTAGATCTGTCACTTGCTAACTGTGTGGCCTTCACCAAGTTTCTCTGTTTGCTCATCTTTAAAATAACATAATAATCATAACAAGTATCATTTTGATTACTAAACATATGCCAGCATTCTTTCAAATATTTTACATATATTATAGCAATTAATTATCATTAATCTTCGTATTTTATCAATAAGAAACAGTGAAAAGCACAGAGGTTAAAGTACCTTGCCTGAAATCAAGCAGCTAGTTAGGCGCATAACCAATACTAGCCCAAACTGACTTCAGTGTCCATGCTCGTAACTGCTTAACCATTAAGCGAAACTCTCAGAACAGAACATATTTCCTAGGGTATCTACCTGGTAGTTATATCATGATGATTAAATAGACAATCCATATAAATAAATCATCTCATTCAATTAGATGACATATTTAAAGCCACAATGCTTGGCACTTCAGTGTTCAGTAAATGTTAGCATAGGAATTATTTTTATTGTTATTATTATTTGGTGTTCTTACTTGGCTGCCAAGGCACATTTATGTAAGTGGATTGCCAATTGTCTTTCACTTTAACTATCATCATCAGACTTATTCAAAAGCATGCAGTTGTTTCTAACTGAAAAAATTACTTCTGGCATCTCCAACCGCAATGTTTTGTAATAATGAGTACTTTGATATGTACTTTCTCAGCAAAAAGCCATTGCAGTCAGTCTTCATGATTTAATGTCTGGCATGATTTATTTTTCTATCTTGCAGCTTCCTAAAATGTATTAGGAATAACTAGATGTTAAGAAACTGTGAATTTAGTTTTAAAGATTAATGTGAAATAGTAGTGTTAGCAATAAGAATGTGCATAAATATCATGGTCTATAAAAGACTTGTGTCGCTATAAATATTGGCACATTTAAATTTTTATGTCACTGCTGAATGCTTCTTCAACAACAGCAGTATGTCATTTAATACAGTAGCAACATGAAACTCTGTAGGGGGTGAGTGTTAGAGTACTTTATGTTGTCTCCTCTTCATATCTTTTTCATGTTACCTACATGCTGAGTAGCAGCGTTCTGTTCAACCTGTCATAAGGAACTCAGTTGTTTAAGTCGATATCTCAGTTGTCATAAACTTGATTTTGACTTACACCATACCCTACTAGGACCTTTGCTTGTGAGATTTTTGGTTGACTGAGCTTCCCTATAATATGAAAAACATCTTTCATGTTTGGCTATTTTTCTCTTTCCAAATCCAGAGCTCCATTATGAAATCTAAGTTTTTTCCCTAGGAAAGCTTTTATTTTTCTTCTTTATAGCTGGCCCTCTCTTTTCTAACATCACCACACCTGTGTCATATTATCCTGTAAATGCATATTGAGTGCAAATGTATTTTTCTCTTTGAGGGATATAAAGTAACATGTATCCAGAAATATGAATCTATTTCTGCAGAGTCTATGCAATCAATCATCTCATGAATGAATGAAACTTTGGTACTGTTCTGGTGCTTTCAAATAGCTTCTTCATAATAATTCTAGATATTGATAAATTAGTATGCCATCAGCCTGTATGTATACGGATCCCTTATGTAACAAGGACATGTTTTATAAGTTTCCCCCCCCAAAAAATTTTAAATTCAACTAGAGAAGAGAATAGGTATGCATGGGTAAGTAAATTAGAATAGATGGATAATATGAACAAAAATCAGAAACAAATTCTGCAAGTAGTGAATGTGGTTCCTAAAAGATGTTGGTTCAAGGGACTTAAGGTTTTGCCTTCCAAAGATGAACCAGCTGTTTCTCACCTCTTTGAGTGACTAGAAGCATATGGTGAAACTCAATAATTTTAGTAATATAGCACCTTTCACTCAGGCATCTTCTAAGACTTAATAGATGTTAAGCTCCTGCTAGACACCAACTCAATGGCACTTTTCAAAAAACAAGCCACGCTCAACGATCTAAATCTGGAGTAAGATTTTGGTGATGATAGGTCTGCCAAGTAATTTTGGCACTCCTTCTATTCATTAGCTATTCTCTGGGGAGAAAAGAAACTAAGTGCTGCATAAACCAGATCCTGGTGCTTGTATAACATCCCCAATGTTACAACCATGTATATAGCATACTAATTTCACTACTAAAACTTCTGAAGCCTCCGTCGATATCTGAGTTTGAAAAAACAAAAAAGGACTCTTACCTTCATCCTCCACATTCAACCCAGTTTCCCATTTAGACACAATTACAGATTTTCTTGTCTTGTTCTTAACCAGCTTAACACTGCTGCTCCCCACTGTTGAAACTCTCTTTCTCCTTCTCCTCTTTCCAGACTGTTGTTCTACCACAATCACCATCATCCTGGGAAGTCCACACTGTGCAATTACTCTATACTTTTTTCCATCCTTTTTGTCTACCAAAGACAAAGTAGTGCTCATTTCTCAAGGACATCAGCACCTTCATTCATTTAACAACTGATTATTACAGGTCTACCATGATAAGGCAAGAGAGAAAATGGTACTTATACTCCCTGCTATACTGGAGTTGGCTGTCTAGATGGTTCCTTCATCAACTTCTGTTTTTCTCTTGGATTCAGCTAGGCATGCTTTTCACATGATCATCTCAGCCTATGAACATGCATGATCATAAAATCATATTTACCTTCTTAATGATGACAGCGACAAGTCTTGACTGTTTATAAAAATTACATGGATTTTTGAGCCTGTAACACGGGCACACAAATAACAATTTGCTTGCACCTTCTGAAAACTGTATTTGTTAATAGATAATATGTTGCTCTGTCAATCTTTGGACTTTTTAAGTATTGCATCTCAGGATGAGATTGTAAATCAGTTTTTCAATAACATATATACATAAGTTAGATGTGTTAATACTTTATTAACTGCTAAGATCTATCAGAATGGTGTGTGCATGCTGCTGAAACCATGTAAGTATCTGCCTGCAAACATTAAGGGCAACGAAGGAAAAGTTCAGGGCTCTAGAGAATTTGTGCAAGGCATCTGACCTTGTCGGGGAGGGCAGGACCTGGTCCCTGCGAGTGTAAGCATGCAATGAGATTAGATTTGTTAGCAGGTCAGAGGCAAGCAAGAGTGATGTAGCTAGAGGCACCAGCACAAGAAAGGAAACTTGGAGTTTCTGCAAGAAGGCCAGTGAGAACTGAATGCAGAGAGCAATGGGAATGGTTTCAGGTGAATTGAGAGAGGTGGGCAGGGGTCTGCTCATGCAGGCACTTAAGGAGACTCTACGATTTTGCTCTTTGTCATATTGGGTCACTGTTTTTCAGTCTCTAATATCTCCTACCATCATTATCAAAGACCTCAACATCCCTTTTGTTCTCAAGCACTGGCCTTATGGTTCCTTAGCCTGACTCACTGCTCCTTCACGGTTGCTGCAGGTGTAACAGCACAGAAAGTCTTCATCTCGGGGCAGAGCTCTGCAGAGAGTGCTAAGAAAGATACAGAATAGAAAAGGCCTCACAGCATCGACCATCAACATTTTTATAGGTAGATATGGGCATCAATTATAAGCCATGCTGAAATATTGATGTCATTCTATGCAAAGTTGATCATCAGAGGTTTTAACATACAGTGGAGATATAAGTTCCATCTCTTAGAAAGATACCTTTGAGAGGTGATTTGGAGAATGGACTACAGACTAGAGGGACTGGATACTGAGAGTTCAATTAGAAATAGGTTTCAATAGTTCAGATCAGACATGATGAAGACCTGAACTTGGAGACTGAGCTGACAAAAACAGTGCCACATGGAAGAGATTTCTAGAGAGAAGGGTCTGTAACATTTGGGGACCAAGTAAAGCCAAGGTGACTTATAAGAACTATAACTTGGCTGAGTGTGTTAATAATAAAGTCAATATCAGAAGTGATGATAACAAAAGCAAGGGTAAGTTTAGGGGTATGGATGCAGGTGAGGAAGAAGAAAGAATAATTAGTGTACTTTGGGATGGGTTGAGTTCAATATCTGTAATTAACAGAAAATCCAGGCTATCTTTAATTTCTCAATCTCCATCTCTTCTCATATTTCTTTAATATCTCATCAGTGACTCATTTTAATTCAAGGACTTAGCCAGCTAAAGATTTCCAGATTTACATTTCTACTTTCAACTACTGTTTTTGAGCTTCAGATGTGTTTTGAGATTCCTGGTGCACGTCTATGCCACAGTGTTCTGGGGGATCTCAGATTCTACTTCCTTAGTTGGAGCTCCTCAATTCCTCCCAAATCCATTTCCCCTTTAAAGAACCCTCTCTCAGTAGCCTCCTTTACCTAGTCCTCAGGGCTCAAAACCATGACATTATATTCTGTTCCTCCTCTATCACCCCCATCCAAATCATTGCTAGTTCAGAAGATCTTATTTCCACGACTTGCTTCACTTTGGTTCCCTTCATCCTCATTTCTGCTGCTGTTGCTTTCTTTTGTGCCTTCATTATGTCTCCATTGTCCTCCCTCCCTTCCATCTTTCCTACTTTCATTTGGTCCTACACATGAATACTTAGCCAGTTCATCTAAAGCTCAGATCTCCTCATATCTCTTCTAAGCAAATAACAGCAACAACAACCAATGAACCAAACAACAGCAAAACCACACATGCACACACACCCTTTTGACAATTCTATTTTGCTGAATAAAAGCATAGTCTTTCATGCTTTGGTTCCAACTTACTTTCACCCCTCTTCTTTCATCATATTATCTCCTGCACTCCCATTCAAAATAAACTACTTGCTAGTGTTCTCCCTTACTAAATTGTTAATAAGGAGCTCTGTTCACCTCTGTAACCTACCTAGTGTCTTGAATGCTGCTCAGAGCACAGCAGGCACTCAATAAGTGCATTTATATTTTGAACTGAGATAAAGACTAATGTGTCATAGTGGACGGATAAGTTCAGTTATTTTTGGCAAAAAACCAAAACCAAAATCAGTTACTGTAGCAAAACAGAAATGAAAAAGGCATAAGATTTAGAATTTCTTTTTACAGATTCTTTAACATTGTAAAATAGGTTTTAAAAGATACTATTAGGATATGTGTTCCTCATCAGGTGAAGAAAAGGTTTTACCTTGAAGCCTCGGTTAAAATAAAGTAAGCCCTTAGGTTCTAACTGTGCACTTTGCTTATAAACAGCTTTATAGGCTTGGACACATTTTTTTTGTAGGGGAACATGGGCAGCTGAAGGGAAGTATTACTCTGGAATTTATTGCTAGGGATGTTTCTTTCCTGTCATTCTTAATTTTCCTTTCCTTTCTTTCTTTCTTTCTTTCTTTCTCCGCCTTGCAGCTCTATCTCTCTCTTCCTCGTTTCTTCTCTTCGGCTCGCCGTCTCTTTCCTTTTCTTTCTTTCTTTCTTTCTTTCTTTTTTCTTTCTTCTTTCTTCTTTCTTTCTTTCTTTCTTTCTTTCTCTCTCTCTCTCTCTCTCTTCCTTCCTTCCTTCCTTCTCTCTCTTTCTTTCCCTCTCTCTCTTTCTTTCTTTTTTTTCTTTCTTTCCTTTTCTTTCTTTCATGATACACAAAAGTCTACCCCTTTTCTTTTGTGAGAAAGTTAAAGTTATTAATTAGATTGTGCCCAATATATGTTTTGATCACTTTGAAAATGCATTTTGTATAATGAATCTTCTAAAAGTCCTCAGATATACAAGTTAAACATATGGAGAAGTAAAATACTAACTCCACAAACCTCAGTTTAGGACATTTTGTTTTAACTTTTCCCTCATGCAAAATTTTTCAGAGTTATATAATAAATAATAAAATAGCATGTTCCATACATTAACCTGTCTGTTTTTCACTTTGTGTCGGGTAAATATGCAAGTATAAAATCAGACTAGGAACAATGGCAGAAACAAAAGCCAATGTTATTCTAAAAAGTAGATACTCAGCCCCATCTCTACTAAAAATGCAAAAAGTTAGCTGGGTGTGGTGGTGGGCACCTGTAGTCCCAGCTACTCGGGAGGCCGAGGCAGGAGAATGGCATGATCCCGGGAGGCCGAGCTTGCAGTGAGCCCCGATAGCACCACTGCACTCCAGCCTGGGCGACAGTGCGAGACTCTGTCTCAAAAAAAAAAAAAAAAAAAAAAAAAAAAAATTAGATACTCAGATACTGATTGAGTTGATTCTAAATACTAGATTATGCTAAAAAAAAAAAAAAGGTTTTTATTGATTTTCCTAAATTCCATTGAGCAATATTTATTTATTTAGAGTACAGAAATATTGGGGCTATTCATTTCACGGCTGCAGAAAAAAATGACCCGGATAGCAGAGTGATTTGTCTAATATTCCCTAGTTATTTAGTAATGCTGCCCATTTTAGATCACTTGGAATGCTTAGGTTTTTACTTTCTTCTGTGGGCCAATGGGATGGTTGGTAATGGAGGCCAAGGCTGTATAACAATTGCCATCAGAACTTGTGCTCTCTCTCCCTGAAGCTTCAGAAAGCTACCTTTCATACATTATATATCTCAGATTATATTTAAAAACAAAAGCTTGGCTGAATGAAGAAATGCAAGTCTAGAGATCCTTTGCTTTTTTCTATCTCCTGAGGGTAACCAAATTTTCTCAGTAATCTTGTGAACAGTAATGTTTTTCATGTTTTTTAAGAATCAGTCTAAAAAGTATGATGGAATTCTCATATGGTCAAAGCCTATATATCAATGTAGCAAAAGACTCAAGAAATTGCTTCTTAATAATATTGTATACTTTTAAGGAAAGTATACTTTGCTTAGGAAAATAAATTAATCATACATGCTGGCTATTTAATGTTATAATTAGGTTTATATATAGACACATCATCGATGTGACACTAACACTTATTGGTAATGAATACATCATTAATGATCATTGATACTGTGAGGATCTGGCTTCCTTCTTATTAATGCTTTGTTGTGGAAAGGTAGAAAGTTCATTAGATGATGTATATGTGTATATTCATATATATTTTAAAGCTAAGCTAAATGTCTCTACATTTTCTTTCTTAGCTGTTTTCTTCTTAGCTGAGCACATAATAATGCTCTTTTATAGATTTAGACAGAATAAAGAATGTCATTAGAGGGAGCAACTGCACAGAAGAAAGGAGACTTGGGGTCATGTGAGGGAAGAGAGGCATGGGACAGTCAGGGGAGAGGTCAGTGGATATGCATAGGAGAGACCTGAGGGTGACCCATGGAGTGTTTGAGGTCATTACCTCACCAGTTACCTCTCATCACTTCTTCAGTATCATTACACAAAATTCAAAATTAAGTAGCAGCAAAGGTCAAACAGAAATCGAGCAGGATGCTGTTTTCTTTCCATTACAGTAAGATCTTCTTTCCTTCACTCAGCCCTTTATTGCTTTTCTTACTCTTTCCCTTTTCAGCTCTGTTTCATCTTTCCACTGCTCGCAGCTATTGTTTATATTGTTCGTGTTATCTGTGGAGTGGAAACAATAACTCTGATTTAAGAACTAGAGCCCTGGCCATATACAAATAAGCACAGAAGTGGTTATATTCATGGTTTCAAGGACAATTAATCTGGCAAGCAAGCACCCATAGAATAGAGTTCCAAGAAGATAAAAGCAAAGCGAAGCAAGGGAAAAACAGAATAAACACACTTTGTACCAATAAATTCTCTAACTCCAGGGATGTTTTACTAAATAGACAAATCCTTTAAAATTAGACTTAAACCTCATTCCATTCTGATTAATTTGGGGGAAAAAAAAACACTGCTTTTACAGAAATTTTTCTCCAACTGATTATCTGTGTACAAAATTCAAAAGTAAATATTAAATTGTTCAGGACCATGAGAATTGGGAGTCAGGAGAAGAGGGAGTTTGTATTCTATTTTGCTATGCTGTTTAGTTTTAATGCCAGATTGTTTTATGAAAATTACACTCTCCTGAATCATTCATGTGGCATCTATTTGGTTGTAGGTCACACTGTTTTACATTATTTTCATTTTTGAATAAATCAGGGTTTTTTCAGTGGTTTAATAGTCTGTCTTAAGGAGGAATTGTTCTAAATATACCTGAAAGGTTCATAGGAATATCACTTTTCATGTGTGAGATATTTATTTGTGTTACTTTGCATGGATATAGCAATGATTTGAATGGGGAAATGAGGAGATTTGTTAAAGCATCCATCTCTGGTGAGCATGGTAATGAATGTTTTCTTAAGCATTTTTTTCCCTTAGTAAATATAGATTTCCATGAAGAAACTCAGTGGATATTAGCCATTATCATAAATTTTGAGTACAATTATTTCTTGCCATTTTCCCCCAAACTATATTCTGATTGTTAAATTCTTTTTCCGAAAGTGTTTATAAAGATAGAATCTTCTCAAATCTACAAAGGCAAATATATCTTTTCCTTCAAACATTAGAACAAAGGAGACCAACTAAAGGGTCTGAAAGAATAGAAAATGAACCCTTAAAATTAATCTAGAAGCAGGAGATATATCAAATGTTTCCAATTTATCTTGGAATTTGACATATGGCCTATTTACAATAAAAGATAATTGGGGTCAAACCCAATGGCCTTGTGGATTCTTTTGACCACCCACCTTGCTTAGTGTAGACTTCACGAGTCTCAGAGAGCAGGTGCTGTGGATGGGCAGCTAGCATCAAACACATGGTTTTAAATCATTTTCTGCAAGGCATATCAATGCTTTAAAAAATTGCTATATTTCTTAGCTCAAGCACTATGAGAGTTTTACAAAACTATGACTAGAATAATTCCCCCCCAATTGTTTCAACATACTACTTGAATTTAAATATATTCATTAGACAGAACCTTTGACAGAGTACTTGTGTAAATTTGGGGATTTTGTAAGATATTAGAGTAAACTGCAATGTAGAATTATGATAACAATGTTTTTCTAATCTCCTTTATTTTAAAGTTGCTACTAGATAAATAAGTACTTTTTGTTTATTTGTTTTGAGACAGAGTTTCACTCTGCCACCTAGGCTGGAGTGCAGTGCCGCAATCTCAACTCACTACAACCTCTGCCTTCCAGGTTCAAGTGATTCTCCTGTCTCAGCCTCCTGAGTAGCTGGGATTACAGGCATGCACCACCACACCCAGCTAATTTTTTTATTTTTAGTAGAGATAGGGTTTCATCATGTTGGCCAGGCTGGTCTTGAACTGCTGACCTCAGGTGATCTGCCCACCTTAGCCTCCGAAAGTTCTGGGATTACAGGCATCAACCACCTCACCCAGCCATAAGTATTTGTTTTTGCCAGCCTATTTTTAGTGAAAAATTTCCTCAGGTACCAAGTCCTGCATGTTGCTTTTCCATAACACAAAGTACAAACAACAAAATCTAGCCCCACCTTTTTCTTAAGTAGGATATTCAGAAAGCAGTGGGAAAGTCTACTTTCCCTGCAACTTTTACAAATCATAGAGATAGGCATATTCTCATAGATGTAGCTGAAAAGGTGTACAAGTCAAGGTAGATGTGTGTGTGTGTCTGAAGAGCGGGGGCAGGGTGGTAGATATAATTATATACATTATCTTTCTTACTAGAACTCCCAGTTGCTAAGGCAAGGACTCCAAAGGTTGTTTAGGGGTGGGGAACATTAGCTTCATTAGAAGCTCTGCCTGTAACTCCAGCACTTTGGGAGGCCAAGGTGGGCAGATCACGAGGTCAGGAGTTTGACACCAGCCTGACTAACATGGTGAAACCCTATCTCTACTAAAAATACAAAAATTAGCCTGGTGTGGTGGCACGTACCTGTAATCCCAGCTACTTAGGAGGCTGAGGCAGGAGAATCGCTTGAACCCGGGAGGCAGAGGTTGCAGTGAGCTAAGATCACGCCACTGCACTCCAGCCTGCGTGACAGAGTGAGACTCCATCTCAAAAACAAACAAACAAAGAAACACCATAATTCCTTAAACAGCTTATAATGTGTTTAAACAATTAGCAGCATAAGACTTCAAAATTAAATTAAAAATAAATTGTAATTAGAAGAGAGAAATTGTAATCATCTGGCATATCTTCAAACAAACCACAGCAATAATGTTTTGTTTATTCTTATATAGTAGTTCCAAATTGTATCTGTTCTTTAATTTATCAACACTGCCTGGCATGTGTATAGCGCTTGGAGAACATCTCTGCATCCTTGAACACAATTTCTTACATGTTTTCAAGATGATTTTGTTTTCTAGGTTTCTCTTCATGAGCTTCATTTCAGGATTAACTAAGCTAAGGATCAGGACATAGACAGCCTAATCAAAAGTTACAATGTGTTAATAAATTTCAAGAACTCCACTTATTTATGTTCAGAGATGTTGCTGAAGGAAAATGAAAAGCTGAACTTGTAATAAAATCTCCTTAAATCAGATTAATTTGGAATTTATGCTAATTTGATCAGGGTCTGGGCACATGGTTACCAATATGTTAAGTATTTGACAGGACTTAGAAAAAAAAGGTTAGTGCTGCAAATAAAGTTATAAGATAAACTCCTTAACTATTTAAGAGAACAAACTGTTTTTAACAGCAGTTTTAGAAGCATCTACTTTACTTTTAACAGTGTAATTACATGTAATCAGAGATTTGCTTTTTGAATACTCTTTTAGTATAGTAATTATAAACCCTCTTACTCATTGGTAAACTATGACTTTTTCTAGGCCTTGTTTCTTGTTTCTTGACCTCATTAGACTTCCATTATGTACTTAGAAATAACATCACATTTGATTTAAAAATTTGTAATTCAGATTTATACAATTTTTTTGACTTCTCCTTATATGGTGAGATACCATTTTGCTATTTGGGTGTTGGACCAGTTTTCTTTAAAAATCATTTTCCTATTATGCTTTAAGTGCCAAAAAGAGGCAGTGTGTCTTATAGCTTCTTTGGAACCTGCCCCAGTGTTCTGACTGACCTTGCCTATATACTGATTTCACCTGGCTGCCAGGTGTCTGGTCTTATTTAGATATTTAAATGGCATTTATGGCCCTAACTCCTCTTCCTCTATATACCTTCAGGAGTGAGGTAGTAGTAAAACATGAACTTGGAAGTCAATCAGACTTGAGCCCAAATCTCAGGTTGGCCACTTGCTAAATAGTTGTATAAATGTAGGAACTGCACTTATTTCCATATCTATGAAATGAGGATGATTTTCTGCATCCCAGAGAATTATCAAGTCAAGATTTCATGTAGCAATTTTCCCAAAAACGTTGGCATCGGGAAGAGAGAATCATTGGATTCTCTCCCTTGAAAATTTAAAACTTAGAACACAGAGAGTGGCTAAAACGTCTCAGTGTAGCCTCTTGAATCATTGGGTCCATTCGTGAGAAGCACCATCTTGACTCACCTAGCTGGCTTCCCAGATTCCTTACATTCTAATCATTAAAGAAATGGCAACGTATTTAAGCTGCAGGTCTAGACTAGATGTTACATCCCAGTGCTGCCAGGCTTCATCATTTACAGCTTAGTTAAAAGGTCATGCCATCTTTCTAAAAAGCCGTCTTTTTCTGGATGACAGTGTAAATGACAAGATGGTGGGCATCACAGGGATCAGCCCATTGCCACACTACATATCAAGGGAGTGTGTAAGGGATTCAGTAATTCATGTAGAAAAATGACAAGGGAAGTGAGATAAATCTAAAATAATTGATGGGACGATTAGGATAAATCACTGCTTAAAATAATAGGGGAGGTCCAAGGGCATCGATCCAACACATCATCTCTGTGATTGTTTCCTTGTTTGCAAGATGAGGATAATACCTACATCACAGCATTCTTGTTTACAAACCAACACAGTGTTTAGCATAAAGTCAGGACTCAATAAATATTAATTTCTTTTCTCTTATTTTCCGTACCACTTTATATCAAACTATGTCCAAGAAGGAGATGCAGGAGTCATGGGAAATAACATTTTGAAATGTTAGCATTTTTCTGTAATGTTATAATGTAGGCTTGTAGAAAAACAAAGAAAAAATTATTACTATTTGGAACTTAAAATAGTTTTCCTTTCTAGTCTCATATACAAAACTCGGGGGTTGAAACAGATGATCAACTGCAAAATTATATTCTAAGATGCACGTTCATACTGTTAGCAATTCGGCATCTAGAATCTAACAGAGTGGAAAGCTAGAGTCAGACAGATCAGTATTTAAATCTTTAGTATGAATGTCTTTGAATTCTGATTTCAAATTGCTCTTTCACTTCCTAGCTCAGTGAGCCTCCCAATTGTCTTTGAGTCTCCTGAGTCCTCGTGTGAATATTGGGGTAATGTCCTGCCTCATAAGGTTGCTATTAAAAGTAAATGAAAAAGTATATGTAAACTAACTAGAGCACCACTGTCCAGAATAAAACTCTCTTAGATGGTGTAAATGTTCTATCTGCACTGTCCAATATGGCAGGAGCTAGCCACACATGCTTAATAAGCACTTTATTTATTTATTTTTTATTTATTTATTTTTTATTTTTTATTATACTTTAAGTTCTAGGGTACATGTGCATAACGTGCAGGTTTGTTACATATGTATATTTGTGCCATGTTGGTGTGCTGCACCCATCAACTCGTCAGCACCCATCAATTCATCATTTATATCATGTATAACTCCCCAATGCAATCCCTCCCCCCTCCCCCCTCCCCATGATAGGCCCTGGTGTGTGATGTTCCCCTTCCCGAGTCCAAGTGATCTCATTGTTCAGTTCCCACCTATGAGTGAGAACATGCGGTGTTTGGTTTTCTCCTCTTGTGATAGTTTGCTAAGAATGATGGTTTCCAGCTGCATCCATGTCCCTACAAAGGATGCAAACTCATCCTTTTTTATGGCTGCATAGTATTCCATGGTGTATATGTGCCACATTTTCTTAATCCAGTCTGTCACAGATGGACATTTGGGTTGATTCCAAGTCTTTGCTATTGTGAATAGTGCTGCAATAAACATACGTGTGCATGTGTCTTTGTAGTAGAATAATTTATAATCCTTTGGGTATATACCCAGTAGTGGGATGGCTGGGTCATATGGTACATCTAGTTCTAGATCCTTGAGGAATTGCCATACTGTTTTCCATAATGGTTGAACTAGTTTACAATCCCACCAACAGTGTAAAAGTGTTCCTATTTCTCCACATCCTCTCCAACAACTGCTGTTTCCTGATTTTTTAATGATTGCCATTCTACCTGGTGTGAGATGGTATCTCATTGTGGTTTTGATTTGCATTTCTCTGATGGCCAGTGAGGATGAGCATTTTTTCATGTGTCTGTTGGCTGTATGAATGTCTTCTTTTGAGAAATGTCTGTTCATATCCTTTGCCCACTTTTTGATGGGGTTGTTTGTTTCTTTCTTGTATATTTGTTTGAGTTCTTTGTAGATTCTGGATATTAGCCCTTTGTCAGATGAGTAGATTGCAAAAATTTTCTCCCATTCTGTAGGTTGCCTGTTCACTCTGATGGTAGTTTCTTTTGCTGTGCAAAAGCTCTTTAGTTTAATTAGATCCCATTTGTCAATTTTTGCTTTTGCTGCCGTTGCTTTTGGTGTTTTAGACATGAAGTCCTTGCCCATGCCTATGTCCTGAATGGTACTACCTAGATTTTCTTCTAGGGTTTTTATGGTATTAGGTCTAACATTTAAGTCTCTAATCCATCTTGAATTAATCTTCGTATAAGGAGTAAGGAAAGGATCCAGTTTCAGCTTTCTACTTATGGCTAGCCAATTTTCCCAGCACCATTTATTAACTAGGGAATCCTTTCCCCATTTCTTGTTTCTTTCAGGTTTGTCAAAGATCAGATGGCTGTAGATGTGTGGTATTATTTCTGAGGACTCTGTTCTGTCCATTGGTCTATATCTCTGTTTTGGTACCAGTACCATGCTGTTTTGGTTACTGTAGCCTTGTAGTATAGTTTGAAGTCAGGTAGCGTGACGCCTCCAGCTTTGTCCTTTTGACTTAGGATTGTCTTGGCAATGCGGGCTCTTTTTTGGTTCCATATGAACTTTAAAGCAGTTTTTTCCAATTCTGTGAAGAAACTCATTGGTAGCTTGACAGGGATGGCATTGAATCTATAAATAACCTTGGGCAGTATGGCCATTTTCACGATATTGATTCTTCCTATCCATGAGCATGGTGTGTTCTTCCATTTGTTTGTGTCCTCTTTTATTTCACTGGGCAGTGGTTTGTAGTTCTCCTTGAAGAGGTCCTTTACATCCCTTGTAAGTTGGATTCCTAGGTATTTTCTTCTCTTTGAAGCAATTGTGAATGGAAGTTCATTCCTGAATTGGCTCTCTGCTCGTCTGTTACTGGTGTATAAGAATGCTTGTCATTTTTGCACATTAATTTTGTATCCTGAGACTTTGCTGAAGTTGCTTATCAGCTTAAGGAGATTTTGGGCTGAGATGATGGGGTTTTCTAAATATACAATCATGTCATCTGCAAACAGGGACAATTTGACTTCTTCTTTTCCTAACTGAATACCCTTGATTTCTTTCTCTTGCCTGATTGCCCTAGCCAGAACTTCCAACACTATGTTGAATAGGAGTGGTGAGAGAGGGCATCCCTGTCTTGTGCCAGTTTTCAAAGGGAATTTTTCCAGTTTTTGCCCATTCAGTATGATATTAGCTGTGGGTTTGTCATAAATAGCTCTTATTATTTTGAGGTACGTTCCATCAATACCGAATTTATTGAGCGTTTTTAGCATGAAGGGCTGTTGAATTTTGTCAAAAGCCTTTTCTGCATCTATTGAGATAATCATGTGGTTCTTGACTTTGGTTCTGTTTATATGCTGGATTATGTTTATTGATTTGCAAATGTTGAACCAGCCTTGCATCCCAGGGATGAAGCCCACTTGATCATGGTGGATAAGCTTTTTGATGTGCTGCTGAATCCAGTTTGCCAGTATTTCATTGAGGATTTTTGCATCGATGTTCATCAGGGATATTGGTCTAAAATTCTCTTTTTTTGTTGTGTCTCTGCCAGGCTTTGGTATCAGGATGATGTTGGCCTCATAAAATGAGTTAGGGAGGATTCCCTCTTTTTCTATTGATTGGAATAGTTTCAGAAGGAATGGTACCAGCACCTCCTTGTACCTCTGGTAGAATTCAACTGTGAATCCATCTGGTCCTGGACTTTTTTTGGTGGGTAGGCTATTAATTGTTGCCTCAATTTCAGAGCCTGCTATTGGTCTATTCAGGGATTCAACTTCTTCCTGGTTTAGTCTTGGGAGAGTGTAAGTGTCCAGGAAATTATCCATTTCTTCTAGATTTTCTAGTTGATTTGCATAGAGATGTTTATAGTATTCTCTGATGATAGTTTGTATTTCTGTGGGGTCGGTGGTGATATCCCCTTTATCATTTTTTATTGCATCTATTTGATTACTCTCTCTTTTCTTCTTTATTAGTCTTGCTAATGGTCTGTCAATTTTGTTGATCTTTTCAAAAAACCAACTCCTGGATTCATTGATTTTTTGGAGGGTTTTTGTGTCTCTATCTCCTTCAGTTTTGCTCTGATCTTAGTTATTTCTTGCCTTCTGCTAGCTTTTGAATGTGTTTGCTCTTGCCTCTCTAGTGCTTTTAATTGTGATGTTAGAGTGTCAATTTTAGATCTTTCCTGCTTTCTCTTGTGGGCATTTAGTGCTATAAATTTCCCTCTACACACTGCTTTAAATGTGTCCCAGAGATTCTGGTATGATGTATCTTTGTTCTCACTGGTTTCAAAGAACATCTTTATTTCTGCCTTCATTTCATTATGTACCCAGTAGTCATTCAGGAGCAGGTTGTTCAGTTTCCATGTAGTTGAGTGGTTTTGAGTGAGTTTCTTAGTCCTGAGTTCTAGTTTGATTGCACTGTGGTCTGAGAAACAGTTTGTTATAATTTCTGTTCTTTTACATTTGCTGAGGAGTGCTTTACTTCCAATTATGTGGTCGATTTTGGAATAAGTGCGATGTGGTGCTGAGAAGAATGTATATTCTGTTGATTTGGGGTGGAGAGTTCTATAGATGTCTATTAGGTCCGCTTGGTGCAGAGATGAGTTCAATTCCTGGATATCCTTGTTAACTATCTGTCTCATTGATCTGTCTAATGTTGACAGTGGAGTGTTGAAGTCTCCCATTATTATTGTATGGGAGTCTAAGTCTCTTTGTAAGTCTCTAAGGACTTGCGTTATGAATCTGGGTGCTCCTGTATTGGGTGCATATATATTTAGGATAGTTAGCTCTTCCTGTTGAATTGATCCCTTTACCATTATGTAATGGCCTTCTTTGTCTCTTTTGATCTTTGATGGTTTAAAGTCTGTTTTATCAGAGACTAGGATTGCAACCCCTGCTTTTTTTTGTTCTCCATTTGCTTGGTAGATCTTCCTCCATCCCTTTATTTTGAGCCTATGTATGTCTCTGCATGTGAGATGGGTCTCCTGAATACAGCAGACTGATGGGTCTTGACTCTTTATCCAGTTTGCCAGTCTGTGTCTTTTAATTGGAGCATTTAGTCCATTTACATTTAAGGTTAATATTGTTATGTGTGAACTTGTTCCTGCCATTATGATATTAACTGGTTATTTTGCTCGTTAGTTGATGCAGTTTCTTCCTAGCCTCGATGGTCTTTACATTTTGGCATGTTTTTGCAATGGCTGGTACCGGTTGTTCCTTTCCATGTTTAGGGCTTCCTTCAGGCTCTCTTGTAAGGCAGGCCTGGTGTTGACAAAATCTCTAAGCATTTGCTTATCTGTAAAGGATTTTATTTCTCCTTCACTTATGAAACTTAGTTTGGCTGGATATGAAATTCTGGGTTGAAAATTCTTTTCTTTAAGAACGTTGAATATTGGCCCCCACTCTCTTCTGGCTTGTAGAGTTTCTGCCGAGAGATCTGCTGTTAGTCTGATGGGCTTCCCTTTGTGGGTAACCCGACCTTTCTCTCTGGCTGCCCTTAAGATTTTTTCCTTCATTTCAACTTTGGTGAATCTGGCAATTATGTGTCTTGGAGTTGCTCTTCTCGAGGTGTATCTTTGTGGCGTTCTCTGTATTTCCTGAATTTGAATGTTGGCCTGCCCTACTAGGTTGGGGAATTTCTCCTGGATGATATCCTGAAGAGTGTTTTCCAACTTGGTTCCATTTTGCCCCTCACTTTCAGGCACCCCAATCAGACGTAGATTTGGTCTTTTTACATAATCCCATACTTCTTGCAGGCTTTGTTCATTTCTTTTTCTTCTTTTTTCTTTTGGTTTCTCTTCTCGCTTCATTTCATTCATTTGATCCTCAATCGCTGATACTCTTTCTTCCAGTTGATCGAGTCGGTTACTGAAGCTTGTGCATTTGTCACGTATTTTTCGTGTCATGGTTTTCATCTCTGTCATTTCGTTTATGACCTTCTCTGCATTAATTAGTCTAGCTGTCAATTCTTCCACTCTTTTTTCAAGATTTTTAGTTTCTTTGCGCTGGGTACGTAATTCCTCCTTTAGCTCTGAGAAGTTTCATGGACTGAAGCCTTCTTCTCCCATCTCGTCAAAGTCATTCTCTGACCAGCTTCGATCCATTGCTGGCGATGGGCTGCGCCCTTTGCAGGGGGAGATGCGCTCTTATTTTTTGAATTTCCAGCTTTTCTGCCCTGCTTTTTCCCCATCTTTGTGGTTTTATCTGTCTCTGGTCTTTGATGATGGTGACGTACTGATGGGGTTTTGGTATAGGTGTCCTTCCTGTTTGATAGTTTTCCTTCTGACAGTCAGGACCCTCAGCTATAGGTCTGTTGGAGATTGCTTGAGGTCCACTCCAGACCCTGTTTGCCTGGGTATCAGCAGCAGAGGTTGCAGAAGATAGAATATTGCTGAACAGTGAGTATACCTGTCTGATTCTTACTTTGGAAGCTTCCTCTCAGGGGTGTACTCCACCCTGTGAGGTGTGGGGTGTCAGACTGCCCCTAGTGGGGGATGTCTCCCAGTTAGGCTACTCAGGGGTCAGGGACCCACTTGAGCAGGCAGTCTGTCCCTTCTCAGATCTCAACCTCCGTGTTGGGAGATCCACTGCTGTCTTCAAAGCTGTCAGACAGAGTAGTTCACATCTGCTCAGGCCTCTGTTGCTTCCCCTGTTGTTTTTTTAGCTGAGCCCTGCCCCCAGAGGTGGAGTCTATAGAGACAGGCAGGTTTCCTTGAGCTGCTGTGAGCTCCACCCAGTTCGAGCTTCCCAGTGGCTTTGTTTAACTACTTAAGCCTCAGCAATGGTGGGCGCCCCTCCCCCATCCTCGCTGCTGCCTCACGGTTAGATCGCTGCAGACTGCTGTGTTAGCAATGAGGGAGGCTCCGTGGGCGTGGGACCCTCCCGGCCAGGTGAGGGATATATTCTTCTGGTGTGCCCGTTTGCTTAGAGCGTGGTATTGGGGTGGGAGTTACCTGATTTTCCAGGTGTTGTGTGTCTCAGTTCCCCTGGCTAGGAAAAGGGATACCCTTCCCCCTTGCGCTTGAGGTGAGGCGATGCCTCGCCCTGCTTCAGCTCTCGCTGGTCGGGCTGCAGCAACTGACCAGCACCGATTGTCCGGCACTCCCTAGTGAGATGACCCCAGTACCTCAGTTGAAGATGCAGAAATCACCGGTCTTCTGTGTCGCTCGCGCTGGGAGTTGGAGACTGGAGCTGTTCCTATTTGGCCATCTTGCTCCGCCCCCTTAATAAGCACTTTAAATGTTGCTAGTGCAACTGAGAAAACTGTTTAACTTAGTTTCATTTAAATTTAAAGTACTAGTTTTTCAGCAACATGCTCCCAGTCTCCCTTTTGTAGTTCGTTGGTATCTCATTTATACTTAAGGATATAAAGTTCTAAGTCTTAAAAATTGAACATAAAGTGAAATAGAACTCATAAATTTTTTCCCATCTCATCTCTGATTCCCTTCCACCTCCTTACATATAGCAGGAGCCTAGAGGAGTGTATGGGGCTGAAGAGGCTGGTTAAGGAGGGAGTGTCCAGGGGAGAAAATGAACTTAACTTTGGGCAGGTCATGAAAGCACATTAATCCAAAGTGGCAAGTGAGAGTCAGTCCAGAAATGAATCCAGTGGCCAAGTCAGGGACATTTGGGATGAACACAGGGAATTCCCCAACCAGAGTGCTTTTTATATGTAAGCAGCAAGTTATGGTCAGCTGTTCTCAGCTGTGACATTCACTGATTTGGGGACCCAGTAGTAGACCCCAGCATCAGCCCAAAACTGAACAATACTTTGAACAGCAAGAGCCCAGAAAACGGAAATTCTTTGTCCAAAGTCAGTCAGTGGTTACTGGCAGATTGGGAGTTAGTATTTCACTCAAACTAACCAGTCATTAGGACAAACATAGAAAACCAGTTTTTGCTGATGATAAACATGTTCACAAAGGAGGATCATTCCAAAGAGCAATACAAAAGCAGGGACATCAACATATAACAAAATGTAGTTCTTTCTGGGTAATTGCAGAAATTGTAGTCATACAATGACTCAAACTTCACTGATCCAAAAATCTAATTCTCATAATCCTGTCAGTGGTATCACTTTACATTGCCAGTGAAAAATTTAATAGCAAGGAGTAATAGTCAGATATAAAATTATTAAGACTGCATTGCCTTTACAAAAAGCATTAGAAAGCATTTACTGGCATGTTACAAAGTATCATAAATAATTAAAATACATCTACTTATTAAAATATCAGGACAGTGATGTTTTAGCCTCCCTGTTATTTCCTCATGCTCATTTGTGAAATTCAATAACTTCCAGAAGTTAACTGTCATTAGTGTGAAGTGGAAAAACATATGTGATTAATGAGTTGAAGAAAGAGAAAATGGAGCATCGACTGTACATTTTCCTAAAAGATAGGAATAGCAATTAATGTCTTCATTAGGGAAAAACAGCTCAAAAATGAATCAAGGTTTTGCTAACCTTTTGAAGACAATTGTTTAAGTTTTACTTATGAATAAATTACAGTTGTATTCAACTTTGAAATGTTTGTTAAATATAAGTCTGTACTGTGAGAAAACATCAATATAAAATACAAACATCAGAATTCAAATACACTTTCACTTGTTTTATATTAATTTAATCAACACAGAACATGTAATCCAACTTTGATAAATTATGTACCAAGAAATGATGAATTTGTGAATTATTTTTCCAATTGTGAACAATATCTGGCATTTGATTTTGAGCATGCATGGACATGTTAAACACCTACATAGTTGAAACGTCATGCACACATATATAGAATTTTGGGTTGAAAGAGACTGCTGATATCACCCTGGTCAGCTTTTAAATTTTCCTGTTAGGGCCTAGATCATGTTTCTTCAAACTTTATGTGCATATAAATCACCTGGAGATCTTGTTAACATGCCGATTTTCATTCTGCATTTCTAACAAGCTCTCAAGTGACACGAAATGCTGCTGTTGGAAGAGCCATACTTTGAAGAGCAAGAGCCTAGAGAACTCAAATATTCATCCAAAGTCACACAAGTAGTTAGAAAAATGAGGATTAGTACTTCTGCCCCGCCCCATGTACCTCCCCATTCCTTAGCTCTGTTTTATAAAGTAGCTGTGGCACAAGGTTAACAGTATAAACTTGTAATTAGCCTAGGTTCAGATCTCACTTTGACCAACTACCTTACCTGCTGTGGCCTTGGACAAGTCACATAACCTTTCTTTTCCCTAAGTTTCTTCTTTTCTTTAATGCAGAAAATAATCATAGAACTCATCTTGTTAGGTGGCATAAGAACCAAATAGCTTATGTAAGGTAATTAGATGAATGCTAGCATGTAATGACATTTAATAAATATTAGCTTTCATCATTATGGCCATGACCACCTTCCCATTCCACTTTATAGCAGTACTTCAATCTAGCAACCTATGTTTGTTTGCAGCCTATGTTTGATGTTTGTTTTCTTAATACACAAGATCAGAAGCATGGCTAACAATTTGAATTATTTTTGGCCCAGGCGATTTCTTTGATGTTGCATTGTTATTTTAGTGGGACAATGTTTGGGGTATTAGGAAATTGTTTCAAATGATTAAGAACTGACTCTGGTGAGTGTAAAAGTTGGCTAATATTTCTATAAAGTCACTCCCTCTGAGTCCCTGCTGGTAACTACCCTTTTTGACTGGTATAGAGGCTTTTTCAAACTTTCTCTAGAGGTAGTGATTGTATTCAGAAGGAACTTGACTGTCTATAAACTAGAAACAGGTGAGATGTCAATCAATCTATAATAACTTATCTGTTGCTACAAATGGTAAACTTGAAAGCAAGATTTGTTATAACTAAACCAATGCAAAGAAATGACTATGTAACGGTGTCATAGAGAAAGTTTTGGCTAATCAGTTTTGTTTTGTTTTTTAGATTATATGAATTGGATTTAGGTTCAGCCCTCCTGGGTTCTTCTGAGTGGTGAGGAAATTAAGGGGGCACCACACCCTTTTACATTGTTTCCTGATGGGAATGTCGTCTGACAACTTAATTGCTCCTATTTTGCTTCCCCCACCACCACCTAATTTTTATCCATGTCCTTAATTGCTCCTGCCATTGGCACTATATGTGTCAGCCCACAAGACACAATGTCAGTATCATGATGCTGCAAGATGATCCTCACTCCAGGTGGTTTCGTGGAAAGATGAACAAAGGTGAATGAGTAAGTAATTTATTTTTAAAAAAACAAAATGTCAATTTACTAATGGACAATTAGAACTATAACTGTCACACAGACTAAAATGTGCCAGTAAGAATTGTATCAATGACAGTTATCATTGTTATTGTAACTTACAGAATTTCTTAAAGTTGGAGTGTAGGTTGCTGTACAAGGAAAGCCAAATTTTATCCAAAGAGTGCTCAATGAGTAAAGAATCAAAACATGGGAAATTTCATAATGTGAATTTTAATAAGGTCAGACTAGCAGAGCCTGCCATAGCCATCTGCAAATGAGGTAAGCCTGTTATGATTTTAGAATAGCATACTATTATGCACCTAAAAGTTAAGGGATTGTTATTTAATCATATTAGGTCAAATTTAACCCAAATTTCACACATCATGGACTATAGTAATAATATTTTAGGATATCTGGTTATTTATTCAGGAATTATGTAGTTGTTGAATCACAGAGACATTAAAGACTAAAATTAATACCTTGAATCATACTTTAGAACAGTCAGGCAACATGAGGTGCAAAGCACTGAATCTATTCTCAAATCATATTTGATGACATATCTTTGGAAAAAAGATGTTTATTTCACTTTATATGTTGAAAGCAGATACATTATTAACACTTTTCCTTGACTATTTTAGTGCCTGCCTCTCTATTTTGTAATTTTAACTAGATCAACAAATTCTTATTGATTTTATAACATAATTCAGAATCTAAACAAATATTATTTATTAAAATTAACTTCATATTTACACTAACATTTTATTATGTACCTGAAAGACCACATGCAAACATATATTAGTAATTTGAATCCATTTGTGAAAATAATATAGATTTGACTATATTTAAATAGCTAGCATTTTATTTATGATATTGCTAATGTCTTATTTTCCTAGGCTTTGTACAACATTAATAAATGCTGAGAAGGTTGAGGTTGTATTATTGAAAACAGATGTAACTTTTTTGAAAGGTTATGGGGAGCAAAATGTCTCTCCAGTAAAATACACACACAGACACAGACACATAACCAATTTTTCTGAATGGTTCAAAGGTAAGAAGAAAGGGTAACAGGGGAGTAAGCAAGTTGGTAAAATGATTTTGAGTGATATCATGTTATTTAAATCAAACTGCCAAATTTGATTTAAGTTTGATTTAATTTGATTTAATTCAGCAAGTAAGGTGTCAGTATATTGATAAAGCAGTACAGCTGGGCACACTGGCACACACCTGTAATCTTAGCAATTTGGGAGGCTGAGGCGGGCAGACCACTTGAGCCTATGATTTCGAGAGAAGCCTGCCCAACATGGTGAAACCCCGTGTATACAAAAAAATACAAACATTAGCCAAGAGTGGTGGTACACAACTGTAGTCTCAGCTACTCTGGAGCCTGAGAGATGGGAGGATGGCTTGAGCCCCGGAGGTTGAGGCTGCAGTGAGCTGTGGTTGGCCACTGCACTGCGGCCTGGGAGACAGTGAGACCCTGTCTCAAAAAAAAAAAAAAAAAAAGAAGACAAAAAGCAGTACAATTGACTCCAGGTCCATGCATTTGTTCACGCCTCATCCACCAACATATGTATCAGGCTCTCTCCAGAGATTATGAAACTTGGTCCCTGCTGTTGACAAGTACATAGTCAAGACAGGAAGGTGGTTTAATCCTGTCAACAATAAAC
Source organism: Rhinopithecus roxellana (assembly GCF_007565055.1). Taxonomy (NCBI): domain Eukaryota; kingdom Metazoa; phylum Chordata; class Mammalia; order Primates; family Cercopithecidae; genus Rhinopithecus; species Rhinopithecus roxellana. The sequence goes on along the minus strand of NC_044557.1, from coordinate 129,835,888 downwards.
ATTTATTCAGGACATCAGTCTTAGCTTCTTCTTATACTATGATGTCATTTGATTAGTCCCCCCATTCAACTTAGTTTCCTGTTCGCTATAGTGCTCACATTTTGTTTTAGTGCTTTGCATTTCTTCACTACATTAATCACGTCTCATAAAATTTCTCCAAACGTATTTCCTAATAGGTAATTATCTTCTTAGTTTTACTCTTCCATGTTTCCTAGTTGTTCTCTTTTGGACAACAGAAGAAAGCTTGTGCAGAAAAACTCCCCCTTATAATAAACATTAGATCTCATGAGACTTACTATCATGAGAACAGTACAGGAAAGACTTGCCCCCATGATTCAATTACCTCCCACTGGGTCCCTCCCACAACACATGATATTTCAAGATGAGATTTGGGTCGGGACACAGCCAAACCATATCATGAATTAATACCAACAAAAAACTATCAAAAGGGAGAGAGGGAGAGAGAGAGAGAGATTGAGATTATTTTGGCTATTGTTTCAGAGTAGAATTTTAAGATTAAAATGTCTATAAAAATTTTTAAATCAAGTTTTGTTGTATAAATGAGATGTATCTTTCTCTCAATAAAATGGAATTAAGGAGCTACATTAATCTTTGAGACTGTGCAGCTGGATTTTTTTTTTTTGGATGAGAACAATGTGCTAAGACTGGTCATATGGGGAGAGAGAGAATCTGATTGTATTCAGGAAATTTGCACTGTGATGTTATCTGTGTGAACTAAGATTTACTTCCTGACTCTTTCCCAGACATGATAAATTATAGATGCCATTAGTAGTTCAGAGAATGGCACTTGAGTTTTGTTTCTTTTTTTTTTTTTTCCTGAATGTTGGAATCCTTCAGGATAAATGCTGCTAAACAACTAATTATGATGTTTAGCAGAATGCTAGACCTCTGGTGCACATCACTGTTATCTATGTACTTGAAAAAATACAAGATTACAGGCAGGGCCTCAAACCTGACTACTGAATCAATTTCTGCCAATGGGACCAGCATGAGTTCATTTGCAGTGAGTTCTGTAAGTAATGAGAACCCTGAGTCTGTATGCCTTCCCCTGTAGTGACCTCAGGGACAGAGAATTCTGGCTGTGTGCTCTGTTTTTCACAGTAGGAAAAGCAGATCCAGAACTTAGAAGTCTGGATCCATAGGAGTGCTGAGGTTGCCTTTGCTGATGGTAAAAATAGAAAACGAAGGCACACAATGAAATATTGAAGAATGCCTTCACTGGTGAATCTCAGAGGAGAAAGAAAGTTTGCTGGGGACAAAAGACAAAGAAAGGTAACCAAGAAAAGGGAGCCAGGAGAGTGGTGTTCATCAGGATTGATGCTGCAGAAGGATGGACACTGAGAAAAGGCAGGTGGAGTTACTGATCAGGAGGTTATCAGAGATGCTCTAGAGAGGAAATAGTGTTGGAGGTGTAAGTAATTGCAAAGGTCTAAGGCCACACTTCTCAGCCCGGGCTGTGCCTCAGTCCTTTTTGGAGATTAAAAAACATGGAATTTCCAATCTCTATCCCACATGTTCTGGGCTGGGATTTCCAGAGAAGAGGCCTGAACATTTGTCGTCTGAATTTTTTAAAGCTACACGAGGGATTTGGTGGTAAAGTTAGGGCCAGGAACTAGGGAGGAAGAGAGTAGAAGTGGAAATACAGACCTCTCTGAAAAATGGCAGTAGGAAGAAAAAAGCAGATTTGAGAAAGAACTAATGGGAAACTGAGTGAAAAGAAACTTCTTGTGGTTTTGTGTTTTCTCTGGAAGAAATTGAGCATACTTCAAGGGAAGAGATGCTTAAGAACAACAGGTTAAAGCAGCAAAGTAAGAAATGGTAATTGAAGTAAGATTCTTGAGAAAATAGCATCAACACCTAGCTTGGGGAATTTTAGATCAACACACATCAGTTCTTATTTTATTGCTAAAATGAGTTGAGGGTAGCCCTTAAGAGTCAGGAAAGTAATTGATTCATATCTGTGACTATGTAGGGTGTAGTTGTTCAAATGCTGCTTTTCAATGTGAACTCTTGAGCCCACATCCCAACATAGAGAATGATAGAACAATATGAGGCCTGCACAATCTGAAAGGGACTTGAATTGATGATCCGGGGAATGATGAATCCAGGGTGAATGAGAAGTACAGGAAAGCCTGAGTAAAGTAATCACATGCTGGTAGTTTCCATAGGTTCATGGAAATAGTTATGTGGGAGAGTTAAGCTTCTGCAAACTTTCAGGTCTATTAAAAAGTTATAAAGCTTCTATGATTCTTCACAAAGATGGCTATTGACTCTGAACAATGATTTTTTTCATCACATATGAGTGCTGAACAGTACTTATTTATGCTCTCAAAAAAGTTACTTTTTGCCTGTAAAATAATTGATTTTTCATTTTAGTAGAGTTCCTTTCTCCTGCATTAAACTTCATAAGATGTGTGTGTGTGTTGGGGTGGGGGTGGGGGTGGGGTGGTGGTGCTGTGCATTCAGCATGTGTTGCAAGTCAATCATTAAAGCTCTTGCAAACACACCTTATAGCTGCCAGCTGGCACATTCTCAGTGAATGGCTCTTTGGCTATATATGTTTAAGCTGGTGACAGTGAATACAAACAGTGGTGTCTAGGTGCAGCAAACACAAACTTTCAAAGAAAATACCTATTAAACAAATGATTTCTAAAAGCTGGGACAATGTGGCTCCTTGCTCACATCTACTCTTTTCCTCTTAGAGGAGGGTGGGCAGTAATTGTGCACACCTCCACTTGTATTCTATCAAGAAGCTCTATTAAGGGATTGAGAAATGCAGGTGAGGTTATTGAAACTGATGATGTTATTCTGCTATGTTAGAATTAGGCTTATGCAGTCAATTTTGTTAGATTCTCCTTCAGCAGCTGCATTTCCTATGACCTAGTTAAAATTGACTGGGCCCTTGAAAAATATGTAAAATAGACATGTAATTCACTGTAAACCATAGTTGGTAACCTTACGGTCTTCACAAACTGAGGCTCCAGGAGGGAGAATTCATAGAATTTCTCCCTACTGCCTATGATCCCTAGAGAGAATGAAGTAAGGCTGGTTACCAGTGTGTTTTGTGACAGTGGTTTCTGTTTAAACTTGAGTGGGCAGATCAGCTTATAGTAAGATACAGTGGTTTGTGGTTATTTTAGATGTTACTCTTTTTAAATTTTTATGGATAAATAGTAGGTGTATATATTTATTGTGTACATATTTTGATACAGGCACACTATAATAATCCTGTCACATAAATAGGGTATCCATCACCTCAAGCATTATTTCTTTGTGTTACAAACATGTCAATTATACTCTTTTCATTATTTTTAAATATGAGATGTTAGTCTGGTAAGAAGTAGCTGATTACTACAACTTTTAAATACTTTATTGCTAAATTCTAATTAAGTTTTATAATTTCACTTATTTATGCCATGTATTTTTCACATCAATAAATTGAATACCCTCTGTTGTGCACCAGGCACCCACTGAAGCATTGAACTAACAGAAATGAATAAGACAGATGCTGACTGTTAGGAAATCACAGCCTAGTAGGGGAAGTGGACTTGTAAATGGCATCAGATTAATAATTTGTACTTTAAATTCTTTTTTATATTCACATTTGAATGGATGCTCATGCTTTCTATGCTGGTGTGACCATTTAAGATTGGGTTGCTAATCTCCAGGATTCAATCAGCAAGCACAATCATTTTACTCTTTGAAAGTAAAGTGCTTTTACCTGTGAAGTCATTAATAAGCTCCACCCTCGCCCCCAAGCCAGATAAGGACCTTGGGCCAGCAAGGCCCATTCCTCTCTCTTAAGATGTTACCGCGTTCTGTTTTACCATTACTTCAGGGCTTTCCCTGTGACAAATCATTTCAGTTCAAATTGAAGAGGGTTCATTTTGTCATAAAGCTCATAGTAGGAGGGGCTCCCAGATTAAAAATCAAACAATAACAGATGAGACCCACAAATATCCAGGGTGAAGAAGAAATGCTTCAGGAGGAGAATGTATCAGGAGTCTGGGATTTCCTTCAACAGCAAAAGTGGCTTTTGGAGATTACTATGCCCTTTGCACTACTGCCAAAGGTAAGCAAATGTGCCCAGAGGAATAGCTAAGGAAGCTACACCTCCGTGCTGTAAATCTCGGCCTTGGGTGACATGGTGCACGCCCTCGTGGGCAGCACTCTCAGGTGAGGAAGTACTTGATGTCTTCAGAGGCGTAAGCCAGGGAAGCTCACTGACCTGGTCACCCTGTTCACATGCTCAGGCAAGAACTCAAATATGCCAAAAAGCAAATACTGTTCTCACTTTTAATTTCATTTCTCATGGGTGAAATGGGCTCCAACCTATGCTGTCCTTTGAAGAGCTCTGGCAGTGTCTGGGGATTTCAGAGAATGTAAAACAGATCCCCACAGCATCACAGATACAAAATTCATGGAATGACTTGAAACATATTTTATAAGTACCTAAATAGGTCTTCCATTTAGCAAATAACATTGTTAAAATATGTTTGATATGGGTGTTCAGGTGGGGAGGGAAGGGAGAAAAAAAAGACCATCGGTCATAAAAAGAAAGCAAGGACAACCTTGCGAAGTCTCAAGACATCCTCACAAGAGATAAGGGCTCGTCTTTGAATTTTAATAGAAGTTTAAAGGAAAGTAGTAGGTAACTGTCATTGAAGTGACTTAAATGAACTTTAAAGTCAGCCAAATAACTTCTGTGAACAACCACAAAGAACTCTTTTGCAACCAAAACGAAGTTGTGCAATATCTGCCTTACCGTTCTCTGAAATGACATTACTAGAAGGAAAATCCCTATTTTCCCCTCAGATCGGTTTGCATTGCTGCTGGCTGAGACTGAGTGGTGTAAAATGTGGTTTGGGTCCATCTTTCAACTCTGTTCAATGAAGCTTATGGATTGGTATATCAATGAAATAGATGAAGTCTAGGATTTTTGTAGTAAAGGATTTGTTTCATTTGCTGCATATTCATTTATATAGTGCATAATTAACTACTAAGTGCAAAGTACTGAGCTATGTGAATGGATTAAGATGAAAAATATCACAGTCCTTGATCTTAAGCCACCTTGTATCAAGTCAGCAGAAAGAGAACCTACCTGGACAATTGCTGAGGAAACCAAGTGGTATGGACAAAGTATCTAAAAGTGAGACGAAGTTGGAAGAGCTCATTCTCTAATGACTTAAATTTTGTCCGTAAAATTATTTACTGAGAATAAGGTGGAAATGGTTGTGTGTTTGAGAAGTACTGCAAAATTTGGAAAGGCCACAGTGAAAAAGTGTTAGGGTGATTATGAACAAGGAATCTCAAATGTCTAGTGGTCACATCAGCAGATAGCACAAATTTATTTGGGACTAGTCTGAACCATCTTCATAAATTACCATGTGGCAAATAATGAGGATACGTAACACACATTAGAAAATCCTGTGAGCTAGAGGCCATAGAGGCTGTTTGTTAAGATACCACTGTTTTCTAAAGAGAAGATAGCTCAGGAGGCATGGACTGTGAAATAATTCATCACCATGCAAACGGCATGAAAGAGGTAAAAATCAGAAGGAAAAACTGTCATTAGTAGTGAGTCATGTAACACAGATGAGGAGAATAATCTAGTTTTTTAATGCACCACTGAGGCAGTATAGTGTAGCAGAATTACTGGGTCTTCTTGTAATGCTGAGTTTAACCTTTAGAGGCACTTCCAACCTATTTTCCAAAGTATCTGCATCATTTGACATTCCCACTAGCCATGTATGAGGACTCCAATTTCACCAGATTCTCATTAATGCTTTTTTAAAAAATAGACTTTGGTTTTCAGACCACTTTTAGGTTCACAACAAAACTGAGGGGATGGTTGGAGACATACCATATATCTCCTTCTCCCACACATAGCACAGCCTCCTTGCTTATTAACATCCCCCACCCGAATGGTTCATTTGTTACAATCAATGAACCTGTATTGACACATATTATCACCCGAAGTCCGTAGTTTATATTAATTAGGGTGTACTGTTGGTGCTGCACATCTATGGATTTACACAAATGTATAATTTATCCACCATTATAATATCATAGTAGTTTCACTGCCCTAGAATTCCTCTGTGCTCTGCTTATTTAGCCTTTCCTTCCCGCTAAGCCACTAAAAAGGTTAATGTCAATCACTAACCTTTTTACTCTCTCCATATTTTGCCTTTTCTAGAATGTTATGAAGTTGGAATCATACAGTATGTAACCTTTTCAGACTGGCTTCTTTCACTTAGAAATATTCATTTAAATTTCCTCTGTTTTTTTTTTCTTTTGAGTGCTGAATAATTTTTTTTCATGATGTACTACCATTTATTTATTCACCTGCTGAAAGACATCTTGGTTGTTGCCAAACTTGGGCAATTGTGAATAAAGCTGCTATAAATATCCATGTGCAGATTATGTGTGGACATTAGTTTTCAACTCCTTTGTATAAATACCAAAAAAAAAAAAAAAAAAAAAAAAAAAAACCCACCAGAATATGATTGCTGGATTTTATAGTAAGAGTATATTCAGTTTTATAAGAAACTGTCAAATTGTCTTCCAAAGTGGCTGTACCATTTTCCATTCCCACCAGCAAGGAATGAGAGTTCCTGTTGCTCCACATCCTTGCAGCATTTGATGTTAGTGTTCTGGATTTTCAGCCATTCTAGTTTGAGCATAGTGGTATCTCCATGTAGTTTTAATTGGTGTTTCCCTGATGACGTAAGCTATAGAGCATCTTTTCATATGCTTATTTGCCATTTGTACATCTTCCTTGGTGATGTGTCTGTTAAGATCTTTGATCCATTTTTAATCAAGTTTTTTGTTCTCTTATTGTTGAGTCTTTGAGAGTACTTTGTTTATTTTGGATAACATTCCTTTATCAGATAGGTTCTTTTGCAGGTATTTTCTCCCAGTCTGTGGCTTGTCTTTTTTTCTCTTGACAGGATCTTTTGCAGAACAGAAGTTTTAAAATAGAATGGAATCCAGTCTATCAATAATTCTGTCATGAATCATGCCTTTGGTGTCATCTAAAAAGTCATTCTCAAATACAGGGTCGTCTAGATTTTTCTCCTATGTTATCTTCTAGGAGTTTTACAGTTTCGTGTTTTATGTTTAGGTCTGTGATCCATTTTGAGCTAATTATTGTGAAGGGTGTGTTGGGCTCAGGCACACTACTCCAATATGACTTGCTGGAGACCAGAATATGCCATCCCAATATATGCCATTGTGGCATATTGATTACTTTGAGCTGAAAGAAATTGAGAACCAGCCAACACAGGAAAAACTCTTCATCACCCTCTCAGCTGCCTAAAGTATAAAACACCCCTTTTGTAAATAGAAATTTACAAATATAAAGAAATTTACGTTCGTGAAGATGTCTGTATCAGGAAGAGAAGTACTCCAAGAAAACCTTTATCACTGAAGAGCCTTATATTTGCATAACAAGGCAACTTTTATTTCATAGTACATTTTCTCCACCCACCTTTCCATAATTTGTCTCCACCACTGCTCCTTCTGAGCCCCAAGCCCTATTTCTTTCTGTAGCTCAAGATGCTATATAAATGTCAGTCATCTATCCTTTCTTCAAGTTTTATATTTTTGTGGGACTTCTATGTGTGTACATGTAATTAAAAATGGCTTTCATTTTGTTAATCTGTCTTATGTCAATTTAAGAGCTGTAGATCAGCCAAAGAACCTAGGAGGGTGGAAAAGAGTCTCTTTTCCCTCCCCTATAGGTGTAAGGTCTGTATCTAGATTTATTTTTTTGCATGATGATGTTTCATTATTCTAGCACCATCTGTTTAAAAGACTATTTTTTTTCCCACTGAATTGCCTTTGCCCCTTTATTAAAGATTAGTTAACTATGTTGGTTTATTTCTGAGCATGTGACATAATAAAAAATACATATTTAGTGTCTGCCCCTGGTTTCTGACACAGCTTATAAGTCCCTTAGAATCGCTTGAGTAATAGGAGCATATTGTGTTTTAATGAAGTGACTCTTGGTAGGCTCCTAGATAGCTTCAGGATGGGAGCTGGATATCAGAAAGAACAAGCCATGATGAAAAGCTTGGAACTTTCAGCCCCACTCCTATCCTCAGGGGAGACAGAGGGGCTGGAGATTAAGTGAATAATCTATCATGCTTACATGATAAGCCTCCATTTAAAAATCTCCAGAGTTTGGAGAGCTTCTGGGTTGGTTAATGTGCCCATTCAGGAAAGGGTGGTGTACCCCAAGTACACAGGAACACAAGTTACTCTGCTTGAAACTCTTCCAGACCTCACCTTCAGTACAGCTTTATCTGGCTGTTCATCTGTATTCTTTATAATAAACTCATAAATGTAAGTAATGTGTTCCCTGTGTTCTGAGAGCTTTTATGGCAAATTATTAAACAATTTATAGTCAAGTGAATAGTCTGTTCTTGCATTGCTATAAATAAATATCTGAGACTATGTAATTTATAAAGAAAAGAGGTTTAATTTTCTTGTGGTTCTGCAGGCTATTCAGGAAGCATAGTGGCCTCTGCTTCTGGGGAGGCCTCATGAGGCTTCCAGACATGACAGAAGACAAAGCAGGAGGGAGGCACATCATATAGCTGGAGTAGGAGGAAGTGGGGGGAGGTGCCACACACTTTTAAACAAGCAGATCACATGAGAACTCACTTACTATCCAGTACCAAGGGGGTATGGTGCTAAACTATTCATGAGAACACTACCCCCATGATCCAGTCACCTCCCAACAGGCCCCACCTCCAACACTGGGGATTATAATTTGATAGACATTTAGTGGGGACAGTTTCAAACAGTATCACCAAGTTAGAAGGGAGCAGGTATCCTGGGCACCCAGTACTTGTGACTTGCCACTGAAGTAGGGTGCACTCTTGTCTAATTGAACTCTTAACCTTCAGGGTCTATATTAACTCTGGGTGTCAGCATTAACACAGTATCAGAATTAAATTACTATTAAATTGCAGGTATCTGTAGAGAATTGGAGAATTGCTTGGTATGGAAAATGCACACATTTGGTATCAGAAGTGTTGTGAGTATAGGAAGTTTTCTTTTAGCTTTCTATTCTGTTCTATTGATCTATTTGTCTATTCTGTTTTGTTTTGTCTCTTCACAAAAACATTAAAATCAGTTTATAGATATCCACAAAATAACTTGCTGGGATTTTGATTGGGATTGCATTTAAACATATAGATCAAGTTGGGGAGAACTGATATCTTAACAATACCTTCAATATTTCTATCCTATCCTATCCTATCCATGAACATAGAATGTACCTCCATTTGTGTAGTTCTTTGATTTCTTTTTCTTTTTTTCTTCTTTTTTTTTTTGAGACAGAGCCTCACTCTGTTGCCCAGGCTGGAGTACAGTGGCACAATCTTGGCTCACTGCAACCTCTGCCTCCTGCGTTCAAGGAATTCTCTGCCTCAGCCTCCCAAATAGCTAGGATTACAGGCACCCACCCCTGCGCCCAGCTAATTTTTGTATTTTTAGTAGAGATGGAGTTTCACCATCTTGGCCAGGCTGGTCTTGAACTCCTGACCTCATGATCCCCCCGCCTCAGCCTCCCAAAGTGCTGGGATTACCAGCATGAGCCACCATGCCCAGATGCTTTGATTTCTTTTATCAGAGATTTGTAGTTTTCCTCATAGAGATCTTGTACATATTTTGTTAGATTTATAACTAAGTATTTCATTTTTGGGGGTGCTAATGTAAATGGTTTTTTTTTTAAATTTCAAATTCCACTTGTTCATTGCTGTTATAAAGAAAGGTGATTAACTTTTGTATATTAACCTTGTGTCCTACAATCTTGCTCTGAATGCTTATTCCAGTTTTTTATTATTGTTGATTCTTTTGGATTTTCTACATGGAAAATGATGTTATCTGCAAACAAAGACAGTTTTATTTCTTCCTTCCCAATAGGCGTACTTTTTATTTTCTTGTCTTATTGCAATAGCTAAGAATTCTGGCATAGCGTTGAGAAGAAGTGGTGAAACAGGACATACTTGGCTTGTTCTTGATTTCAGAAGGAAAGCTTCTAATTTCTCACTATTAGGAATGATGTTGTATTGTTTTTATATTCTTTATACTTTTTTAAAAAATTCCCTTCTATTCTTAGTTTACTGAGAGATTTTATTATAAACGGGTGTTGGATTTTGCCAAGTGTATTTTCTGCGTCTATTGATGTGATCATGTGAATTTTCTTCTCTTGCCTGTTTTTTGATGGATTACATAAATTTTTGAATATTGAATCAGACTTGCATACCTGAGATAAATTCTACTTGACCATGGTGTGTAATTCTTTGTATACATTGTTGGATTTGATTTGCCAATATTTTTGCTGAGGTTTTGGCATCTATTTTCATGAAAGATACTGGTCTTTAGTTTTTTGGTGTTATTGTTGTTGTTTTGTTTTGTTTGTTTTTCATAATGTGTTTGGTTTTTGGTGTTAGGGTGATGCTGACCTCATAGGATGAGTTAGGAAGTATTCCTTCTGCTGTTTTCTTCTGAAAGAGATTGTAGGGAATTGGTTGAGTTCACCAGTGAATTCATCTGGGATTGGTGTTTTCTGTTTTAGAAGGTGATTAAGTATTGATTCAATTAAAAAAAAATAGATGTAGGCCTATTCAAATGGTCTATTTCTTCTTGTTGAGTTTTGGCAGATGGTGTTTTTCATGGAATTGGTCCAGTTCATCTAGGTTATCAAATTTGTGGGCATAAAGTTTTTCATAATATTTCTTTATTATCCTTTTAATGTCCATGGGACATCTCTAGTAATGTCCCATCTTTCATACTAGTAATTTGTGTCCTCTCTCTTTCTTTCTCTTAGCGTGGTAAAAGGCTTATTGATTTTATTGATCTTTTTGAGAAATCAGCTTTTGGTTTCACTGATTTTTCTCAATTTCCCATTTTCAATTTCATTGTTTTCTGCTCTAATTTTTATTTCCTTTCATTTGCTTTGGATTTAATTTGCTCTTCTTTTTCTAATTTGCTAAGGTGGAGGCTTAGGTTATTGATTTTTAAATCTTTCTTCTTTTCTAAAATATGCATTCAATCCTTTACATTTGCCTCAAAATGCTGTTTTCAGTGCATACCACAGATTTTGTTTTGGATATTTTATACCACAGATTTTGATGTTATATTTTCACGGAGTTCAAAATATTTTAAAATTTCTTTTGCGATTTCTTCTTTGATCCATATGTTATCTAGAAGTATATTGTTTAATCTCCAAGTCTTTGGGGGAATTTCCAGCTGTCTTCCTGTTACTGACTTCTCGTTTAATCTCATTTTGGTCTGAAAGCAGACACTGTATGATTTCTATTCTTAAATTTGTTAATATGTTTTATGGCCCAAGATGTAGTTTCTTGAGGTGACTCTTCCAAGTGAGCTTGAGAAGAATGTACATTCTGCTGTGTGGTTGAAGTCTGTATATGTCTGTTATATCCAGTTGATTGACTTACCAATGCTTTTTGAATCTAGTCATAATAATGGGTATGAAGTGCTATTTCATTGTGGTTTTGATTTGCATTTCCCTTAATGCGAAATCATTAAGGCTAATGATAATGAGCATCTTTTTATGTTCTTATTAGTCATTTGCATATCATCTTTGAAGAAATGTCTATTTTGATACTTTACTCATTTTAGTTGGGTTGTCTTTGAGTTGTAAGAGTTCTTTATGTGGTCTAGATACAAGTTCCTTATCAGAAGATGCTTTGCAAATATTTTCTCCTATTATATGGTTTATCACTTTCTTAATGGTATCCTTTAAAGCACAAAAGTTTTTAATTTTGATTAAATCCAATTTATTAATTTATTTTTTATTATTGTCCATATTTCTGATGTATCTAAGAAATCATTGCCTAACTCAAACTCATGGAAATTTAATCCTATTTGTTGTCTAAGAATTTTAAAGTTGCAGCTCTTGCATTTAGGTCTATGATTCATTTTGAGTTAACTTTTATGTATTATATGAGGCAGGGATCCAACTTAATTCTTTTGCTTGTGGATATCCACTTGTCTCAGAACCTTTGAAAAAAAATTAATTGACTCTAGATGTAAGGGTGTATTTCTGAATTCTCAAGTCTATTTTATTGATCTGTTTGTCCTTAGAACTTGCACTATCTTAAATGGTGTAATTTCACTGTAACTTTTGAAATCAATAAACTTTTTCAAGATTGCTTTGGTTATTTGGTGTCCCTTTCATTTCCATATGAATTACAGGATCAACTTTTTAATTTCTGCAAATAGGTCAGTTGGAAGTTTGACAGGGATTATGTTGAATCTCTAAATTTGAGGAGTACTGCCATCTTAACATTAAGTCTTCTGATTCACAAACATGGGATGTCTTTTCATTTATTTGGGTCTTTTAAAATTTCTTGTAACAATTTTTTTGTTTCATTTTCAGAGTATAAGTTTCACACATTGTGTTAGAGTTCTCCAAAGAAATAAAACTAATTGAAAACAAACTAAATATGGGTAAAGGATCAAAATAGACATTTTTCAAGAAAAATGCAAATTACTAATGAGAACATAATTCAAGTACAAAATTTTTTTTTCATTATAGACAATGTTCTTCAAGATAATTCAGGGTGTAAACTTTTTAAAGACTTAGAATAGTTAGTTTCAAACACTGATTTGTGCTGCAGTGAATTAAAGCATGGGCATAAGGCTCTATTTTCCCTTTCAGAAACTTTTGCCATCTGGTTCTCAGTGTCCTCTTAACATAGTTTTCAGGCTATGAAATTCTGTACGTCTTTACAAAGCTCAAGAATTGACCTTCAAGAGGGAAAAGTCTTATTTTATTATGCTGACATCACACATCATAAGTTGTATTTTGCTTGTAGATCTCATTCAGTGTCATCACCAACATGTGCAATAAGAGATACATCATGTGTATGGCTAGAATATTTCTTTTATTTCCAGTTATAGTTTTCTCATAAAATCTCTGTTGAAAATAATCTCCATGCAGTCATTGAATGTTATTGCTTGGAACAGAAATGCTAAAACAATTTGCTTATTTAGGATCTTGAGTTATTCCAGCATTCTGAAGTGTCTCAGTCCTGCAAGAAATGTCTTTTTAGCCAGAGCAGTAGTAATGTAAGTCTGTGACTTTTCTTGTCATATATTTTATGAGATTGTGTTTCCTTCATAGTATATTTTGTATTCTTCCCATTTGTATTAGAATACAAGGAGTAAAAAATTTCATTTTAACTCTTCTCTCTCAGATATTTTACAACTATGACTGACATTTTCTTAAGAGTTTTGTGTTAAAAAATAGAATGTCCCAGTGGGATCCAAGAATAGTAAGAGGCAGGGCCTATGCATTATTGTAAGATCCAAAAAGTTCATCTTGAAAATTAGATATTTTTTTGTCTTACATCTATCATCTTTTTCTTTATGTCCAAGCTTCTTGTTGGACAGAGGTCACCCTGGCCATTGCACTGGGTAAGTAGGCTGTGAAAGAGATTTTGCCCCCCATGGTCAAGGACAGAATAACCAATGTGTCCTTGGAAAGCCATGAAGGTCAAGCCTTGGGAACAAAATCCAAAGGGTTGAGAGGAAGGGTTCAGACAAGGAGCTGAAATCAAAGTCCAGTGGGGAGGAGACTGGCAGAGCTAGTAGAATAGGGTGATAGGAAGAATGGTTTGGATATTTTTAACAAACAGTGGAAATATCTAGAACTTGGTATATGTTATCTGGTGCAGTGAAATTAGTGTGGTTTTCAAGTTGGCTCTAGGTTCATATCTTGCTTAATTAGTAGGCTTAGATAAGTCAGTTAATCCTTCTGTGCCTGAGTTTCTCATCTTTTAAATAAGCAGTAGCATCATTATAATCACAGTAACTGGAGCTTCTTCAGTACTTGTAATATGGTAGATACTTTGCGTAGATAATCAGAGCAGTCCAATGAGCTATGTTTTATTATTCCTATTTTTCACGTGGGGGAAACTGAGACTTAGAGAAATTAAGTAATTTGCTCAAGGTCCTTTCCTACAGATAGAAAGTAATAGAGCTAGGATTGTAATCCAGATGAATCAGATTCCATAGTTCATTAGGCCATTGGATCAGAATGGCCTATACCGCATATTATCAGGGGTATCCTAAACTCTACTGTAGACTGTATTAGCACCTCTGGGGATGGGGCCCAGAAAGTACATTTGACTTCACCACTTAGGTGATTCTTTATTCTTCTTTTTTGTTTTTAATTGAGACAGTCTCACTCTGACACCCAGGCTGGAATGCAATGGCATAATCTTGGTTTGCTGCAACCACTGACTCTCAGGCTTAAGGCATCCTCCCACCTCAGCCTCCCAAGTAGCTAGGACTACAGGCATGCACCACCACGCCTGGCTAATTTTTGTATTTTTTTTTGTAGAGACAGGGTTTTGCCATATTTCCCAGGCTGGTCTTGAATTCCTGGACTCAAATGATCTTCCTGCCTTGGACTCCCAAAGTGCTGGGATTAAAGGCGTGAGGCACCGTGCCCAGCCTTAGGTGATTATTGCACTCTATATACTCTGTAGTCTTGTCACCCAAGATGTGATCTGTGGCCCAGGACCATCAGCATCACCTGGAAGCTTGTAAGAAGTACAAATTCTTGCCAGGTGCGGTGGCTCACGCCTGTAATCCTAGCACTTTGGGAGGCTGAGGCGGATGGATTGCCTGAGCTCAGGAGTTTGCAACCAGCCTGGGCAACACGGTGAAACCCCGTCTCCACTAAAATACAGAAAATTAGCCAGGCATGGCGGCATGTGCCTGTAGTTCCAGCTACTACTCGGGAGACTGAGGCAGGATAATCAATTGAACCCAGGAGGCAGAGGCTGTAGACATCGCACCACAGCACTCCAGCCTGGGCGACAGAGGGAGACTCCATCTCAAAAAAAAAAAAAAAAAAGAGGGGGACAAATTACTGGACACTAACAAAGCCCTACTGAACCCTACTGAATTAGCATATACCTTCTAATGAGGTCCCCAGGTGATTCATATGCACATAAGGCTGGGGAAGACCTGCTTAACAGGGTGATGTGAGGATTAGAGATACTAAATATAAACGTTCTTGCATATCGTAGGTGCTCAACAAATACTCTGTTATCATTTCCCTTTTTGATCAAGTAGAAGGTGATGTTCTGGGAGGGCCTACAACCATAGGGTTAAGGTAAACAATTGTTTTGCTTCCCTTTCTTTTGGGATCTATGCCTAGTGCTAGCATGTTATTTCCCAGTTTTCCAGTATATTTTTCCCAAACATCTGTCCTAAAACTTACCATGTTCTAGAATTTTTACTGTCACACCTCTTCCAACACCTCAGTTTGGAATCAGAAGATCTGGATTTGACTTTTGCCTCGGCTAATTATTAAGTCTGTGACTTTGGGAAAATTAACATTTTGAATCTCAATTTTATCATTTATAAAAAGTGCATAATGATCAAAATAATACAGTTTATCAAACTAAAACGTAAGAGTTTAGACCTATTTGGTTAGGGTATCAGTTGGACAAGTAAGCAAGGAACATAGAAAAGTATTAGATTCTATATTATTAGACTCCATTTTTTCCTAAAGTTTAAACACTGCAATCCTTTAAAATAAATTTTATAAAATCATCTGTTCTAATGACAAAAATCTGCTTTTAGAAAAATGTTCTATAATAAAAACAATGAATTTAGATCTGAACTCACAAAATTTTAAAATTTGCCAGGATCTTTAAGAAATCATGCAGTCCAGGTTCTTGATTTTATGATAGCAGAAACAAGAATTAAGTGACTTTCTTAATGACACCATGGTAGTTAATGGATGTAATTTTAACTGGTATACTGTTGTCCCTCAATAGATGGGGTATTGGTTCCAGGACCCCCAAGATTACCAAAATCCATGAATGCTGAAGTCCCTTGCATACCATGGCATAGTATTTGCACATAATCTACACATCCTTCTGTATACTTTAAGTGACCTCTAAATTACTTGTAATATCAGACACAATGTCAATACTACATAATCCGTTGTTATACTATATTTTTATTTGTGTTTGTTCTTTTTTTGGAATATTTTTTATTCTTGGCTGGTTGAATCCATGCATGTGGATTTGGCAATATGTGGAGATAGTTTTACATGTCACAACTGGTGGAGTTACTTCTGACATGTAGTCGAGGCTAGGGATGCTGCTAAACTTCCTACAATGCACAGGACAGCCCCACCACAAGAGTTATCCAGCCCAAAATGTCATGGTGCTGCTGTTGAGGAACCGTGCTCTAAACTGCATTGTCAGTTACATGAGAATACCACAGTGGCCAAGTTGGCCTCAGTCACCACTAACTTCCTAGCATATAAACAGACTCTTGGGAGACAAGTATTCCATAAATGTTTGTTGAATTACTTTAAAATAACTGAATGAATAAACAAACGAATGGATGAGAAGGATATCAAGTTTTCATTTAGTACACTAACTGTTAGAACACACAGATCTGCTTTTAACTATAAATATAAAATAGCAGTTGTCACTTAGTATTAGAGAATATCATATCACAGAACGTTTGGTCAACGAAAGTCATAAGGGAACACATATTCCTGTATATGAAAAAGTTTATCCTAAGATTAAGCTGGATTATAGAGCAGCAAATCTGGACCATCGTGTTTGCTTTTCCATCCTCCAGCTGAATTCCTTATATAAACACTGAATGAGGATATTACTGTCAACCTACAATGTGAACTGTGGCAAGAAACAGCTCCATAAATTATGCAGCTACTGTATGGGATGTTGTTGAGGGTATCTTTCACGACATGACATGGCCCTTCTTATTAAGGATTCGTGGGAGAAACTGTTGTCTGGCCTTTGTTTCTGCTATGCTTCTAACTTGTTTTCATCTTAGAAATATTGTGAATTAGAGTTGATTGTGTTTCAGTTGTGGCATGTGCTACTGAGAAGCCTACATGTAACTTTAAGGCTCATTTTAAATCAAGTATATGGAGTATTATAATATCCTAATCTCACCCCTGCTTATCTTATTTTTTTTTAATTTTTCTCATTACTCTGCTTTTCTTTAAGCTTTTTTTTAACTTTCTTTTTTCCCACCTTCCCCTCTTTCCTCCTTCCCCCTCTTTCTTTCGAAATACGTTTTGTAAATAATGAGTTTTTACCCTTCAGAGTGGACATTTTGAAAAGTAACTTACTACATAAGTATTTAGGGAATGCTTATTTTATAATAACTGTAGCTTTTTGATGAAGACATTTACAACATTCCTTGAACAGTTAAAATTTTATGAAAATGGTAATCACAAATAATGACAAACAATATTTCCGGGAGGTTAAGGACAAGATACATTCATGGCTCTCTTTACTTGCTGTTTCTGGACCCTAGTCCTAGAAAGCAATCTAAGGGATACCTTTGGGATATTTGAGAAGAAAAAACGTGAGAGAAGCAGTATGTCCACAGTAATCTAGTTCTCTCACAAATAATGCACGGATTTTTTGTCAGCACAGGATCTTACCATATCTCAGTTTGGCACACATCCTAACTCGTGATTAATCTTTGGAGGTTTTGTTAAATTCAATTGGTTTTGCTGTCCTGGGCTTATAATGCATGTGGATGGGGCTGATGCTAGGGTTTGAAGGTTCTGCTGACCTCAGTTTAAAAAGTAACTACTATTGAAAAATAATGTTTTCTTTTATTAAGCATGTTCCTTATAAAACTTAGGGGAGATTGGGGACTGACAAGCAACAAACAAACATCACTTATACTGTAGTCACTGGGAGGTAGTGACTAGTATTATCTTAGTAAACTCTTTCAACCTTTTTATCCTATGCATGTCTAGGAAAGGGAGAGAGAGAGGGAATGAGATATTGCACATACTCCTTTGTAATTCTTGGTATCTTGGTATTCTCTTGTCTGTGATATTATTATCTTTGTGTCATTATGCCTTGTTCTACATTGTCATTCATAGTGGCCAGATGGTATTCTGTTGTATAGATATATCATAGTTTATTGGCTGGGTGCAGTGACTCATGCCTGCAACCCAGCTCTTTGAGAGGCCAAGGCGGGTGGATCACCTGAGGTCAGGAGTTCAAGACCAGCCTGACCAACATGGTGAAACCCTGTCTCTACTAAAAATACAAAAATTAGCCAGGCGTTGTGGTGCATGCCTGTAGTCCCAGCTATTTGGGAGGCTGAGACAGGAGAATCACTTGAACCTGGGAGGCAGAGGTTGCAGTGACCCGAGATTGCACCACTGCACTCCAGCCTGGGTGACAGAGCAAGACTCCATCTCAAAAAATAATAATAATTATTATTAACCATTTCATTATAATTGTTTCCATTATAAATGCTATTAAATTATGGCAAATGTGTGTACACATGATTATGTGTGTATACATGTGTAACATGTGTACTGATGATTATGGCAAATGTGTGTACACGTGATTTTAAATAGCTTGGTTCTATGATCCAAAGTCAAAACATTCCATAGCTTCAATTTAAAATTGAGACACAAATAGGAAATTAGTTCCAATGCAGACTGATACAGCAGGGCAAATTTATAATACACATTTACATTAGCAGTTAAATACTTCATGTTTATATTTAGTCAAGGAGATAATTTTAAGTTGTTTGAGAAAATTAAATGAGGCATGTAGCCTCATTCATCTGTGTACACAGCATGCATCTCTATAGGCTAGGAGAAGGAAGTTAATGCTAAACCTTAATTTAAAACATCAGTTTTGTGTGTTATAGATCCAGAGTTCAGGTGGAAATTTTTTAAACAGTATGAAATATGGGATAAATATCTTAGAGATTGAATTTCAGTGAGCAAATTGTTGGTCAAAATTAATGTGCTACTTTCAGAGCATAACAACCCAATTTTCTTTCACAAAAAAGTATTAGGAGGACCATTTTATTTTCACAAATAACTGAAAAAGAGAGATAAAAGAGATGGGGAGGGAAAGACAAATCCCTATAGATTTCCCTGATTTACAGGTGGGATTCAAAAGTGCCTGCTGTGTGAAAAAGGCACCATTATGAAGAAACCCTCCTCAGATTACTCCATCAGAAACAAAAAGAACTCGGATTGAGTACACCCTTTCAGCATTGTTGTACCACCACAGCAAATTAAATTCATTCAGGTTGACTTCATGGTATGTGTCACTTAAAGAGCTTTCTTTTTCTTGTCTGTGCCTCTCCCCGCCACTCCCAAATGAATTGATTGCCCTGGAAACAAGGGGAAAAAAATGATCTAAGTTCAGTGTTGGTAAACAGCATAGCGTGTTAAAATATAATAGAGGAACATGCCAATTTATTCCTTTGCTGTCTTGGTTTTGGGGTCAGTTTTCTGCTTTGTAGTTTTACTGCTTACACTCTGGTATAAAGAGTAAGGAAGTAGCACTGAAAAGCATTGTTTTGATGCTGCAGGAGGATTGGATTTGACTGACACATGGGTTAGTTTGAATGTGTTTTAGGACCAGGTGTTAAAAAAATTTCCCTTAAACATCCAGGAACTCAGGAAGGACCGTTTTTACCTCATGCTGAAATTTGTAAGCAAAGGCTCTAGGAGGTTCCTCCTGTTGGGGTCTTTACTACCATTGATTTGCAACAGGAGAGTGAGGTCAACACATGGGCTGTGCATTCTGGAAAGTCTGAGTCATTCTGTCTACCCTCTGCCCTACCTTTCCAGCTTTAGTAACTTCTTCCCGCAGTGTGATGATTAGAACCTCATATCCTTACCCAAAAGTGGGCTCAGTGGTGCTGTCCATGGCACCAGAACAGCTCCCACTGTCCTGCCTCTCTATCCATACCAATATCCCTGGAGAGACCTGGTGAGTTTTTACAGCATTCGCTAATAAGAGCATAGAACAGATGTTCACTTTTTTTTTTTTTTGGATGACACTAAAATGCATTGTGTAAACTGGGCATGCTGTGAAGGGACTTAGCTGTCGTGCTAATTTTTAAATTACCATTCTGCATATTATTCCCTTTATAGGAAGACCCAGGGAGTCTGGAAAGAATATCAAGCTATTCAGACTTTGCTGAACAGGAAAATCTATGTTAAATGCATAACTGAAAAAAACGTTTCTCCATCACATCTTTCTGACCTGCAGTTGACTTACCCTTTTCTTCAATGAGTCTAAAATGCAGGGAAATTGCCTGAAGGGCAGTGTTTGAAGACTGTGCTGTGTGTGTCTCTTTAGGCCCTTACTGTCTGTGTATATGTTATCTGTCCCGGGGCCTGAGGGCAGGACCAGGCCTTCCTGCACCTCAGAGTTTCAGCTTCTGTTGCAAAGCAGGTACACAAAGCCTCCTTTAACTTGCCTGCCATGAGCGGTAAGATGAAACATGCCCACTGATGAGTAACAGATCTGTCCCCTAAGACCCCTCTCCTTAGAACATGGCATTTGTTGACTCTGGGTGAGGCTTTTAGCATTTTCAGTCTGTAAGAAGATTTGGCCAGTAGCCCTTCTGTTGATTGTCATATTCCCTAGCCAGAAATGCCAATTACCAGTTTTCTTTCTTCATCTGTTCATTAAGCCTTTTGTATATTTTCACTCTGATTCTCAGGAATTAGTGATGACATGTCATTTTCATATCACTGAACTTCCTTAAAGGAATAAGAACACAATCGTTAAGCAGTTCTTTACTGTGTAGGGTTTCACATATTTGAGGATAGTTTTGTTTTATTTTTAACAGAAAGTAAGTGAAAATAGGCAAATTTATAGTGTTGTTTAGCTCCTCTAACTCCTACTTATCCATAGAAATGAGAGTGAGGGCAGTTATGTATAAGTGAAATAAGTCTACCAGCAGCTTATTGCCAAAAAGCTTATTATGGGCAATAATGTTATCCTTTAACGACTTGTTAGAGGTAATAAAATTGGCTGATGTGGGTTTCCTATCTCCTGGTACATCTGGGAAGGATGACTCCATGGGGAATCTTTTCCCATCTGTTAGGGTAATGAGGAAAAGAGGAGTCAGGAGGAAGGCAGAACACAGAGGACTGGGAACCTGGGAAACCAGCAGACCAAGTGGTCACTTTGTGAATTGTTACATGCAGGCTGTTGTATGAGAGAGCTATTGGAGCCATCATGCTGTTAGAATGAGAGCTGTACTGCCAGACAAAGTGCCCGTGTGTGTTTTCCCCGATGTCCCTGCCAGCTCTTCATCTGGGCTTTTTGTCCTGGGAGGAGCCCTTTCTACACTGGGTCTATTTTGTGCCCTGCTTGACTTGTCTGGTCTGTGGCTCTCCAGAGGCTTATATTCCGTAGAGATTCTTACTTTACGAACTCTTAGACAGCTCTCCCCTATTAAGAGTAAAGCGGGTGTCCAGGCCTGAAATGGGCTTGTTTTGGAAACCTACAATATCTATTTTTGCATAGTTTCAGAACTATCCTCTGATTGAGACCTGCATTCTAAGAGAGATCCAAAGATCTCAAGATCAAATAGGTATCTGATTAGTGGGGATATCTGGCTCCACTGCCCCTCACGGAGTCCTCTGTGTGTGTCAGCATCTTTAATAGGCACTCCACAAGCATTTTGTCATTTAGTCTCATTACCCCTTGAGGGACTACTATTATCTTCATTTTTTTGACTGAGAGAACCCATGCCTGGAAAGGCTGCATCATCTGCCCATGGTCCTAGAGCTGGGATAGGAAGTCAGGCCTTCCTGGCTCTACAACCCTGTACTTTCTTCCTCCTGGTTGTGCTGCCTGTATTTCCTGGAGGTCCCTTGAAACTGTTGCCTCCCCACCAACTTCTTGCAGCCCTTTCCTCCCTCAGTGCTCACCTGGCAAGACCCCAGCCCTGGATTTACCTTTCTGCTTCCAAACAGAGGCAACTGGTATTTAAAGGGGGCAAAAACCCCTAAACTATAAAACTATGCTGATTAACATCACTAAAATTACTTGTCCCCTCCCTCAGCTGAGCATTCTGCATCACCCATTCATCCTTTTAGACATCACTGGTCAGCTCCCACTCCCACTTGGCACAGAAGGAGATTTCTCCTTCCATATCTCCATTAATACTGGTGTTCTCCAGATTCAGTTCTTCCTCCTCAAGGTATTAACTCCCATGAAAATTCTAGTAACTTTCAAATGTTTCTCTAGCTCAGACCTTTCTCTTGAAATTTGGGCCTATATTGACCAATCTGTGCCTCTGTTGCCACTTCAGATTTAACAGGAACCAAACCAAACTCATCATTTCCCTCAAATTTCCATTTCATTCCCCTGTTTCCTACCTTTCTCCATGCTGCTACTACCCACCTGTCAGGAACTGAGAACAGCCTGAGATTTTATTCTAATTGTCAGTTAACAAATTTGCCTACCATAGTTTCATGGACGTGGACACAAGTCTTCTGGGTCAGAGACAAGAAACTTTCTTACTCATAGCAAAACAAGCATCGTGAGCTTCAAGATGGTGTTGGTTTCCCTTGCCCCCAAGTCCCACAGAGACACCATGGAGTGCTTCAGGTAGGGGCTATATACATGTGAGTTGACATCATTATGGAGGGATACTGAACTTATGGACCCCAGAGACTGTACAGACAGTACAGACCTAAAATAATCTAGGCAAAGATAAGGCTTACCCTTTTATGATGAAATTTCAATTTCAGTTTCTATGCCTTGTTTCCATTGTGACTACTGTCTCCCTTATCTTTTGGTTTCCTGTTCAGCTGAAAAGCTGTATTCATCCTTCAAGGCTCAGCTGCCTCACCTACCACCCATCCACCACTCTGGTAACTTTTCTGTTCTCAATGACCCCAAGAGATGTCATGAGTTCCTGTGTTTCAGAGCTTCTTGCATAATAATTGTTTATAGGTCTGCCTTCTCATCCAACTGTGAGCCTCTGGAAGGGCTCTGGCATTGTTGTAGCCCTCACTGATGGCACTGTCAGGCATCCAGTGGAGTCTGGTGTCATCTACCATGCCCTGCACCATTCAGATCATGCTGCTTCCGCAGCCTCTGTTCAATTTCTTCTAAAATGATCTGTGGCACTAACGCGGTTACTCCATCTAAGTTTTAGCCTGACATTATAGGAGTGCTAAATTGTGAGAGTAACTGTTTATTTAATAAGATGGTTAAGGAAAAAATGGTAAAAAAAAAATGGTAAAAATAACCATACTTTTCTTTTTTTGAGTACCTACTATGTACCCCGGTGGTAATGACAGGTAGAAACTTTACTGCTCCCCTAAAGAGAAATTAGCCTCAAACTTTCACTTTTCTCTGGTTATTTTACATTTCTGTTAACAATATTGAAGAATTTACCCTTTTTTATTATGAAGACTTAAAAGAGTGAGTTTGGAGGAATCTGTCTTTAATCAAGTTTGGATGACATTTTGGGAGACTTAGCAGCTGGCAAGCAGAAGAGAACCTGGCAAGCACACAGGCACACACATTTCAGAATGGCATCCAGTCCCTCTTCTTATTCCTTGAGCAAATTCAAATTTGGTCAGGCTTCTTTCCATTTCTGCAAATTCTGAAAATTCCAAAATCATTTTGGTCTAACCTCACTGGAAAAACCATGTAACTACTTTCATAATGAATTGATAACCAGTCAAATATTTTTCAGGCATTTCACATAAAAAGATAAATCCTACCCACTGGAGGATTAATAGAAGAAAAGCATAAAACCATACTAAATCCCAACACTGACTTTTATGACATTGCTTTAGGTTTTACAGAAATCTTATGTCAATTTGTTAAGTATAAAGCATATTACCTGGATTTTTATTGATATAAGCATTTGAATTATATATATGAGGTAGAGCATTGAGATCAGGTTCCTGAAAAAATATTATTATTATTATTTGAGACAGTCTTGCTCCATCACTTAGGCTGGAATACATTGGTGCAATCACAGCAGACTGCAGCCTTGAACTGCTGGGCTCAAGGAATCCCTCCTGCCTCAGCCTCCCAAGTAGTTGGAACTACCATCACGTGCCACCATGCCCACCTAATGTTTTTATATATTTTTTGGAGGGACATAGTCTTGCCATCTTGCTCAGGCTGGTCTCGAATTCCTGGGCTCACATGATCCTCCCACCTTAGCCTCCCCAAGAGCTGGGATTACAGGTATGAGTTGTAATACCTGGCCTGTTTATTATTAAAGCTGATTAAACCTAAGGTTTTATTTTTAATCAATAAAAATGTGAGGGAAATAGATTTTTTAATGCTTCATAATCTGGAGATGTGAGACATTCTCTCTTTTTTTTAAAGTCATTTTTAAAAGACAGTAGAAAATTCTGTATGTGGTGGAACTGTGTTTGTTAAATTTATAAATACTGTTTTTCTTAATGAAAGGCCATCTAAAGCTTAAGCCAAATTTTGGAGTCTCTTAGTCTGTGTGACACAAGCGACAATTAAGAAGTGGCAATGGTTGCTTGAGTGATTTGTTGTATTCAATATGACAAAATTAATTCGGATGAGTTGGTTTTTTTGACAACTAAGTAGTGCTTGGATTACATTATTTTTGTTTGTTTTCCCTGAACATAGATCAAGAAGCTATATACCTTTTACAGCATCCTAGATGTTTTAGCTTTTTGCTGCTATCAGTGTTTGTCAGTCTAATTTGTCCTATAAACCAGTGTATTAAATTTTTAAAGACAAGCTCCATGGATGAATGAAAAAGTGAGAGATAGTGGTGGGTAGGGCAGAAAGAAGGCAGACAGAACAGGATACAGCCGGCTGATGGAGAGGTGGCCAGTCCAGAGTGTTTTGCTTTTCTAAGAAATAATTGCTATATATTGCATCTGAACTTTTGGATATTTAAAAGTAATTCTGATTTTTTAATCTTTTTTTATTTTCAGAAGCCCTGTATTTTTTGTAACATAAAACCACCCTTAGTCCCAACAATAGTGACTTTTATGAAATTGCTTTAGGTTTTACAGAAATCTAGATCACTTCGTTAGATATAAAGCATATTACCTGGATTTTTATCGATATAAGCATTTGGATTATATATATGAGGTAGAGCATTGAGATCAGGTTCCTAAAGAATTATTTGATTATTCTCTTTGAGATGGAGTCTTGCTCTGTTGCCCAGAAAATTTAACTAGCATTAAAAAACAGAAAAAGTTGCAGATGTTGTCTCATTGAAAATAGTATTTAAAAGAAGTATTTTTTAACCTCAGTATATGTTATTAGACCCTGATTATCTTAGTTGACCCTGTCCTTAGAGACAGGTGTTCATAGCTTCAAGTTCCTTGTGGGTTGATTCATTTTGGGGCCATGCTGAGATGCTATTTTGGCAATGTATAGTATTGATCACCAGGGAGACTTAGAAAACCCACAGTGGATTAAAAACAAATCATTATCATTTCTTAAAAATATTCAAAGACCCTTTTGATAGTGGTAGTTTAAGCCATAAAAAATGATAGTACATTACCTTCTATGGTTTTCATAATGGGCTATGGGTTTATTCCTTCTTTTATTTGTCTGTCATTAAAACTTGCTGTCACACAGAAAGTCAGCTCATTTGGAGACTGTTGAACCCCTCTAGATGTTTTACCTGAAGTTAATGTGTTACCTATGTACATATAGTACATCGGGTTAGAACACACAAGCAAAAGTGCTAGGGCTTCCTCAAGTGTGGCCAGGCAAGAGACTTACAACAACACCTAGTCTGTTTTCATTTTGGTGTAAAAATAAAATTCTTCATTAAGAAAATTTAAATATTTAAGTTATTATAATTAGAAATTCAGAGATACTATATAGTTCCAGACCAAGAATTAAAGAAACACAAATATTATCGTACACATCAGTAATCACTTTGAGCGTGAAGCTTGGATCCTAGTCACAGATTCTTGCCAAATAGTTGGCGTTCTCATGGTACTGTAATTACTACTTTGTAGTTTTGCTGTTGGTTGGCTTTTTAATGCTATTTATTGCTGTCATCAATTAACTAGTCTCTTTACGGCTAAGAAAGAATTGCTATCTATAGCAAGTGGCTTCTCCTCTCTTTTTTCCCCATCCGTAAAGATAAAATTATGAATGCTATGATTATCCTCCTTTTAGCCAATGACAGCATACATTTAATTAGTATATTCTTCTAGCTTCCTCTACCTTCTTTGTCAATATTCAATTAATGTTGAATAACACATTCATATAGCTCTTGGAGTTTCTTAACTATACTTTCTTTCTGTTTACTGAATCTGCTGTATTTTAAAAAGAGATATCCATCTATTTCTCCATCCATCCATCTAGGCAGCCTCTTAAGGGAGTATATTTTTAATCTGAAAGTTTTGAAATACGAGTTGAATTTAAGTTAAATAGTAGCTTCTTCATGACAAATTAACTATTTGCCTCATACTTTCAATCAAAGTATGAAACAAAAAATTTAATGATTCAAAACTTGAAAATAACATGCTTATAAAGAATGATATCTTTAAAGTAACAAACCTGATGCTCCTTGATGTAATAGGAAGGTGAATAGGATCCAAACATAAACATAACACTTTTGTTATGTGAATGACAGATTGGCCTTTGATTTGAAGGATGCAAAAAATTATAAATTTATGAAGTCTTTGAAATCAGTATATTAAAGTGATTTAAGAGGGAAATTAACAGCAAAATGATTATTACAAAGGCAAGGAATATCTTAAAAAGGAAAATTTGGTCAGTTCTCAGAAGACAAAAGAATTTAACTCAGAGCAGCAGGAGTAGCAAAAAAATGGATGTGTCAGACAACTGTACCTGGCATACGGCAACAGAATTGTGTTCAATTGCTTCTCGTGAAAGTAAGCAAATATAGCTGTCCTTGAAAGGAATATTGATTAAGTGAAGGTATTTAATACTATAATTTGAACTGAATAGCTGTTTTCCTCTCTAATCATACCATCATTGCTTTAAAAAAAAAGTCATTAAAGGGATCAACACAGATTCTGATAGGTTAAAAACAGCTTCTGTGCTGGGAATTTTTATAGCTACATCTAACCAGTACTGTTGGTTACAATACAGTGTAAGTAATTGTCAATATAGTTTAAGTAATTGTTTAGCAAAATCTATCATTACCTCTAGAAGAACGTATAATTTATTAACATGCATAATGTATAAAGTGCATATTATGAATTAGCATGCATGATATATGAAAACACATATGGACTATATTATCTAGGGCATGTTAGTATTTTTACTCCCCAAAACGTTGCTCAGGAAACTGCATTTTATAATTCATTTATGTTCAAGACAGAGCATTTGCCTTTAGATAACAACATATTTATGTTTATCATCTAGCACCAAACTAGCTTTTGTCCAGTGGACTTGGGTCCAGCAGAGTGATCTTACCTGCATGTCACAGCTGCTTTACTTCCTCATCCAGGAGCATCCTGTGGATTTGTGTCTGGGTTCTCCCCAGAGTGGTAGATGAGGTTGCCTTAGCCAATGGCTTTTCCTGTTGCCAGCTAATCCCTGGTTATTTGTGGATCCAAAAAAGAGCATTTGGAGAAATGGAATCCTTCCAATTCTTGAGCCTGGTGCTATTCATCATTTCCTAAAACCATTTAATTCTTAGCACCCAGAAAATTGTCCATTAAATTATGACAGAAGAGTAATTCCATACCCTGTCTTTCCAGCCACTTTAGCCCTGGATTTAGGTATTGGCACTGTAGAACATAAAATCAGATAGTCTAGCACACATGAAAAAAAAAGCAACATTTTCATGAAGGTGACTTTTCTTGTCACTTCTCTAAATGGACATTTCTAAATGTGATGAGGAATGTCTATGGCAGGCAATTTAAGTAAATATAAAAATGAGAACGGTGTAAGTTAATTTTTTCGACCTCCATTTATGATGTTCAAAAATTATGTGAAAATTACTGGATTTAAAATCACAATATCTTAGTCTATTTGGGCTGCTATGACCAACTACCATAAACTGGGTGGCTTATAAACAACAGAAATTTACTTCTCACAGTTCTGGAGGCTGGGAAGTCCAAGATCAAGGCACCAGCAAAGTCAATGTCTGGTAAGTTCCTGCTTCCTTGATGACTGTCTTTTCTCTGTAACCTTATATGATGGAAGGGGTGGGGCTCTCTCTGTAGTCTCTTTTATAAGGGCACTAATCCCACTCATGAGGCGTCTATCATCATGACCTAATCACCCAGACTGGAGTGAAGTGGTGCCATCTTGGCTTACTGCAACTCCACCTCCTTGGTTGAAGCAATTCTCATGCCCTAGCCTCCTGTATTAGTTCGTTTTCATGCTGCTGATAAAGACGTACCTGAGACTGGGCAATTTATCAAAAAAAGAGGTTTAATGGACTTACAGTTCCATATGGCTGGGGAGGCCTCACAATCATGGCAGGAGGTGAACGGTACATCTCACATGGCAGCAGACAAGAGAAGAGAGCTTGTGCGGGGGAAACTCTTTACAACTAACAAATCTCATGAGACTTATTCACTATTATGAGAACAGCATGGGAAAAACCTGTTCCCATGATTCAATTATCTCCCACCAGGTCCCTCCCACAACATGTCGGAATTCAAGATGAGATTTGGGTGGGGACTCAGACAAATCATATCACCTCCTGAGTAGCTGGGATTATAGGCATGCACCACCATGCCCAGCTAATTTTTGTATTTTTTAGTAGAGACAAGGTTTCACCAGCCTGTTGGCCAGGCTGGTCTTGAACTCCTGGGCTCAAGTGATCCTGCTGCTTCAGCTTCCCAAAGTGCTGGAATTATAGGCATGAGTCACCACATCTGACCTTCAATTTTCATTTTTTTGACCGCTGAGAAAAAAAAGGGATTTTCATACTTTTCAAAATTTTTGTTCACTTCATTTATGTGTCAATGTGAGATCTTTTTCTTCTAGGCTGTTATGTTCACCATTTTAATGAGCTTATGTTTACTTTTGTATCATGGGTTAAAGAAAAATTTAGAGTAAATCTTTGAAAGTTATCTGGTCATAATGTATCTTCTGAAAGCATGATCACACCAGTGGAGGAAAGTAACTTTGCCTTTGATCTTCCTACACTATAGGAAAGCTAATAAGTCTGAAAATATATCTTACCCCATTTCCTGGTGAAGTAATAGCAAACCATTGATTTGACTTAATAATCAGCAATTGGTAAATATCCTACAAATGGGTGAAAACTATAGAGATATCTAGAGTGACTTAAAATCAACAGGTTTGTGTGACTCTCTAAGTTTCTCCTATGTCTATTACTAGAGAGTGTAGGGCACATGTGTGGGGTGGGGAATAAGAAAGAGTTGTCCTAAATTATGAATTCAAGAATTTTGAAAAACCAATAGAAGAGATGCAAATTGGGAGTTACTTGGATTTTGCAATCCTCATCCTTAGATTTTTGCCGAATACTCTGCCATCCTGGCTATGGCATGTTATTTGAGTATGCGTGGCTGGGTCAGCTAAGAATGCTGCTTGCACAGTAGAACTAGAGGAGTAGCCCAAGATGGTTGTGCCAGTTCATGGACGTTAAAACAAGTTTGCATATAAAACAAGAAACCATAACTAATTAACACCAGGCAGGTGGTCTTGATGGAAATTTGAAATCCAAACTGGGTCAGCAGGGAATACAGACTTGGCAGACAAAACTGTAACTGAAATGATTCCCCAAGACCCGCCAAGTGAGCCTTCAGCCAACTGCCCTTACGAAAAATCTTCCTATGCCAGTCATTTCTGGGAAAACTGAGCCAAGGACAAATGACTGTAGTTCTTAAAATGAGCATGATTACATTAAGATTTCAGGGCATTCAGATTTATAAGAGTTGAAGTAGGATCAGCATAGATGCTGTTCCATGCACATTTATTAATAGCAAGGAGGCCCATGGGGAAGGTTTGGCTGAGCTCTCAACAAAAGAGGGGGTGGAAGTTTTGCTGGAACAAGTTGGAGTTGAGAGAGGGAAATATTTAGACCCCCATTGAGAGCCAGAGCAAAATCAGATACCAATAATGATTGAACTATCTGGAGTAACAGCCAGAATAGCTGTAGTGTTGGGAGTAAAAAATAAGTTTTAGTGCTAGATGATCGTCAACAGAATGAAGGCTGAGAGGGTGAGATGATGAAATAGAGTGATAGAGAGAAGGGGGTTGTCTGAGGTGTGATTTCTATCACGGTGCGTGATGAGATGACTCAGCAACATACCTTAGCTTTTCTTTCTCTTCCTCCCCAAAGGGGCACATAAAATGGTGGGATGTCAGTCCTACATGGGCCCTTAGAGATGATCTGGTTCACAGCCCTCATTTTACAGCTGAAGAAGCTGCAGCCTGGAGGGGAAGTGCCTCACCAAAGGCCACACAGTGAATTCTTTAGCAGAGCAGTCGGGAAACCTGAGTCTTGACTCTTTCCATTTGTTGCTCTTTCTACTCAAGACCAGCAAAT
The DNA here is from genome assembly GCF_007565055.1 of Rhinopithecus roxellana. NCBI lineage: Eukaryota > Metazoa > Chordata > Mammalia > Primates > Cercopithecidae > Rhinopithecus > Rhinopithecus roxellana. The sequence continues at coordinate 129,805,555 of NC_044557.1, read as the reverse complement.
GCTATTTTTGCTATTGACACATTCACCCACTTTATGTGTATTTAAATCCAAAGATGAACAGAGTCTCTGAAGAAAACTAGAGTAATCTAAACAATAGCTGGATAATTTCACATGAATGGATAGGAATATGATATCAGTAGGTTTTAAGTAGTTAGCACTGTTCTGAACTGAGCTTGTTGGAAAATGGTTCTCTTTCAGGAAGATTTTACTTTTTCCAATTATTAAAAATCAGTCCACTTATCATAAGAACCAGAAAGTACAAGACTGTTTGAAATAAATAATACATAATCTATTATTGAGAAATAACCATGGCTAATATTTTGATATTTTCTTCCAGGTTTTTCTAAGTATATTGTGTTTCATAAAAATTAAATCATAATATACACATCATTTTTAAAAAAATCAACCTTAATGAGATATAATTTTCATATTATGAAATAAACCAGTTTTCAGGGACTACTTGGATGAGTTCCAGCAAGTGCAATTAAAACTCTTAGCTATTTGTGTCTCCAAGAACAACTTCTTGCCTGTTTTGCTGCACACAGTTCCACCTGCCCCAAGATCCTTTGTGTTTTCTGGTCTCTATATTCATCCTCCCTTAATTTTAAATCAGGGTTCTTTCCAGTTTAGTGGAGAGGGATGAGTGGAGAAGGGGAAGAAAGAGGCTTCATTATTCACCACTAAAGATGTTATTTCATTGCTTATCAAAAGACAGCTTTGCTCCCTAAAAGAGTCTTCCTCCCTCTTACACAATAGAAATAATTTGGATCTTTTCAGTATTCAGTCTTTCCCTTCATGAACCTTGTATGTTTCATCATGGTTTTATTTCTTTTTTTCCAGAGTCAACCATTTTTTACTTTCCTTTTAACTCCTACATCACAGACTTACTGTTGCCGTCTTCTGAGACACAATCCTCATCTTAATACCATTATGAGTTCCTGCCCAGAATAATACTAATACTGCTGCTGCTGATATTTAGGATATAGTGCTTGTAATATATCACATCACTTAATTCCTCTAGCAACCTTGTAAGGTGGGCCTTGCTATTCTCAGAGGTGAGAACATTATTGCTGGTAGTGGTTATAAGTGTTTCTTCCTTATTTTTTAAATCAATATGTTTGTATATAGTAAATATTTTTATTTTCTTCTTTTGCTTATACCCTTATCATCTAGCATGAATTTGTTAATACTGAATTTTATATCACAGTATTTAATAGGCTATCAAAAGAGTAGCGTGAAAGAGAAGGACAGAGCTGGGCGCAGTGGCTTATGCCTGTAATCCCAGCACTTTAGGAGACCAAGGTGGGGTGATCCCTTGAACTAAGGAGTTTGAGACCAGCCTGGGCAACAGAGTGAGATCCTGTCTTTCAAAAATAAATAAGCAAAATAATTTAAAACTAAAAAATTTTAGGCCGGGCGCGGTGGCTCAAGTCTGTAATCCCAGCACTTTGGGAGGCCGAGACGGGCGGATCACGAGGTCAGGAGATCGAGACCATCCTGGCTAACACGGTGAAACCCCGTCTCTACTAAAAATACAAAAAAAACTAGCCGGGTGAGGTGGCGGGCGCCTGTAGTCCCAGCTACTTGGGAGGCTGAGGCAGGAGAATGGCGTAAACCTGGGAGGCGGAGCTTGCAGTGAGCTGAGATCCGGCCACTGCACTCCAGCCCGGGCGACAGAGCAAGACTCCGCCTCAAAAAAAAAAAAAAAAAAAAATTTTTATGTTTTTATTTAAAGATAAGTATATATACACTTAATTTCCTCTCTTTTTCCTTTTTATTTTTTGAGACGGAGTCTCACTCTGTCACCCAGGCTGGAGTGCAGTGGGGTGATCTCAGCTCACTGCAACCTACGCCTCCTGGGTTCAAACAATTCTCCTGTCTCAGCCTCCTGAGTAGCTGGTAATACAGGTGCGCACCATCACGCCCAAATAATTTTTTTGTATTTTTGGTAGAAACAGGATTTATTCATGTTGGCCAGGCTGGTCTGAAACTCCTGACCTCAAGTGTCCACCTGCCTTGGCCTTGCAAAGTGTTGGGATTACAGGTGTGAGTCACCATGCCCGGCCAAGGCTAGGTATTTAAATATTCAAGGAGTTGATTTCAACTTATCAGATGCAGTGACCACCCCCACCCCTTGGAAGAAAGGTACATTACATCACATGTGCCATCTTGAAGTAAGATTCATTGATAATATAATCAACCACACACACATTAAAACAACAACAACAGGGGGCGGAGCAAGATGGCCGAATAGGAACAGCTCCAGTCTCCAACTCCCAGCGCGAGCGACACAGAAGACCAGTGATTTCTGCATTTTCAACTGAGGTACTGGGGACATCTCACTAGGGAGTGCCGGACAATCGGTGGTGGTGAGCTGCTGCAGCCTGACCAGCCAGAGCTGAAGCAGGGCGAGACATCGCCTCACCTGGGAAGTGCAAGGGGGAAGGGAATCCCTTTTCCTAGGCAGGGGAACTGAGACACACAACACCTGGAAAATCGGGTAACTCCCACCCCAATACCGCGCTTTAAGCAATGGGCACACCAGAAGAATATATCCTCACCTGGCCGGGAGGGTCCCACGCCCACAGAGCATCCCTCATTGTTAACACAGCAGTCTGCAGCGATCTAACCGTGAGGCAGCAGTGAGGCTGGGGGAGGGGCGCCCGCCATTGCTGAGGCTTAAGTAGGTAAACAAAGCCGCTGGGAAGCTCAAACTGGGTGGAGCTCACAGCAGCTCAAGGAAACCTGCCTGTCTCTATAGACTCCACCTCTGGGGGCAGGGCTCAGCTAAAAAACAACAGGGGAAACAGCAGAGGCCTGAGCAGACGCGAACGACTCTGTCTGAC